>NC_060198.1:26434611-26753361 GCF_021184085.1 Oncorhynchus gorbuscha | reverse complement strand
CGACGGAGACGGGAAACAGAGAGCGAGAGAGCAGGGGAACGACGGAGACGGGAAACAAGGAGCGAGGACAGAGCGCATCCACAAGGAGCTGATGCATTGATGGCAAAGAGGTAACCAAGACGAGAAGGGGAGGAGGGAAGAGGAGAGCGAAAAATGGGGGATTGGGGATCGAGGTCCTATAAGTGGCTGAGAGAACATCAGAGCTTTCACTGCAGATGCCCAGAGTCTTTAGGAATGGGAGAGGGAGGGGTTGGCCTCCAGCCTTCCACTCAAGCAAACCTCATGCTCAAAAAGCATTATGTCTTGCCAGTCACCTTTAGGGAGGGGGGGCTTGTACTACAGGCTACTAGATGCCAACCCAGGACGTTATATAATGCATCTAGAAACAATATCCTTTCATCGTGTCCTACAAAGCATTCTGCTGGCTTGGTCTGTTTCCCCTCCATTAGTTCTCAGGTTTGAGCACTGTGGGTGTTGCACTTTTCCCAGTCTGACACACACACACACCCCTTACACACACACACCGATAAAGAATCTGGTGGACTGAAATACAGTGTGCAACGTCAGGTTGTCAAAGGCTCTAAAGTGCAGGTGGGACAGTGGAGGTGACAGTGGGTTAAATGGTCATTAACCTCCCCAGTCTGTGGTCCCCCTCGCCAAGGATATTGATCAAAGCTATACTGGCTTCCTCTCGCTCTCCCTCTTTCTCTCTCTAGGGGAAATAGAGCCTTTGAAGGGCGATGGCTAAGTCCCAGTGTAGTGGAGTTAATGCCCATGTCTCTCCCACTCGCAGGTTCAAAAGCAGGACCGTCCGCTGACAGAGCAGCTTGGGGACAGAGGGGGACGTGGCCGCCAGCCGAGAGCTGGATTACTGTCTGTTTTCTCTGGGGATATGGTGATGGAGACTCTCTCTCTCTCTCTCTCTCTCTCTCTCTGTGTCTCTCTCTCTCTGTGTCTCTCTCTCTCTGTGTCTCTCTCTCTCTGTGTCTCTCTCTCTCTGTGTCTCTCTCTCTGTGTCTCTCTCTCTCTGTGTCTCTCTCTCTCTGTGTCTCTCTCTCTCTCTCTCTCTCTCTCTCTCTCTCTGTCTCTCTCTCTGTCTCTCTCTCTCTCTCTGTCTCTCTCTCTCTGTCTCTCTCTCTGTCTCTCTCTCTGTCTCTCTCTCTCTGTCTCTCTCTCTGTCTGTCTTCTCTGGGGATATGGTGATGGAGACACTCTCTCTCTGTGTCTCTCTCTCTCTCTGTCTCTCTCTCTCTCTCTCTCTCTCTCTCTCTCTCTCTCTCTCTCCTCCTCTCTCTCTTCTCCCTCTCTCTCTCTCTCTCTCTTCCCTCTCTCTCTTCCCCTCTCTCTATCTCTCTCTCTTCCCTCTCTCTCTTCCCTCTCTCTCTGTCTCTCTCTTCCCCTCTCTCTCTCTCTCTCTCTTCCCCCTCTCTCTCTTCCCCTCTCTCTCTTCCTCTCTCTCTCTTCCCTCTCTCTGTCTCTGTCTCTCTCTCTCTCTGTCTGTCTCTCTGTCTCTCTCTCTGTCTCTTTATCTCTCTCTCTTCCCCTCCTCTCTCTGTCTCTCTGTCTGTCTCTCTCTCTCTCTCTTCCTCTCTCTCTCTCTCTCTCTCTCTCTCTCTCTCTCTCTCTCTCTCTCTCTCTCTCTCTCTCTCTCTCTCTCTCTTCTCTCGCTCTTCCCCTCTCTCTCTCTTCCCCTCTCTCTCTGTCTCTCTCTGTCTGTCTCTCTGTCTCTCTCTCTCTGTCTCTCTCTCTCTCCGTCTCTCTTTCTCTCTCTCTCCGTCTCTCTCTCTCTGTCTCTGTTACAGTTTTTCTCAATTGCTAAAACCCCATTTCTGAAACCTTGCTCCATTTCCTGAAAACATTAAACACAAAACCTCATCTTCAATCACTATTTACATAACATCTGACTCCTCTTGCAAAATGAAACATTAGCCTCAAAACAGTTTTACCTGTGTTCAAAATCAAACACTGCTCTTAAATCATAAACAAAGTGATAAAAATGATATACACTCTCAAGCAGTCAGTTAACAATACACCGAAAAATAGAAAACACATTGTTCAAAACATACAATCCTCAGGGAGAAGTACATTTTTAATCCAAAAAAATATACATATTTTTCCGTCATTGTCTTTTGATGAACGAAAACATGTTCTATGATAGTAGCTCAAAATTGATCAGAAATTACTGCTCTGCTTTGCTCTTTGCAATGTTGTTTTTTGTTCTTCCTCCTCCTTGTACCCCTATTTTTACAGTACTGTACCCTGCATCTCACAAACTTGTCCTTTTTCTCTGTGATACTGTAATTCTTGTTCTTTGTTGATATGAACCTGCAACCAGTCAAAATCTATTGATCAGTCAGTACTGTTAATAAATGGAAAGCACAATGTTCAGGGCCATAAAATGTGTCCATTGTACAGTATACAGCCTACAATGCACTGTACTACAGTATCCATTCTCAGACTTTCTCCTTCCTGCCTTCAACAACCTGTTTGCTCTCTGAACTGGCTTATATTGGTCGTGTCGCATCATTTGAAACAGGTTACATTTTGAGTGGTTGTGTTCAATCAATGACATATGTTCTCTATTTGTATTTGATTGTTGCCACTTGTGTTTACCAGTATGGATGACATGTGCATTAGAGTGCAGAATGTGTTTTGAGAATGAGAATGTGATTAGAGTTTTGCTGAAAAGTCTAAGTGAGATCTGCAAATTGTGTTTTACCATGTGAAATGGTTTAAGGTTTTGACAACAGACTGCATAATTAGCTAAATGAGTCCAGGTAACTGAGAACTTTGTTCAGCCAATGGGTGTTAGTGTTTTAGCAATTGAGAAAAACTGTAATATTTTTGCTTAGACAAAGTCATGCTGTGTTACATGCTGGGGTACGTACCCGCACCCCACCATGCCCCTGTCTGCGCATTATGCCCTGAATATATTCTACCATGCCCAGAAATCTGCTCCTTTTATTCTCTGTCCCCAATGCTCTAGGCGACCATTTTTGTTAGCCTTTAGTCGCACCCTCATACTACGCCTCCTCTGTTCCGCGGGTGATGTGGAGGTAAACCCAGGCCCTGCATGTCCCCAGGCACCCTCATTCGTTGACTTCTGTGATCGAAAAAGCCTGGGTTTCATGCATGTCAACATCAGAAGCCTCCTCCCTAAGTTTGTTTTACTCACTGCTTTAGCACACTCTGCTAACCCTGATGTCCTTGCCGTGTCTGAATCCTGGCTCAGGAAGGCCACCAAAAATTATGAGATTTCCATACCCAACTATAACATTTTCCTTCAAGATAGAACTGCCAAAGGGGGAGGAGTTGCAGTCTACTGCAGAGATAGCCTGCAAAGTAATGTCATACTTTCCAGGTCCATACCCAAACAGTTCGAACTACTAATTTTGATAATTACTCTCCAGAAATAAGTCTCTCACTGTTGCTGCCTGCTACCGACCCCCCTCAGCTCCCAGCTGATCCCTGGACACCATTTGTGAATTGATCGCCCCCCATCTAGCTTCAGAGTTTGTTCTGTCAGGTGACCTAAACTGGGATATGCTTAACACCCCGGCAGTCCTACAATCTAAGCAAGATGCCCTCAATCTCACACAAATCATCAAGGAACCCACCAGGTACAACCCTAAATCTGTAAACAAGGGCACCCTCATAGATGTCATCCTGACCAACTGGCCCTCCAAATACACCTCCGCTGTCTTCAACCAGGATCTCAGCCTCATTGCCTGTATCCGCTACGGAGCCGCAGTCAAACGACCACCCCTCATCACTGTCAAACGCTCCCTAAAACACTTCTGTGAGCAGGCCTTTCTAATCGACCTGGCCTGGGTATCCTGGAAGGACATTGACCTCATCCTGTCAGTTGAGGATGCCTGGTCATTCTTTAAAAGTAACTTCCTCACCATTTTAGATAAGCATGCTCCGTTCAAAAAATGCAGAACTAAGAACAGATATAGCCCTTGGTTCACTCCAGACCTGACTGCCCTCGACCAGCGCAAAAAACATCCTGTGGCGGACTGCAATAGCATCGAATAGTCCCCGCGATATGCAACTGTTCAGGGAAGTCAGGAACCAATACACGCAGTCAGTCAGGAAAGCTAAGGCCAGCTTCTTCAGGCAGAAATTTGCATGCTGTAGCTCCAACTCCAAAAAGTTCTGGGACACTGTGAAGTCCATGGAGAACAAGAGCACCTCCTCCCAGCTGCCCACTGCACTGAGGCTAGGTAACACGGTCACCACCGATAAATCCATGATTATCAAAAACTTCAACAAGCATTTCTCAACGGCTGGCCATGCCTTCCGCCTGGCTACTCCAACCTCGGCCAACAGCTCTGTCTCACTATGGCTCTCTGTCTCACTATGGCTCTCTGTCTCACTTTTCTGCTCTTTTGCACACCAATATCTCTACCTGTACATGACCATCTGATCATTTATCACTCCAGTGTTAATCTGCAAAATTGTAATTATTCGCCTACCTCATGCCTTTTGCACACAATGTATATAGACTCCTTTTTTTCTACTGTGTTATTGACTTGTTAATTGTTTACTCCATGTGTAACTCTGTGTTGTCTGTTCATACTGCTATACTTTATCTTGGCCAGGGCTCTGGGCATGTGAACGCAGAGTAGGGTCCACGGGGAAAGGAGGAGAAGGAAAGGAGGGTATTTGATAATTGAGAAGACGTGGGAATATCCGATTTCACCCCCTTTGAAGAGATTATGTGTTGATCCGATTAGACAAAGGGCCCGGGGAGACAGGTTGTAAAGGCAGGCCGCCCCCTCTCTGGTCCTTCGCAGCGCCTCAGAACAGTCCACAGCTGAGACACGGCTAAGGCACGGAGGGATGGAGGAGGGAGGTACACTGCAGACTGCAGGCTTGGTGGTGGCCGGGATTTGGTTGCTTCACCGACAGCCGGCCTTTAATTCCGTGATTACCATGGCCTAATGGCTTCCTCTCTCTTCTCTCTCACACACAATCAAAAATCCCCCGCCTTAGATTCCCTTTCACCTGTAAAACGCCATGCATCACATCCTTTTATAGTCATCTCTTTTCCATCTCTTTCTGTCCTTGGCTGAGGGAAATTCATTCGAGTGTTGGAATACTTCGAAGAGTGGGGTTATTTCCGTCCAAGGCTGCCTGTTGGATATTAAATAGGAATTGAAATAGGATTGTTCAGACATCTATCACGGTCACATAAAATACATCTTCTGAGAGGGAATGGACATCCTCTCCACTTCTATCCCCCCCCCTATCATAGCCCTATCCATCTTTGGCCCACTCTGCAGGGTCCCTAGGGAAGGCTCGAGTGGAGATGATGGGCACAATTTCCCTCTGTCCTTTGAGTGCACTTCCACTCCACCTAAAGACAGCAGAGAAAGAGAGTGAGAGAGAGAGAGAGAGAGAGAGAGAGAGAGAGAGAGAGAGAGAGAGAGAGAGAGAGAGAGAGAGAGAGAGAGAGAGAGAGAGAGAGAGAGAGAGAGAGAGAGAGAGAGAGAGAGAGAGAGAGAGAGAGAGAGAGAGAGAGAGAGAGAGAGAGAGAGAGAGAGAGAGAGAGAGAGAGAGAGAGAGAGAGAGAGAGAGAGAGAGAGAGAGAGAGAGAGAGAGAGAGAGAGAGAGAGAGAGAGAGAGAGAGAGAGAGAGAGAGAGAGAGAAGAGAGAGAGAGAGAGAGAGAGAGAGAGAGAGAGAGAGAGAGAGAGAGAGAGAGAGAGAGAGAGAGAGAGAGAGAGAGAGAGAGAGAGAGAGAGAGAGAGAGAGAGAGAGAGAGAGAGAGAGAGAGAGAGAGAGAGAGAGAGAGAGAGAGAGAGAGAGAGAGAGAGAGAGAGAGAGAGAGAGAGAGAGAGAGAGAGAGAGAGAGAGAGAGAGAGAGAGAGAGAGAGAGAGAGAGAGAGAGAGAGAGAGAGAGAGAGAGAGAGAGAGAGAGAGAGAGAGAGAGAGAGAGAGAGAGAGAGAGAGAGAGAGAGAGAGAGAGAGAGAGAGAGAGAGAGAGAGAGAGAGAGAGAGAGAGAGAGAGAGAGAGAGAGAGAGAGAGAGAGAGAGAGAGAGAGAGAGAGAGAGAGAGAGAGAGAGAGAGAGAGAGATCCTGTTTTAAATAAAGTAATCCATCAATGATGTGAGCTATGGAACGGAAGTGGGAGAGGATGCAGGTTAGGGGTTAACCCGGGGTAAGAGACAGGCCAGATCCTCTTACGCTGAGAGAGTCTTATCCAGTGGAGGTGGCCATGCGGCGGTGAGGGCGAGGGCCAGTCACCGTGCTGTTCAAAGTGCCGTCATCAAAGCTGTCGCCATGGCGAGTTATGCTGCCGCGCCATGCCACGCCTGCCGCCCGGGAAGGGACAGGCCCGGAAACTCCAAGCGAGCTGCTTCATGCCAGCCTGGGAGATCAACACTCATTCACTGCTGGCAGCGGATAACGAACAAAGTGCTTCAGGAAAGTCTGAGAAAATGGGATGACACTCAGAAACTCCAAAGTAACCAACTGACTAATAATAGTTTCAGCCCATACTGTTACTGGTTGCCCTGTAGTTGACTCTATTTGGGATCAACAACGCTCCACTGTGGCACTGGAGTCATAGGATGATACAGAGGATCACATTACTACGGGTCACTGAAGACCAATGAGTTATAGAGGCATGCTTAGAATGAACTTCCTGTGTATATGCCTGTGTCTTTGGCTGTTTATTCTTGGCTGGCAAATGTCTAAATAATGTGTGTGAGTACTTGTGAGTATGTGGGAAAGAGATGGAGTGCGTGTGTGAAGTACAGTTTGTAAACAGTCTGTGTATGTGTGAGTAAGTGAACGTTCTCCTACGGGATTGGAAATCCTTCCCTCAGGGCTAAAAACAAGCCCTGAGGGAAGGAGCCCAAACAAGCCCATAACACATCACAAAGCCCAGAGGGGTGGACCCAGAGGGTTGGGCCCAGAGGGTGGGCCCAGAGGGGTGGACCCAGAGGGTTGGGCCCAGAGGGTTGGACCCAGAGGGGTGGTCCCAGAGGGTTGGGCCCAGAGGGGTGGACCCAGAGGGGTGGTCCCAGAGGGGTGGGCTCAGAGGGGTGGTCCCAGAGGGCTGGGCCCAGAGGGGTGGTCCCAGAGGGTTGGTCCCAGAGGGTTGGTCCCAGAGGGGTGGGCCCAGAGGGGTGGATCCAGAGGGCTGGACCCAGAGGGGTGGACCCAGAGGGGTAGATCCAGAGGGGTGGACCCAGAGGGGTGGGCCCAGAGGGGTGGTCCCAGAGGGCTGGGCCCAGAGGGGTGGTCCCAGAGGGTTGGGCCCAGAAGGGTGGACCCAGAGGGGTGGTCCCAGAGGGGTGGGCCCAGAGGGGTAGTCCCAGAGGGGTGGGCCCAGAGGTGTGGTCCCAGAGTGCTGGGCCCAGAGGGGTGTACCCAGAGGGCTGGACCCAGAGGGGTGGGCCCAGAGGGGTGGTCCCAGAGGGGTGGGCTCAGAGGGGTGGACCCAGAGGTTTGGACCTAGAGGGCTGGGCCCAGAGGGGTGAACCCAGAGGGCTGGACCCAGAGGGGTAGATCCAGAGGGGTGGACCCAGAGGGCTGGACCCAGAGGGGTAGATCCAGAGGGGTGGTCAACTGATCCAGATGTATACCTCTCCTTATTCTGTCCCTTCTCCCACTATTCACTGGCACGAAACACCATCCCCTCTTAGCTCTGAGAGCATTCTCTCTATCTTTTTACATTTCACTTTGACATTTTGCTACTGGATAGTCCCCGGCAGTTGATAGGGTTGACAGATAGCCTAGCGGTCCCCGGCAGTTGATAGGGTTGACAGATAGCCTAGCGGTCCCCGGCAGTTGATAGGGTTGACAGATAGCCTAGCGGTCCCCGGCAGTTGATAGGGTTGACAGATAGCCTAGTGGTTAAGAGGGTTGGGCTAGTAACCAGAAGGTTACTGGTTCCAATCCCCGAGCAGACTAGGTGGGAAATACATCTGTTGATATGACCTTGAGCAAGGCACTTAACCCTAATTGCTCAAGAATGTCGCTCTGGATACGAGCGTCTGCTAAATGACTACAATGTAAATAGGCTAGCATGTGTACAAACTGAAGATATCTAGCAGGATGTACTGATCAGTAGCATGTATTTTCCATAAGGTCGCTGCATTCTGTGTCAGAAAGTAGGCTGGCCCTCTTTGAAATCCCGTAGACCGATGCATTGCACTCTTTTTCATTGATGAATCCCTCCTGCATAATCTTTCGCTGTGCCTTACTTGATTGTTAACTTATAGACAGACGTAAGAGATACCAGGCCCGGTCTCAGGGAGGGCTGTCTCTGGAGGTCCCTTTGATCTCCACTGAGTTAAGTAAATCTGTTTTTAGTTTTTCTGCACCTTTACTTGTGGAATCATCTGCAAGGGTCTCTAAAAATGGATGAATCGGAGGCTCGAGGACAATTCAAAAGGCTGATTGAGGTATTCTTTACTGATAAATGGGTTTGTTTTCTATGATTGTGTCTTGCTTTTAGTGTATTGATGTGTACAGTATAATGATGTGTATTATTGATGTCAATTATTGATGTGTATTATTAATGTATACAGTATATTGATGTGCATTATTAATGTATACAGTATATTGATGTGCATTATTGATGTATACAGTATATTGATGTGCATTATTAATGTATACAGTATATTGATGTGCATTATTAATGTATACAGTATATTGATGTGCATTATTGATGTATACAGTATATTGATGTGCATTATTGATGTATACAGGATATTGATGTGTACAGAATATTGATGTGTAAAGAGTATATTGATGTGCATTATTGATGTATACAGTATATTGATGTGCATTATTGATGTATACAGTATATTGATGTGCATTATTAATGTATACAGTATATTGATGTTCATTATTGATGTATACAGTATATTGATGTGCATTATTGATGTATACAGTGTATTGGTGTATACAGTGTATTGATGTATACAGTATATTGATGTGCATTATTGATGTATACAGTGTATTGATGTATACAGTATATTGATGTGCATTATTGATGTATACAGTGTATTGGTGTATACAGTGTATTGATGTATACAGTATATTGATGTGCATTATTGATGTATACAGTATATTGATGTGCATTATTGATGTGTACAGGATATTGATGTGTAAAGAGTATATTGATGTGTATTATTGATGTGCATTATTGGTGGACAGTATAATTATGTGTATTATTGATGTGTACAGGCTATTGATGTGTATAGTGTATAGTGATGTGCACAGGATATTGATGTGTATAGTGTATATTGTTGTGTATAGGGTATATTGATGTGTACAGGATATTGATGTGTATGGTGTACATTGATATGTACAGGATATTGATGTGTATAGTGTATATAAATGTGTACAGGATATTGACGTGTATGGTGTACATTGATGTGTATAGGATATTGATATGTATAGTGTATATTGATGTGTACAGGATATTGATGTGTATGGTGTACTTGATGTGTACAGGATATTGATGTGTATAGTGTATATTGATGTGTACAGGATATTGATATGTATAGTGTATATTGATGTGTACAGGATATTGATGTGTATGGTGTATATTGATGTGTACAGGATATTGATGTGTATGGTGTACTTGATGTGTACAGGATATTGATGTGTATAGTGTATATTGATGTGTACAGGATATTGATGTGTATAGTGTATATTGATGTGTACAGGATATTGATATGTATAGTGTATATTGATGTGTACAGGATATTGATGTGTATGGTGTACTTGATGTGTACAGGATATTGATGTGTATAGTGTATATTGATGTGTACAGGATATTGATATGTATAGTGTATATTGATGTGTACAGGATATTGATGTGTATGGTGTACTTGATGTGTACAGGATATTGATGTGTATGGTGTACTTGATGTGTACAGGATATTGATGTGTATGGTGTACTTGATGTGTACAGGATATTGATGTGTATAGTGTATATTGATGTGTACAGGATATTGATATCTATATCTATTGTTTTTATTTTATTTTTGTTGTGTGATTTGGACTAATTCCCTCTACCACACGGAACCCCACTAATCTACTGACGGAACGCAAGAGGTGGCTAACAACAGACCCCTTCCTATGCTAGCTTGCTACCGATGTCCTGGCTAGCTGTCTAAATCGCATTGACCCCGAAACCAACCACTCCACTCTCTGGACTCTTTTGATCACTCGACTAAGGATGCCTCTCCTTAATGTCAATATGTCTTGTCCATTGCTGTTCTGGTTAGTGTTTATTGGCTTATTTCACTGTAGAGCCTCTAGTCCTGCTCACTATACATTATCCAATTTATTAGTTCCACCACCCACACATGCAATGATATCTCCTGGTTTCAATGATGTTTCTAGAGACAATATCTCTCTCTTCATCACTCAATACCTAGGTTTACCTCCACTGTATTCACATCCTACCATACCTTTGTCTGTACATTATACCTTGATGCTATTTTATCGCCCCCAGAAACCTCCTTTTACTCTCTGTTCCAGACGTTATAGACGACCAATTCTTATTGCTTTTAGCCATACCCTTATTCTTCTCCTCCTATGTTCCTCTGGTGATGTAGAGGTGAATCCAGGCCCTGCAATGCCTAGCTCCACTCCTATTCCCCAGGCGCTCTCTTTTGATGATTTCTGTAACCGTAATAGCCTTGGTTTCATGCATGTTAACATTAGAAGCCTCCTCCCTAAGTTTGTTCTATTCACTGCTTTAGCACACTCTGCCAACCCGGATGTTCTAGCTGTGTCTGAATCCTTGCTTAGGAAGACCACCAAAAATTCTGAAATTTTAATTCCAAATTACAACATTTTCAGACAAGATAGAACTGCCAAAGGGGGCGGTGTTGCAATCTACTGCAAAGATAGCCTGCAGAGTTCTGTCCTACTATCCAGGTCTGTACCCAAACAATTTGAACTTCTACTTCTAAAAATCCACCTCTCTAAAAACAAGTCTCTCACCGTTGCCGCCTGCTATAGACCACCCTCTGCCCCCAGCTGTGCTCTGGACACCATATGTGAACTGATTGCCCCCCATCTATCTTCAGAGCTCGTGCTGCTAGGCGACCTACACTGGAACATGCTTAACACCCCAGCCATCCTACAATCTAAACTTGATGCCCTCAATCTCACTCAAATTATCAATGAACCTACCAGGTACCCCCCCAAAACCTTAAACACGGGCACCCTCATAGATATCATCCTAACCAACTTCCCCTCTAAATACACCTCTGCTGTCTTCAACCAAGATCTCAGCGATCACTGCCTCATTGCCTGCATCCGTAATGGGTCAGCGGTCAAAAGACCTCCACTCATCACTGTAAAACGCTCCCTGAAACACTTCAGCGAGCAGGCCTTTCTAATCGACCTGGCCGGGGTATCCTGGAAGGATATTGATCTCATCCCGTCAGTAGAGGATGCCTGGATATTTTTTTTAAATGCCTTCCTAACCATCTTAAATAAACATGCCCCATTCAAGAAATTTAGAACCAGGAACAGATATAGCCCTTGGTTCTCCCCAGACCTGACTGCCCTTAACCAACACAAAAACATCCTATGGCGTTCTGCATTAGCATCGAACAGCCCCCGTGATATGCAGCTATTCAGGGAAGCTAGAAACCGTTATACACAGGCAGTTAGAAAAGCCAAGGCTAGCTTTTTCAAGCAGAAATTTGCTTCCTGCAACACTAACTCAAAAAGTTCTGGGACACTGTAAAGTCCATGGAGAATAAGAACACCTCCTCCCAGCTGCCCACTGCACTGAAGATAGGAAACACTGTCACCACTGATAAATCCACCATAATTGAGAATTTCAATAAGCATTTTTCTACGGCTGGCCATGCTTTCCACCTGGCTACTCCTACCCCGGTCAACAGCACTGCACCCCCAACAGCAACTCGCCCAAGCCTTCCCCATTTCTCCTTCTCCCAAATCCATTCTGCTGATGTTCTGAAAGAGCTGAAAAATCTGGACCCCTACAAATCAGCCGGGCTAGACAATCTGGACCCTTTCTTTCTAAAATTATCTGCCGAAATTGTTGCCACCCCTATTACTAGCCTGTTCAACCTCTCTTTCGTGTCATCTGAGATTCCCAAAGATTGGAAAGCAGCTGCTTCAAAGGGGGGGACACTCTTGACCCAAACTGCTACAGACCTATATCTATCCTACCATGCCTTTCTAAGGTCTTCGAAAGCCAAGTCAACAAACAGATTACCGACCATTTTGAATCTAACCATACCTTCTCTGCTGTGCAATCTGGTTTCAGAGCTGGTCATGGGTGCACCTCAGCCACGCTCAAGGTCCTAAACGATATCTTAACCGCCATCGATAAGAAACATTACTGTGCAGCCGTATTCATTGATCTGGCCAAGGCTTTCGATTCTGTCAACCACCACATCCTCATCGGCAGACTCGACAGCCTTGGTTTCTCAAATGATTGCCTCGCCTGGTTCACCAACTACTTCTCTGATAGAGTTCAGTGTGTCAAATCGGAGGGTCTGCTGTCTGAACCTCTGGCAGTCTCTATGGGGGTGCCACAGGGTTCAATTCTTGGACCGACTCTCTTCTCTGTATACATCAATGAGGTCGCTCTTGCTGCTGGTGAGTCCCTGATCCACTTCTACGCAGACGACACCATTCTGTATACTTCCGGCCCTTCTTTGGACACTGTGTTAACAACCCTCCAGGCAAGTTTCAATGCGATACAACTCTCCTTCCGTGGCCTCCAATTGCTCTTAAATACAAGTAAAACTAAATCCATGCTCTTCAACCGATCGCTACCTGCGCCTGTCCAACATCACTACTCTGGACGGCTCTGACTTAGAATACGTGGACAACTACAAATACCTAGGTGTCTGGTTAGACTGTAAACTCTCCTTCCAGACCCATATCAAACATCTCCAATCCAAAGTTAAATCTAGAATTGGCTTCCTATTTCGCAACAAAGCATCCTTCACTCATGCTGCCAAACATACCCTTGTAAAACTGACCATCCTACCAATCCTCGACTTTGGCGATGTCATTTACAAAATAGCCTCCAATACCCTACTCAACAAATTGGATGCAGTCTATCACAGTGCAATCCGTTTTGTCACCAAAGCCCCATATACTACCCACCATTGCGACCTGTACGCTCTCGTTGGCTGGCCCTCGCTTCATACTCGTCGCCAAACCCACTGGCTCCATGTCATCTACAAGACCCTGCTAGGTAAAGTCCCCCCTTATCTCAGCTCGCTGGTCACCATAGCATCTCCCACCTGTAGCACACGCTCCAGCAGGTATATCTCTCTGGTCACCCCCAAAACCAATTCTTTCTTTGGCCGCCTCTCCTTCCAGTTCTCTGCTGCCAGTGACTGGAACGAACTGCAAAAATCTCTGAAACTGGAAACACTTATCTCCCTCACTAGCTTTAAGCACCAACTGTCAGAGCATCTTACAGATTACTGCACCTGTACATAGCCCACCTATAATTTAGCCCAAACAACTACCTCTTTCCCAAGTGTATTTAATTTATTTATTTATTTTGCTCCTTTGCACCCCATTATTTTTATGTCTACTTTGCACATTCTTCCATTGCAAAACTACCATTCCAGTGTTTTACTTGCTATATTGTATTTACTTTGCCACCATGGCCTTTTTTGCCTTTACCTCCCTTCTCACCTCATTTGCTCACATTGTATATAGACTTGTTTATACTGTATTATTGACTGTATGTTTGTTTTACTCCATGTGTAACTCTGTGTCGTTGTATCTGTCGAACTGCTTTGCTTTATCTTGGCCAGGTCGCAATTGTAAATGAGAACTTGTTCTCAACTTGCCTACCTGGTTAAATAAAGGTGAAATAAAAAAATAAAAAAAAAAATTGATGTGTATGGTGTACTTGATGTGTACAGGATATTGATATGTATAGTGTATATTGATGTGTACAGGATATTGATATGTATAGTGTATATTGATGTGTACAGGATATTGATGTGTATAGTGTACTTGATGTGTACAGGATATTGATGTGTATAGTGTATATTGATGTGCATTGATTTCTCAAAGCAAGGCTCATCTGTAGAAAATACATTGGTCTCAGCATGAGTCCCTGTCAAAATAAAGGTTCAATCAAAATATACAACAATAAGTAGTATTCACCTAAGTATAAAAGTATATAAGAGCCATACGTGCACCAATCATCACTGTGTGTCCTGATGTGAATGTGTTAAGCAGATCCCAGTGAGCCTACAGTCATTTTTAAGAGAGGCGGTACAGACAGAGACGTATCATAGGGCCTTTGTCTGTCTGTGACCACGGTCAGCCGGTCATACGGAGATCAGATCACAGTATTCATCAGATAGCAGAGGGATCAGAGGGGAGGATGTCATGAGAGATCTGTCTGGATGGAGTCCCCCAAAAGACCCTATGTGACTAGATTGGGAGCTGGGAGGCAGTGAGAGGGCAGAGGAACAAGGAGAGGAACCGGGGCAGGTGAGCAGTGGGCTCACCATGGGGCTGTGTAGTATACCACTCGAAAGGACACAGTACATAATAAGGCCAGCGAGGATCATGACCTTGGGTGTACCGTATGTATGTTTCCTTTGAATTGTTAGGTTATTCAAAACAGTATGTACGCGGGCGTGTGTGTGTGTGTGTCTGCATGCGTGGCTGCACTGTCGCATCTGTGTGTTTGTCTGAGCGAGTGTCAGACTTAAATTGGATATTCTGTGTGTTAAATTATAGGCTGTGTGTTCCTGTCAGTGAGGCTGACTGGCCCTCTCACAACTCCTACCCTCCCTTTGCTCCTCTCCTCCTTTCCTCTCCTCCTCTCCTACACACTGTCGATGACTCCAGGTCAGAACAGAGTTATGCAAACTAATGAGCTATCACAGAGAGGGAGAACATGGGAAGGAGAAAGAGGATGAGATAGAGAGACGGAGAGAGAGAGAGATAGAGAGAGATACAAAGTTACAGAGAGAAAGAGAGGGAGAGAGAGAGAGACAGAGAAAGAGAGATAGAGAGAGAGAGAGAGAGAGAGAGAGAGAGAGAGAGAGAGAGAGAGAGAGAGAGAGAGAGAGAGAGAGATAGAGAGACAGAGAGAGAGAGAGAGAGAGATAGAGAGAGATAGAGAGACAGAGAGATAGAAAGATAGAGAGAGACAGAGAGATACAGAGAGACAGAGAGACCGAGAGAGACAGAGAGACAGAGAGACCGAGAGAGAGAGAGACAGAGAGACAGAGAGAGAGAGAGAGAGAGAGAGAGAGAGAGAGAGAGAGAGAGAGAGAGAGAGAGAGAGAGAGAGAGAGAGAGAGAGAGAGAGAGAGAGAGAGAGAGAGAGAGAAAGAGAGAGAGAGAGAGAAAGAGAGATTGAGAGGTGGTGGAAAAGCTAAACAGAGAGAGAGAGAGAGAGAGAGAGAGAGAGAGAGAGAGAGAGAGAGAGAGAGAGAGAGAGAGAGAGAGAGAGAGAGAATGACGGTGGTGGTGGAAAAGCTAAAACAGAGAGAGAAGGGACACGGTTCATTTTAAAAACACCCTCATTTGGCTGTGAAACTAGCCGTGTCAGACTATCGTCTTTCTCTTCGTTCCTTCACGTTTTCTTCCTATTCCCTGGGCTGAAGCATACGGGCACCCAGGCCTCCTCCAACACCCCGACGGTAGCGTAACAGTTAGTGTTAGTGACTTAGACCAAGAGAACTCCCAAGGCACCAGGGGTAGAGTCAGAGACGTGTACCCAGCCAGGGGCCACTCTGACTGGGTAAACATCAAACCCTGCAGCCTGGACCTCTGGGTGGCTACACTGTCACAGACATTCAGTGTGCGGTGAAGTGGCTACGGTATCTATGAATAAGATATCTACTGTACATGTCCACATGCTGTACATCCACAGTCACCGCATGTTAGGGTGCAAGATTCCAGTAACGTTCCCAGAATGCACAGGTGTTCCCGAAATCTCAGTGGGATTGTTCCAGGAATCCGTACGGAATAAGCAGGAAATCCATCGATCCTCCAACCGGGATATGTGAAAAATATGTATTTTGGTTTCCAGAATTTCTGCGACGGTACCACATACACAGCTATTACTTGTGATCGATGTGTTAAAGAGACGCAGCAACTGTGGAGGCTCTCCTCCGGCGGGTATGAGGTGCTCCAAAACGGGAGGCCAGGGAGGTGCCGGATTAAACCCCCCCCCACACACACACACCCCCCACCGAGCCGACGCCCGCCAGAGGCTCAACAGAGAACCAGAACACCGCCCCGCTGTCCAGAAATAGCTCCACATGCATTCCAACGCTGCCTGTCCGTTCTGCCTGTCTGTCTGTAGGCACAGACCTGGCAGTAGCATGCGTTTACGTCCGGCTCCTGCTCAGATGCCCCTGTCCATGTTTATTTGGTAGTTTGCGTCACACAACACTATTACTGATGGTCTTTGGTGTTTGGGGTTGTTCTATGAACGTGGAAACATGAAAGAGACATACCCTTTTACAATGTGTTGAATTGGATATGTATTAGAGTATAGGCCGTGTTCTTCAGACAGCGGAAACTAAGCGTAGGTGGATCGGGTGAATCTTATACAATGGGTTCTCCTCACCACTTCCGTTTGAAGTGCTCTGATGACACGTAAGGGTTAAGTAGTCCTGACGTACCTCTTCATGTCCTAAATATAGTCTGGGTATTGGGCAACACCTTCCCTATTATATTAGGCTTCACTGAAACGATCGTTGTAGGGGGGTCAACAATTCTCACACACACAGACGCACAGGTGCACAGTACACTCATCGGCTGTACCTAACCGGCGGGTGTGCCTGCTATGTGCTAATCATCATAAAAACAGGTTTGTGTTTCGGCAGTTCTAACCCCAGGCAGGTCAGTCTAGTGCAGCTGTGTGGGTTAGTCAGCAGCTAAGAGGACATACACTCATCTATTTTCAGGATACTGACAATAAAGATTTAACTTCGGGGGGGAGGGGGACATTTCATGCAAAAACAAACAAACGCTTTGTACAATAAGTGTGTACTCACAAACCCTAAAAGAGTGCATGTAGCAGAAGATGAAAACGTATGAGGGCAGCATCACAGCGCGACGAGGAAGGGCAAACTAAAGGCTGACTGACGCAGCACCTCATTGAGGTCATCTTCCCCAGTCATCTCTGTCTAGAACCGTAAATCAACATGGCAATCCGGGAGAGATGCTCATGTCATGTTTCTGCTTTCTGAAGGACTTCCAGCTCCAGCCAGCCACAATAGAGTAGAGGGGGGGGGGGGGTGTTGGTTTCATTTCATCTCTGTTTTGGTTTGTAGCTCTTGCAGATGCTATTAAAGATGAAGCAAGTGGAAAGGGCTAGGAACAGGAAGGCCCTGCGAGCTAAGCGTGTTTATACAGGGCTCTTGATGCCCTAATGGTCCTCTGCACTGAGAATGTGGCTCACCATACTCACCAGAAATGTTGAAAAGTCACTGCGTGCGTGCGCCTGTGCGTGTGCGTGTGTGTGTGTGTGTGCGTGTGCGTGCTTGCGTGTGTATGTGAGTGCGTGTGCGTGTGTGTATTGGTCGTGTGGGTGTTTGAAGCTATTTGGCATTATCTCTCAAATCCAAAATATATCACACCACTAATTACAGAAACACCTGTTGTGAATAAAAGTGTTTCAAAATAATCATTCTAAAACATGTGACAGGTCAAGTAGGCAAGCGGATCATTTAGCTTTTTTGAAAGAGGTATTTGGCATTGCCTAATGCCTCTAATGAAATTAGGAATCATTCAAAATATGTGTGAACTACAGAATGACTAAGAACACTCTCTGACCCGCAACAGGCAAGTCGTTCAACTGTTAAGATAGGAATCGGACGCAGTCAATCAGAGAGGATAGACAGAGACGTGACTGCGGTGTGGGACTGTGGGAGAAGCCGGACTGACTGTTGTGAGTTACTTAAGATATTCCCTGGGACAGTCCTTGCTGTGCTGTGAGTGGGAGAATGTTCCAGGCCTGACTTGGAGGAGATAGTTCCCATGGTGCAGCACCACCATACTGGGACGAGAGACACAGTACGGGGGGCGTGACAGTTTAGCTGACGAGCACTATAACCCGCGAGAGTGAGCACCCAGTACGGGTCACTGATTGGTGCACAGACCTATTGCGACCCAGTGTCAGTGTCAGCTTGGCCAATCACCGCTCGGAATGGGGTTAGGAAGGGTGACATTTGAACCCGAGGAGCAGCGGCTTGTCAGTCATCGCTGCCTTTTTATAGATCAGTCATCGCTACTGCTATTTAGATAAGCAAATACACAGATAAACAGACATGCATACACATTCTATGCCCTCTCCCACAACATACACACACAGGCGCACAGACACACACACGCACACACACACACACACACACATTTGCATTCCTCTCAATCAGTTTCTAATTGACTTGATCCACCAGATGGCCTGTGGCGTAATGCAGGGGGAATACAAAGCAGCTGCCACTTTCCCTCTGTTTCTGGACAGCCATAACGGCCCTGTTGATGTGTCTTTAAAAGAAACATCCTATTCACTAAAACACCAGTAGACACACACACACACACACAGTACCTAGACACAGTCATGGCCCTAATTACATCAACACCTCACCTCTGTTTTCTTCCATCCTGTGAATACTAGAAACCCTGCGGGTCTGGAGAACAACAGATCACCGAGGCTAAACTAATCAATGGTCTACTGCCACACTAAAACTATAGGCACCGTGACCTCGTTAATGGCAATACACGTCCTACCAAGCCCCCTGAGACCTATCAGACCACAGAGGCCGTAAAAGTGTAAAATGAGGAGGCTAGACTCCAGCTCCTGAAACAGAACACACCTCAAGGACTCATCAATAATGAGTGAATCAGTGATATTCGGAGACCACGGGGAGTCTCTTGTGTTCAACTGATATGTTATTACTAATGCACTCTCCATCTTACCCGACACTAACTAGGTGGATGGCAGATAGAGTGAAACCAACTGAGCTGATCCTGTTATACAGAGCTGGGTGGTTATAGACAGTGGTGTAAAGTACTTAAGTATAAATACTTGAAAGTACTACTTAAGTATTTTTTGGAGTATCTGTACTTTGCTTTACTATTGATATTTTTTTGACAACTTTTACTCCACTACATCCCTAAAGAAAATCATGTACTTTTTTCTCCATACATTTTCCCTGACTACACAAAAGTACTCGTTGTATTTTGACAGCTTAGCAGGACAGGAAAATGGTCCGATTCACACATTTATTAAGAGAACAACAACCCTGGACATGCCTACTGCCTCTGATCTGATGGACCCACTAAACACACATGCTTCGTTTGTAAATGATGTCTGAGTGTGCCCATGGCTATCCGTACATTTAAGAAACAAGAACAACATGCTGTCCGGTTTGCTTAATGTTGACAATTTTGTATTATTTATACTTTTACTATTGAACTTAAGTAATTTTTAGCAATTACATTTACTTTGATACTTAAGTATATTTAAAAATAAATACTTGTACACTTTTACACAAGTAGTATTTTATCGGGTGACTTTCACTGTTTACTTGAGTCATTTTCTATTAAGGTATCTTTACTTTTACTGAAGTATGACAATTGGGTACTTTTTCTACCACCGGTTATAGATTACAGGAGGCTTTCTACAGACCCGGTCCTGTGCTACTGTCACGACTTCCGCCGAGGTTGGCTCTCCTGCCCGTTCGGGCGGTGCTCGGCGGTCGTCGTCACCGTCCTACTAGCCACTACCGATCCCTTTTCGTGTATCTGTTGGTTTTGTCTGATTGTTTTCACCTGTGTGTTGTTTAGTTAATTAGTGTCTGTATATATAATGTAGGTTGTCCCGCCCTTGTTTTGTGCGGGATTGTTTGTTTTGTCATTCGTTTCGTCTGTCGGTGTTATTGTGTTTATTATTCTCCGGTTAGTCTGTTATCCTGTTTTGGATCATTTCACCCTGTGTGTTTTTGGGTTGACCGTGTTTATTTTGTTCACCGGAGAATAAACTTTATATCGTTATCTGCTCTCTGCGCCTGATTCCACCCACCTTGATTAGACGTGACAGCTACACATGGGTAAGTGGTATAGTAGGTGGTAGAGTAAGTGGTATAGTAAGTGGTGTGGTATAGTAAGTGGTATAGTAGGTGGTAGAGTAAGTGGTATAGTAAGTGGTGTGGTATAGTAAGTGGTATAGTAAGTGGTATAGTAGGTGGTATAGTAGGTGGTAGAGTAAGTGGTATAGTAAGTGGTATAGTAAGTGGTATAGTAAGTGGTATAGTAGGTGGTATAGTAAGTGGTATAGTAAGTGGAATAGTAAGTGGTATAGTAGGTGGAATAGTAAGTGGTATAATAAGTGGTATAATAAGTGGTATAGTAAGTGGTATAATAAGTGGTATAGTAAGTGGTATAATAAGTGGTATAGTAAGTGGAATAGTAAGTGGTATAGTAGGTGGAATAGTAAGTGGTATAATAAGTGGTATAATAAGTATATAGTGGTATAATAAGTGGTATAGTAAGTGGTATAGTAAGTGGTATAGTAAGTGGTATAGTAAGTGGTATAGTAAGTGGTATAGTAAGTGGTATAGTAGGTGGTATAGTAAGTGGTATAGTAAGTGGAATAGTAAGTGGTATAATAAGTGGTATAGTAAGTGGTATAGTAAGTGGTATAGTAAGTGGTATAGTAAGTGGTATAGTAAGTGGTATAGTAAGTGGTATAGTAAGTGGTATAGTAAGTGGTATAGTAAGTGGTATAGTAAGTGGTATAGTAAGTGGTATAGTAAGTGGTATAGTAAGTGGTATAGTAATTGGTATAGTAAGTGGTATAGTAAGTGGTATAGTGGTATAGTAAGTGGTATAGGTATAGTAAGTGGTATATAGTGGAATAGTAAGTGTATAGTGGTATAGTAAGTGTATAGTAAGTGGAATAGTGGTATAGTAAGTGGAATAGTGGTATAGTAAGTGGTATATAGTGGAATAGTGGTATAGTAAGTGGAATAGTAAGTGGTATAATAAGTGGTATAGTAAGTGGTATAGTATAGTAAGTGGTATAGTAAGTGGTATAGTAAGTGGTATAGTAAGTGGTATAGTAAGTGGTATAGTAAGTGGAATAAGTGGTATAGTAAGTGGTATAGTAGTGGTATAGTAAGTGGAATAGTAATAGTAAGTGGTATAGTAAGTGGAAGTAAGTGGTATAGTAAGTGGTATAGTAAGTGGTATAGTAAGTGGTATAGTAAGGGTATAGTAAGTGGTATAGTAATTGGTATAGTAAGTGGTATAGTAAGTGGTATAGTAAGTGGTATAGTAAGGAATAGTAAGTGGTATAGTAAGTGGTATAGTAAGTGGTATAGTAAGTGGTATAGTAAGTGGAATGGTATAGTAAGTGGTATAGTAAGTGGTATAGTAATAGTAAGGGTATAGTAAGTGGTATAGTAAGTGGTATAATGGTATAGTAAGTGGAATAGTATAATAGTAGTGGTATAGTATGGTATAGTAAGTGGATAGTAAGTGGTATAGTAAGTGGTATAGTAAGTGGTATAGTAAGTGGTATAGTAAGTGGTATAGTAAGTGGTATAGTAAGTGGTATAATAAGTGGTATAATAAGTGGTATAGTAAGTGGTATAATAAGTGGTATAGTAAGTGGTATAATAAGTGGTATAGTAAGTGGTATAGTAAGTGGTATAGTAAGTGGTATAGTAAGTGGTATAGTAAGTGGTATAGTAAGTGGAATAGTAAGTGGTATAGTAAGTGGTATAGTAAGTGGTATAGTAAGTGGTATAGTAATTGGTATAGTAAGTGGTAAAAGTTGTATAGTAAGTTAGTAAGTGAAGACCAGTAAGGGGGTAAGTGGTATAGTGGCAAATATTTATGAAAATGCTTCTTCACAGTAATTACATAGTGGGTCCAGACAGTGGCCATGCAGCCAGGCAAATGGAGTGGAAAAGACACATGGTCCCTGGCAATACCCTGCTGCTGCCAGCGCACGGGAGAGGGGGGACGACGAGTGAGAGGGCAGAAGAGGGGATAACGAGAAAGGTGGAATTAAAAATATGGGAAAAAGAAGGGCAGGAAGTCCGAGACAGAAACCTGACCTTTCTCCCTTTATTTAAATGTTTGAATGTTTTTACCATGGGAGAACATCCGTGAACTCATTTACATCTGGAGTGAAAACATGAGATTTCTGTGTTTGGTACGAACCAAAGAGTAAATAGGCAGGCATGTGAGCACACACTCTTAAGAGTGTGACTTGCTTGAGGCTGGTAGGCTGGGTGGGGGATGTCATGTTGGTAGACGGAGTAAAGAGAGAGGGGGGGGATATGGTCTCTTTACTGGAGATAAAAGGCTCATCATCCATCGTCAGTGATCATCAAAGGGGTTAGATATGGACAGACAGAAGCACAACCCTGCTACCATTACAGAAGCCCCCCGGTCCAAAGCTATGGAGGAGATAAGGTGGACTTCTGATCCACTCAGTCCTGCCTCTCAGCCACAGAGACCTCTTCAGCCCTCACTGACAGACTCAAGTAGATTTACTCTCAGGGTCAACACCAGGTCCCTCCCACACATAGAAAATCCCCTCAAAAGAAAACAGTCTCAGCTATATGACCGTGTAAAAACGGCAATACCCCCATCATCACCATCCGTGGTGAGGATGTTTTTAGTTTTAGGAATGTTTATGGCAATAGACAGGGATTCCCACGGAGGTTCAATTACATACCCAGGCTTCTCAGTCACTCAGTCAGAGATCAGTCAGAGATGTTTCAGATACTGTTTGACCGGTCAGTGGATCTCTGAGCTGCACTTACAGCTTCAGCCTAACGGCCCTGGGCTGTGAGCTGAAACTAGAGAATGGCATTCCACACAGACGGGCCACAATCACCCCCTCTCGAGTCTGGAGATGTGTTCTCAATGGGGGCAACCCCAAATTGCTTTCCCACCATAGAGGGCATCCATATCCTAAACCCCTCAGACAGAAGGTCCATCGCTTGAACCAAACACTGACTGACACATTATAGACAAAGAGGCATAATAAGTCCGTTAACATCCAGACAAACACCATTTGCGGCCATTTGGCACTGATAGGAGTGAATTGAGAGCTAGCGCAACTGTGACCACGGTCACACACAACAGAAGCAGTATGGATGGGTTGAGATCATTTCTGTGGACAAGTCAGTCAGTCGGTTATTCTGCTTCAGCCCCCCTCCACTCCCCGACCCCCCCTATCAGTCTTCTAGGCCCCTGGACAGAGCATGGGAACAGGCCAGCCATACGCAGCGCTCCTCAGAGAGAGGAATGCAAACAGAGTGCAGCGCTGAGAGAAAGGACGGGGCACAGGAGATTTTCAGCGAAGACAACAATCCTAAATAGCAGATGCCTCGAGCAAAAGTACGCCAGTCAGTCAGTGGTAAGTTGGCATGGCCCAAGCAATTCGTCAGAGAGATGTCTGCTTGAAAACCCCCGAAATTATTGAAGCAGACCCCCCCCCCTCCCCCACGGTTGCAGACATGGACTGTCGTCACTGCCAAGCTGAGCAGCCAGAGGGATTGATTTGTCATCAGCCTTGAGGAGATAGATGCAGAGAGAGCAGAAATAGTCTTACCTGACGTGTCCCACATGTTCAACTCAATCCTCTGTTTGTCGATTTCAAAACTGGCCGTGTAGTTTTCAAAAACGGTGGGGACATAGTTCTGGGAAAAGGGGTGCATCTTGATTAGTAAAGCACTAATAGCATAGGCGTAACGTAGGTTAGACGTTCAACTACGTACATGTAATGTATCATACAGACTCTAATAAAATAATGTCCGTCTAGTTTCCAATAACACCACGCGGGAAATTGAATACACTCCGAAGTACATTATATGAGTCTATATTGTTCAATCAATAATAATAATAGCCATTTTGTTTTTAAAGGTGCTCATTATTTCCCTGTCTTTCAGTTTCCGTCTCTCTCTCTCTCTAGAGAAATGTCTAACGCAGGTGCGTGTACACCTCTGGCTCATAATTTAAATCAAGACATTTGGGGTTAGATGATTAGAATAAAAAAGCTCTTTTCGCTCTATCTGGTTTGGTGTCTGTCTTGACATTCATTTTTGCTTCATTCACAAACTGCGATGACCTACAGTACACCTACCACTCTTAAATGATCCAGGTGCCTGTTTTCAAGTGTTGACATTCGTGTTCATAACGCAAGACTTCATAGCCTATAATATATATCAGGACACTTACCTCGGGATAGCAGTCCTTCGCAAAAACATGTAGGAGCGCCGTTTTACCACATTGCGTATCTCCGACCACCACGATCTTACAGCGGCTGCCTTGACTTTCCATCTTTGTCAGTATCTGTTCTGGACGCGGATCGGTTTCATTCACCATCCGATGTGGATATAAGGAACTCAAGGACAAACCAGCAGGTACATGCCCCGGTTGTGGCGCGCCCTACTATGTGTCCTCCCTCGGTTGTCCTCCCCTGTCCACCACGTGAAGCCCTCGATTCCCACCGTTACACTAGCTATCCTCTCTATGCCGGTTTACACCCGCTTTGCTCGCCTCAGCACCCAGCAGCAGCACGCGGGTCCCTCCCTTCAAACTCGACTTTTTAATTGGCCACGCCTTGCCCGTACACGAGCCCCGACGAGACGGAGTTGGTCCTCGTGCCTCTGTGTTCATTTACTTGTTCGGTAGCTTGTCTCTTTACTTGTTCTTCCGTGACACACGTCTTCATATTTGTTGTCGAAAGATGATTAATATTATACTTGGGCTACATCTCCTGGCCTGTATTTATAGCCTTGAGGATTATGTTTAGGTACACATTTCAACGAATATATTGACTGTTTATTACATAGTTATAAACTGTAATACTAGACTAATAATTAGCCTAACAGTTTATAAACGGCTTATAAAACCTTTAGAAATTATGTATAGGTCTAAAGTATATCTTAATGTTAACTGTGAGTGTCTTATACATTCTCAAAACAAATGAAAAGAAAAGTATTTTTGTATTATGCATTGCCATACAACACTCCTTCCGTGACCTCCAACTGCTTTTAAATGCTAGTAAAACTAAATGCATGCTCTTCAACCGATTGCTGCCCTCCTCCGCCCGCCAGACTAACATCACTACTCTGGACAGTTTGGACTAAGAATATGTGGACAACTACAAATACCTAGGTGTCTGGTTAGACTTTAAACTCTCTTTCCAGACTCACATTAAACATCTCAAATCCAAAATTAAATCTAGAATCAGCTTCCTATTTTGCAACAAAGCCTCCTTCACTCATGCTGCCAAACATATCCTCGAAAAACTGACTATCCAATCGATCCTTGACTTCGGAGATGTAATTTACAAAATAGTGTCCAACACTCTACTCAGCAAATTGGATGTAGTCTATCACAGTGCAATCCGTTTTGTCAACAAAGCCCCAAATACTACTCACAACTGCGACCTGTATGCTCTCATTGGCTGGCCCTCATTACATATTTGTCGCCAAACCCACTGGCTCCAGGTCGTCTGTAAGTCTTTGCTAGGTGAAGCCCCGCATTATCTCAGCTCACTGTTCACCATAGCAACACCCACCCGTAGCTAGCACGCGCTCCAGTAGGTATATTTCCCTGGTCATCACCAAAGCCAACACCTCCTTTGGCCGCCTTTCCTTCCAGTTCTCTGCTGCCAAAGACTGGAACGAATTGTAAAAATCACTGAAGCTGGAGAGGGTATATCTCCCTCTCTAACTTTAAGCATCAGCTGTCAGAGCAGCTTACCGATCACTGTACCTGTACACAGCTCATTTGTAAATAGCACACCCAACTACCTCATCCCCATATTGTTATAATTTTTTTTTGTTGCTATTTTGCACCCCAGTATCCTTACTTGCACATCATCATCTGCATACCTACAGTTGAAGTCTGAAGTTTACATACACTTTAGCCAAATACATTTAAACTCAATTCTTGACATTTAATCCAAGTAAAAATGCCCTGTTTTAGGTCAGTTAGGATCACCACTTTATTTTAAGAATGTGAAATGTCAGCATAATAGTAGAGAGAATGAATTATTTCAGCTTTCAGTGAATTTTGGCCCATTCCTCCTGACAGAGCTGGTCAGGTTTGTAGGCCTCCTTGCTCACACATGCTTTTTCAGTTCTGCCCACAAATTTTCTTTGGGATTGAGGTCAGGATTTTGTGATAGCCACTCCACTACCTTGACTTTGTTGCCCTTAAGCCATTTTGACACAACTTTGGATGTATGCTTGGGGTCATTGTCCATTTGGAAGACCCATTTGCGACCAAGCTTTAACTTCCTGACTGATGTCTTGAGATGTTGCTTCAATATATAGCCACATAATTCCGTCCTCATGATGCCATCTATTTTGTGAAGTGCACCAGTCCCTCCTGCAGCAAAGTACCCCCACAACATGATGCTGCCACCCCCATGCTTCACGGTTAGGATGGTGTTCTTCAGCTTGCAAGCCTCCCCTTTATCCTCCAAACATAACGATGGCCATTATGGCCAAACAGTTCTATTTTTGTTTCATCAGACCAGAGGACATTTCTCCAAAAAGTATGATCTTTGTCCCCATGTGCAGTTGCAAACCTTAGTCTGGCTTTTTTATGGCGGTTTTGGAGCAGTGGCTTCTTCCTTGCTGAGCGGCCTTTCAGGTTATCTCGATATAGGACCCGTTTTACTGTGGATATAGATACTTTTGTACCTGTTTCCTCCAGCATCTTCACAAGGTCCTTTGCTGTTGATCTGGGATTGATTTGCAATTTTCGCACCAAAGTACGTTCATCTCTAGGAGACAGAACGCGTCTTCTCCTTCCTGAGCGGTATGACGGCTGCGTGGTCACATGGTGTTTATGCTTGTGCACTATTGTTTGTACAGATGAACGTGGCACCTTCAGGCATTTGGAAATTGCTCCCAAGGATGAACCAGACTTGTGGAGGTCTACAATTTTTTCCGAGGTCTTGCCTGATTTCTATTGATTTCCCCATGATATCAAGCAAAGAGGCACTGAGTTTGAAGGTAGGCCTTGAAATACATCTACGGGTACCCCTCCAATTGACTCAAATTATGTCAATTAGCCTATCAGAAGCTTCTAAAGCCATGACATCATTTTATGACGTTTTCCTAGCTGTTTAAAGGGACAGTCAACTTAGTGTATGTAAACTTCTGACCCACTGGAATTGTGATACAGTGAAATAATCTGTCTGTAAACTGTCTGTAAACTGTCTGTCTGTAATCTGTCTGTAAACAAATTAATTGTGTCATGCACAAAGTAGATGTCCTAACCGTTAACAAGACATTTGTGGAGTGGTTGAAAAACGAGTTTTAATGACTCCAACCTAAGTGTATGTAAACTTCCGACTTCAACTGTATCACTCCAGTGTTAATGCTAAATTGTAATTATTCCGCCTCTATGCCCTATTTATTGCCTTACCTCCCTAATCTTACTACATTTGCACACGCTGTACATAGATTTTTCTATTGTGCTATTGACTGTACGTTTGTTTATCTCATGTGTAACTCTGGGGTTGTTGTTTTTGTCACATTGCTTTGCTTTATCTTGGCCAGGTCGCAGTTGTAAATGAGAACTTGTTCTCAGCTGGCCTACCTGGTTAAATAAAGGTGAAATAAATAAAGTATCATGTCAGGGTGGGGACCGGGGATTTAGTAGATAGCTAGAGGACAGCGAACAGAGCCACTGGTGATAAGTAATAAGGATCAGTTATCACTGTATCTTGAAGCATCATGTTGGGGAAGTTGAAAGTCTTAACCCACTCAACCCAACCCTGTCTTTATGCATATCAATGAATCACTTCCCTATCCAAAACTCAAATTGTCTCATTTGGAAGCTCTTCGATTGAAACGTCCATGTTTCTGGTAACGTTGTTGTTTCAAGTGAGATATAAATGCCACCTGAGGCAGACCCGCTTACAATTCAGTGAGGTCACATACTGGTTGTTACTTACGTTTTTCTACAGGCTTTTACTGCCTCCCTTTGGTGAGGAATGGTATTTTAATTATAGGAAAAGAAACCCACCCTCAGCCACCAGCAGTAGCCCACTGTACCGCCAGCGTGTGCATCTTTCCGAAAGATTAGTGAACCAAGAATATACTGTTTTGGGGGGTTTCAAGGGGCCTAAATTATTCATAAGTAATATATAATATTATTGTATGATACAAACTACCTTTAACAGTCTGTCAGACATGAGGTACAGAGAGTACCATGACATGGCTGTGTGAGCTCCCCTCCCCTCCTGTCTATGACTAACTCCACTCTCTGATACAGTCTTATATTTTTAACCCAGAGTTAAACGCAATGAGCTGTGCAGTGCTTCTTCTGAGCAGGAGGTGGACACAGAGCATGGTCTCTCTCTGGTTCAGTGGTGGCAATGTACGAAAGTAACTTTTTCCAGTGTTCCATAGTTCTATGAATTAAGTATGTTATAAAAAAGCTTCTCTACCCTTGCCTGGACTGGTCACAACAACAGAATGGTGTGAGAATATCCAGGGCCTTTTTTCCACATTTTGTTGTGTTACAGCCTGAATTTAAAATGGATTACATTTAGATTTCGAATCACTGGCCTACACACAGTACCCCATAATGTCAAAGTGAAATTGTGATTGTAGACATTTTTACACATGAATTAAAAATGAAAATCTGAAATGTCTTGAGTCAATAAGTATTCAACCCTTTTGTTATGACAAGTCTAAATAAGTCCAGGAGTAAAAATATGCTTAACAAGTCACATAATACATTGAATGGACTAATTCTGTGTGCAATAATAGTGTTTAACATGATATTTGAATGACTACCTTATCTCCGTAGCCCACACTTACAATTATCTGTAAGGTCCCTAAGTTCAAACACAGATTCAACCACAAAGACCAGAGAGGTTATCCAATGCCTCGCAAAGAAGGGTACCTATTGGTAGATGGGTAAACTTTTATAAAAGCAGACATTGAATATCCCTTTGAGCATGGTGAAGATATTAATTACTCTTAAAACCAGTCACTACAAAGCAGTGGGGCGTTCTTTTGATAAGTACTTTTGGGTGTCAGGGAAAATGTATGGAGTAAGAAGTACATAATTTTCTTTAGGAATGTAGTGAAGTAAATGTAAAAGTATAAATAATAAAGCAAAATATGTATAATATAATAAAGCAAATGTAAATATTTAAGTACAGATACTTAAAAAAAAACTTAATTAGTAATTTCAAGTATTTTTACTTACAGTTGAAGTCGGAAGTTTACATATACTTAGGTTGGAGTCATTAAAACTCGTTTTTCAACCACTCCACAAATTTCTTGTTAGCAAACTATAGTTTTGGCAAGTCAGTTAGGACATCTACTTTGTGCATGACACAAGTAACAATTGTTTACACACACATTTTTTCACTTATATTTCACTGACCCACAACTCCAGTGGGTCAGAAGTTTACATACACTAAGTTGACTTTACCTTTAAAAAGCTTGGGAAAATCCAGAAAATTATGTCATGGCTTTAGAAGCTTCTGATGGGCTAATTGACATCATTTGAGTCAATTGGAGGTCTACTAGTGGATGTATTTCAAGGCCTACCTTTAAACTCAGTGCCTCTTTGCTTGACATAAGGGGAAAATCAAAAGAAATCAAGACCTCAGAAAAAAGACCTCAGAAAAAAAATTGTAGACCTCCACAAATCTGGTTCATCCTTGGGAGCAATTTCCAAACGTCTGAAGGTGCCACATTCATCTGTACAAACAATAGTGCGCAATCATTAACACCATGGGACGCAGCCATCATAACACTCAGGAAGGAGAAGACGCGTTCTGTCTCCTAGAGATGAATGTACTTTGGTGCGAAATGTGCAAATCAATCTCAGAACAACAGCAAGGGACCTTGTGAAAATGCTGGAGGAAACAGGTACAAAAGTATCTATATCCACAGTAAAACAAGTCCTATATCGACATAACCTGAAAGGCCGATCAGCAAGGAAGAAGCCACTGCTCCAAAACCGCCATAAAAAAAGCCAGACTACGGTTTGCAACTGCACATGGGGACAAAGATCGTACTTTTTGGAGAAATGTCCCTGGTCTGATGAAACAAAAATAGAACTGTTTGGCCATAATGGCCATCGTTATGTTTGGAGGAAAAGGGGGGACGCTTGCAAGCCGAAGAACACCATCCCAACCGTGAAGCACGGGGGTGGCAGCATCATGTTGTGGGGGTGCCTTGCTGCAGGAGGGACTGGTGCGCTTCACAAAATAGATGGCATCCTGAGGTAGGAAAATGATTACGTAGATATATTGAAGCAGCATCTCAAGACATCAGTCAGGAAGTTAAAGCTTGGTCGCAAATGGGTCTTCCAAATGGACAATGACCCCAAGCATACTTCCAAAGTTGTGGCAAAATGACTTAAGGACAACAAAGTCAAGGTATTGGAGTGGCCATCACAAAGCCCTGACCTCAATCCTATATCAAATTTGCGGGCAGAACTGAAAAAGCATGTGCTAGCAAGGAGGCCTACAAACCTGACTCAGTTACACCAGCTCTATCAGGAGGAATGGGCCAAAATTCACCCAACTTATTGTGGGAAGCGTGTGGAAGGCTACCCGAAACATTTGACCCAAGTTAAACAATTTAAAGGCAATGCTACCAAAACGAATTGAGTGTATGTAAACTGCTGACCCATTGGGAATGTGATTAAAGAAATAAAAGCTGGAATAAATCATTCTCTCTACTATTATTCTGACATTTCACATTCTTAAAATAAAGTGGTGATCCTAACTGACCTAAGACAGGCAATTTTTACTAGGATTGAATGTCAGGATGGATGTCAGGAATTGTGAAACAACTGAGATTAAATGTATTTGGCTAAAGTGGATGTAAACTTCCGACTTCAACTGTAAGTACTTTCCACCACTGCTACAAAGATACTGGCATCCTTACTAATCCAGTTGCCGGAGAGGAAGGAAACAGCTCAGTGACTTTGCCATGAGGCCAATGGTCACTTTAAAGGAGGTACAGAGTTTAATGGCTGTGATAGGAGAAAACTGAGGATTGTTGAAACAACATTGTAGTTACTCCACAATACTGTCCTAAATGACTGGGTGAAAATAATTCAATTTAACTGTATTTCCTGAATACAAAACGTTGTGTTTGGGGTAAATTCAGCACAACACAGCACAACACAACACAATACTGAGTAACACTCTTTATGTTTTCTAACATGGTGATGGCTGCATCATGTTTTTTCACACCTTGATCTGTTTCACCTGTCTTTTTGCTTGTTTCCACCCCCCTCCAGGTGTCACCCATCTTCCTCATTATCCTCAATGTATTTATACCTATGTTCTCTGTTTGTCTGTTGCCAGTTCGTCTTGTCTTGTTAGGTCTTACCAGGGTATTTTACCGTCTCCCTGCTTTCTCAAGTTCTGTTTCCTAGTTTTCCTGGTTCTTGACCATTCTGCCTGCCTTGACCCCGAGCCTGCCTGCCGTTCTGTACTTGCCTGACTCTGACCCGTTCACGAACCTCTGCCTGTCCTGACCGAGAGCCTGCTGTTCTGTACCTTATTGGGCCACGGGGATATGGGAGCAACAGTCCGCCGTCTGCCTCAGTCTGGAGGACTTTGTGGAGGAAGTTCAGAAGGTGTTTGACTCTCCATTGTCCGGGAGAGAGGATACTCGCAAGCTGCTCCAGCTACGTCAAGACTTCCATAGTGTGGCAGACTACGCAGTGAATTTTCACACATTGTCGTCAGCTACGAGTGCATGGAACCCGGAAGCATTGTTCGACATGTTCCCTCACAGATTATTGGAAGTGATCAAAGATGAGCTCGCAGCCTGGGAGCTGCCCATAAACCTTAACTCCCTCATAGCCTTGACCATCTGGATCGATGGGAATCTGTGCCCTGTCCCCCTCATTCGCCCTCGATTCCCACCTCACCTCCGAAGAACCCAGAGACCCCCGAAGTCTACATGTCCGAGTGAACCCGACGTCACCTGAGTTCTCTCGGGAATCACCTAGGGCTGCCGACTCGCCTTCATCGGAATCCATGCGCCTGGGCAGGGCTAGATTGACTCCAGCTGAGCGCTTACGCCCAGTCCACACACAGCGCTGACTATATTTTGGAGCTACAGGACATTTCGTAGCTGCCTGCCCATTAAAAACCCAGGCTCATCAAGAAGGGGCGAGTACTCTGGTGGGCCATACAGATAACTTCCTCTCCCCTTACTCACACCCCTTTCCATTGCCATCCTGCTGTGGGTATCCAGCGAAATCTCTCCGGGTACTCATCAACTCTGGGGCCGATGGGAGTTTTTTGGACTCTACCCTGGCGTCCGAGCTGGGCATCCCCATTCAGTCCCTCTCCATTTCCATGAACGTTAGAGCTATGGACGAGCACTCTATAGGCTGGGTCTCTCACAATACCACTCCCATCAACCTACGAGTGACAGGGAACCAGAGCGAGGCAATCCAATTTATGCTGATTAAGTCTCCTCGGGTTCCCTTGGTATTGGGAACCCTACAGCGACACAATCCCATCATAGACTGGACTGCTGCCATTATGGGCTGGAGCCCGTTCTGCCACCCACATTGTCTGAAATCAGTGCAGCTTGCTGCGGGACATCTTCCTGTCGGCTCTAAATTTTCCCCGGGCCTTTCCGCCATTCCTGCGGAGTACCAGGACCTCTGGGAGGTTTTCAGTAAAGCCCGGGCCACTTCAAAGACCCTATGACTGCGGGATTGACCTTCTCCCAGGCACCACACCACGCCAGGAATGACTGTACTCTCTGTTGGGTCCGGAGACCAAGGCTATGTAGACCTACATTGAGGGTATATCTGTCCTGCAGGGTATATCCGTCCTTCTGCATCCCCCGACGGTGCAGGGTTCTTCTTTGTGGAGAGCAAGGACAAAACCCTGTGCCTGTGCATCGACTACTGGGCCTCAATGACATCATGGTGAAGAACCGCTACTACTTATCGCCTTGGCCTTCGAGCCGCTCGAGAAGCCACCATTTCCTCCAAGTTGGACCTGCGGAACACCAGCCATCTGGTGCGGATACGAGAAGGGAACAAGTGGAAGACTGCCTTTAACACGGCCAGCGCCCACTATGAATACCTGGTCATGCCATTTGGACTTACCAACGCTCCTGCTGTGTTCCAGGCCCTGGTTAATGACGTTCTCTGTGACATGTTGAACCAGTTTGTTCTCGTCTACCTTGATGACATCCTCGTTTTCTTCCACTCAGCCTAAGAACATGTGTTCCATTTCCTACAGGTCCTCCAGCGCCTCCCGGAGAACCAGCTTTTTGTGAAAGCGGAGAAATGCGAATTCCATCGCTCCACCATCCGATTCATTGGTTACATCATCGCTGCAGGAAATGTACAGATGGATCCCGGGAAGGTGAGAGCGGTGATGGATTGGTCCCAGCCTACGTCCAGAGTGCAGCAGCAATGTTTCCTGGGATTTGCCAACTTCTATTTCCGCTTTATCCGGCACCCTGGATCTACAGTACCCTGGCTTCCCCCCTGTCTGCACTCACCTCTCCCAAGGTTACGTTCACATGGTCCCCAGCTGCTGACCGGACCTCAAGCACCGCTTCACCACTGCTCCCATATTGGTTCATCCTGACTGTCTCGTCAGTTCACGACGGAGGCTGATGCTTCGGATGTCAGAGTGGGGGCTGTCCTGTTTCAGCATTCTGCCCTGGACCTCAAGTTACATTTCTGCGACTTCTTCTCCCATTGCCTTAATGCCACGGAGAGGAACTACGATGTGGGGAATCGTGAGCTTCTCACGGTGAAGATGGCGTTGGAGGAGTGGAGACTGGTTGGAGGGGGCGGAACATCCGTTCATTGTGTGGACGTACTACAAGAACCTGGAATATCTCTGCACCGCCAACCGTCTCAATTCCAGGCAGGCTAGGTGGGCTCTGCTTTTCAACTCCTCCCTCTCATACCGACCAGGATCCAAGAACATCAAGCCGGATGTGCTGTCACGGCGCTATAGCCCCGCGGATACACCCTCGGACCCCGAGACCATCCTTCCCACTTAGTTTCTGGCGATGGCAGTCAGCTTGGGAATAGGAGAGCAGGTCTGTGAGGCACGGTATTCCCAGCCGAACCCCGGGGGTAGCCCAAATTACCAGATATTTATGCCTGACACGGTCCGCTCCTTGGTCCTGGAGTGGGCCCACTCCTCGAGGCTTGCCTGCCACCCAGGCTCCTGTCAGACCCTGGCCTTTTTGCGACAATGCTTTTGGTGGCCTACCATGATCCCGGACATCTCCACATTTGTCATTGCCCGCACGTTTGTGCTCAGGACAAGACTCCTTAGCAAGCTCTGGCTGGTCTTCTTCAACCACTGCCTGTCCCTCACCATCCTGGTCACACATATCCCTGGACTTCATCACGGGTCTTTCCCGGTCTGATGGCAACACCACCATCCTGACAGTAGTGGACCGGTTTTCCAAAGCCGCACACTTCATTCCTCAGCTACCCTCTGCCAAAGAGAAGGCCCAGCTCATGGTGCAGCACGTCTTCTGGATCCATGGACTCCCGGTGGACATGGTCTCGGACCGGGGTCCTCAGTTCTTGTCCTGGTTCTGGAAGGCGTTCTGCATGCTCATTGGGTCGTTGGCCAGTCTGTCCTCTGGTTTCCACCCACAGTCCAATGGTCAGTTGGAGCGAGCCAATCAATACCTGGAGACGACACTTCACTGCCTTGTCTCCTCCAACCCCACCACCTGGAGCCAGCAAACTGTGTGGGTTGAATACACCCGCAACACCCACCCCTGCTCTACCACTGGGCTCTCGCCTTTCGAGTGTTCCCTGGGTTATCAGCCCATGCTCTTCCCGGAACAAGAGGAAGAGGTCGGCATACCCTCGGCCCAGAAGTTTGTTCTCCGCTGTCACCGTACCTGAAAGAGAGCCTGGTCGGCTCTTCTCAAGACCCCCTCCAGGTATCAACAACAAGCGGACCACCACCCCGGCTCCCCGGTATCGTGGGTATGAGGGTATGGCTGTCCACTCTTTACTTGCCCCTCCGGGCTGAGTCCCACAAACTTTCCCCCCGCTTTATCGGCCCTTTCCACATCTGCAAGATCATTAGCCCGTCTGCTGCTCGTCTTCTGTTGCCCTGTACCCTCCATATTCATCCCACTTGTGTCTAGGTTTAAACCTATGTTTCAAGACCCTTTGTCTTCTGGTTGCCTTTGATCTGTCTTTTGCCTGCCCCCTGTTTGGGTCATCTGTGACACTGGATCTTATCCTGAGTTCTGATAATGTTATGAGTATGCTTGTCATCGGCAACAACTAGGCATCACATTTTTTATAGATATATTTTATATATAAAAAGAAACAGAGTTAGCGCAAAGCACAGGCACAATCCTACAGAAAAACCTGGTTCAGTTTGCTTTCCAACAGACACTTGGAGACAAATTCACCTTTCAACAGGACAATAACCTAAAACACAAGGCCAAAAATAACCTGGAGTTGCTAACCAAGATGACATTGAATGTTTCTGAGTGGCCTAGTTACAGTTTTCACTTAAATCGGCTTGAAAGTCTATGGCAAGACTTAAAAATGTATGTCAAGCAATGGTCAACAGTCAACTTGACAGTTTGAAGAATTTAAAAAAGAATAATGGGCAAAGACTGTACAATCTAGATATGCAAAGCTCTTAGAGACTAACCCAGAAAGACTTACAGCTGTAATCAATGCCAAAGGTTATTCTAACATGTATTGATTTTGGGGTGTGAATACTTAAATGAGATATTTCTGTATTTAATTTTCAATACATAAAAAAATAAAATCTAAACATATTTTCACTTTTTCATTATGGGGTATTGTGTGTAGATGGATGTTGAAAAAAACATATTTAATACATTTTTGAATTCAGGCTGTAACACCACAAAATGTGGAATAAGTCAAGGGGCATGAATACTTTCTGAAGGCACTGCAGCCTACCAATCATTATAAATATCCATGACAAGTAAACAGTTTATTTTCCAGCTCAGTCACTGAGCCAATGAGACGTCTCGGCCAAAGCATATGAGGTCACCTCATAGGAAATGGAAAGCATTTTTGAAGACGCCGGTTTCAGACAAGTTTATGGAGGGAGAGGCCTATTGCCCAATGTTTTTCTCTAATTTATGATTTGACCACAAATACAAGTAAAGGACGAGTCAACAACATCATTTGGGTGGGCCTTTGAGTTGACAGAATATTCGCTTTTTGGGGGGGGACAGTTAGGTCCCATGTAGCCTAAACGACAGAGACAGACATGTCGGTGTTTGGTCGGATGATAGCCCTTCTCATGACTCAGTGCTACATTGGGGTCATTCCAAGTCCCTTTTGATTTGCTGAGGTGGTTTGGTCAAGCGTGGATCGCTCTATTTGGAAACAAAATGATCATTGATTGATGTATGGTTTTAGAAATCTTGAACATTCAACTTAAAAAGATTGTGCGAGATTTTGGCAATTAAGTCCTTTTTCAGATTATGATTTTTAAAATCCGTGAGTTCATCTGTCTCTGGGTAAGTAGAAAAATCTTACACTATCCATTTAGTTATCCATACAAAAATAACAAAAAATAGCACTCACTGTTATGCTTAGTGGCCGGTTTTGAAGGACATATCCCACTTCCTGGATAGACATGGATAGATGTCCAATTTCAACTTCAATCTTGAACGACCCAGCAGGTATGGTCTTGGGTTCTTGAGAGCTAGTCAGATGCAGGCAATTCAATTAAAGTAGGTTTGGAGTGCAAACCTTTTGTTTGTGGCTCCGTTATTTAGGCCTATTCTTTCTAGTCATTACTTTTTCACATTTTGATAATTAGGTCTCTATTTCCATATCAAGAAATGTTTGCAAACTTACTGGTAATTGCTTGTTCTTGCACAGGGAAAAAATGTGAGTCCTGGTTTATTTTGCCTTGCAGACAAGAGTTTCATGCACCCATTGTTTTAGAGAGGCCACAAAGTGTGTGATGATGGAGGGGGTGGTCCAGTGGCTGGCTTGCAAGTCTGAGAATTTAGAATTTTTCAAGCACCCCGAAACAGCTTTTTCCTTCAATTCTATGCGAATAAAATATGTATATTTGTCTGCATAGGTTATCCCAGCATTCCTCTTTACCTGTTCAGTTTTCATTTGAGTTAATTATGCTCATTGATTCTTCAATAACTTTTATGCCTTAGGAGCTTAGTATAACTGCCACATTGGTATAGCTATACTGTAGTATCATAACCCAATACTTAAAGCAATTACTGCATGCCAGCTAGGATAGTTAGACAAGCTACCCAGCTAGCACATAATGTTCTGAGAACCATGTTTCTTAGAGCTTGGCGAGAGCATGGTTGTCATATGGCTATTTTGCATACAATCTTCCCACAACATTCTGGGAATGGTGCAGGATAGCTGCTTGGCTTTGGGACATTCTTAGCACATTTAAGGAACTTGACAAAATAACATTATTTTCTTGGTATTTCATTACTTAACAATACATTTCCTAAAAGTTCAACCATGGTTACATTTAATTACGTTGTTGGTAATGTTCTAGAAACGTTTTCCATCTAGTTTGACATTTGGGAATGTTCTCAAACAGTGTTCTTCTGTGGGAATTTCAATACTTTAGCATAGTTTCCCGACAGGTTTCCTCATGGTTCTATTTGAAGTCATGTTCTTAAAACATTAAGGAACAAAAAAACATTAGAACATTCTAAATAATAATAATTATTGTTTTTTTAAAACATATACACTCTGTTCTCAGCTTCAACAAAATTCTCTTTATCCTCTATCTTGTGAAGTGTGTTCAGTGGTGCTTTCAACAAGGGAAATAATTAGCAAACATTGGCTAACATTACCTAACATATTCCATTTGATTTATGTTAGTCGCGACCGTTCGCTAATGTTAGCGAACAGTCTGAGAAGATAATGTGCGTCGAAGGTAAGTGTCTGTTTTGGGTCTAAACTGCCACTAAAAATAATAATGTGTAGGAATAGCTCAATCGTTTACAGTTTGAATACTTTGCTAAAAAGCCATCCGTAATCCTTACAAAAAGTAGCTGTTTGATGTTTCACCTTAACATTTTCATTCAAATTGTTCAACTGAAATTGTTACTTTGGCAACATGTTCTCCGCAAACAGAAGCATTGTTCAACTTGCTTCAGGTGTGTTGGCCACACCCACTAATTGGCCACCCCTGATCTTAATGAGTGCTTGTTTCCTTTGAAATGGGGTCTATTTAAATAGACTAAGACAAAAAGCTTTGTTTAACCTTTCTGGCGCAGGCGTTCCGCTAGCGACCCACCTCGACAACATCCAGTGAAATTGCAGAGTGCCAAATTCAAAATACAGAAATAGTCATAATAAACATTCATAAAAACTCCAAGTGTTATACATCGGTTTAAAGACTAACTTCTTGCTAATCCAACCGCTCTGTCAGATTTCAAAAGGGCTTCACAGCAAAAGCATACCATGCGATTATCTAAGGACAGCGCCCCTCATACAAAATCATGAAAAACATTTTCCAACCAAACAGATGCATCACAAAAGTCAGAAATAGCGATGAAATAAATCGCTTACCTTTGAAGATCTTCATCTTTTTGCAAACCCAAAGGTCTCAGTTACACAACGAATGGTCATTTTGTACGATAAAGTGCTTCTTTATATCCCAAAAATGTCAGTTTATTTGGCACGTTTGATTCAGAAATACACAGGTTCCAAATCGCCCAACATGCCTGCAAAGAATCTAATACGTTACCTGTAAATTTGGTCCAAACATTTCAAACAAAGTTTCTAGTCCAACCTCAGGTACCCTAAAATGTAAATAATCGATGAAATTTAAGACGGAATAAACTGTTTCCAATACCGGAGAAAAACAACACGGAGCGTCACTCCACCTGAGTGACACTTAGAAAGAATACGACCACTTCTTCATAAAAAAAAAAAAAAAACATTGAACAATTTCTAAAGACTGTTGACATCCAGTGGAAGCCATTGGAACTGCAATCTGGGTCCTAATAATTCGGCTTCCCCATAGAGAAGATTTGGAAAATCCCTTGACCTCAACACAAACAAATATTCCTGGATGGATTGTCCTCGGAGTTTCTCCTGCCAAATCAGTTCTGTTATACTCACAAACATTATTTTAACAGATTTAGAAACTTTAGAGTGTTTTCTTTCCAATAATTCTATGCATATGTATATCCTAGCTTCTGGACCTGAGTAACAGGCAGTTTACTTTGGGCACCTCAGTCATCCAAACTTCCGAATACTGCCCCCTATCCCTGAATGTAAATAAAACATGGCATGCTAGCTCCACCCTGGTGGCGCAGTGGAATATTTGCTTGGATAGAGAACAGAAGATGATACAGGGATCTTATAGGATCTTAATTTGAGCCAGTTTGCTACAGCAGGAAAATAATCCTGCAGCAACAGGAAATGTTCATTATTATGTGGATTATAATTTATGTCTAATCCTCCTGTGTGGCTCAGTTGGTAGAGCATGTAGCTTGCAACGCCAGGGTTGTGGGTTAGATTCCCACGGGGGATCAGTACAAAAAATGTATGCACTCACTACTGTAAATTTCTCTGGATAAGAGCTAATGTAAAAAATATATGGCTGATTGCAGGCGTGGCCTTCAGATCAATTTTATACGCCACCCATGAGAGCGGATGTAATTCCTGTTAATTGTGTAAAGTTAACATACTGCAAATAAAACTGTTCCTTAAAATGTTTAGCATTTTACACATTCTTTGAGAATATTACAATTATTTATTACATACCACATAAGGTGGTATGTAGCCTAAAATTTGCATTTTCATAGACTGTTATGGAACTCATAAACTTCTGTAAGTCTCATTTAAGATCACCTTAACATATGATAACTATGCAACAGAACAAACTAACAGGAATGGCTAAAAATAACAAAAAAAACTATGCCTCCAGTCTTCTGATCTGACCCACTGGGTCATATCTCAATAACACAGCAACAAAAGAAAATAACCCAACTAAGTGACCCAATGCCTAAAAACAGGACAAATCTGAGGGGCCCCGTGCCCTTGAGCCCCCTACGGATATGACGCTTCTACTTCCAGACATCTGAACCCTGAGCTCCATGCCTTATCCAGGCCACATTACAGTTCTGCTTTACAGCATAACGCATTCAGTAATCACCTACATTGAGGAGTACACCACATCTGTCATTGGTATCATCAATAAATGCGTCGATGACGTCGTCCCCGCAGTGACCGTACGTACATACCCCAACCAGAAGCCATGCATCCACACTGAGCTAGAGCTGCCGCTTTCAAGGTACGGGACTCTAACCCGGAAGCTTATAAGAAATCCTGCTATGACCGTCGATGAACCATCAAACAGGCAAAGCGGCATTACAGGACTAAGATCGTACTACACCGCTCTGACGCTCGTCGGATGTGGCAGGTCCTGCAAATCATTACAGACAACAAAGAGAAACACATCCAAGAGCTGCCCAGTGACACGGGCCTACCGGACGAGCTAAACTACTTCTATGCTCGCTTCGAGGCAAATAACACTGAAACATGCTTGAGAACACCAGCTGTACCGGAAGACTGTGTGATCACATTCTCCGCAGCCGATGTGAGTAAGACCTTTAGACAGGTCAACATTCACAAGGCCGCAGGGACGGATTACCAGGATGCGTACCGCGGGCATGCGCTGACCAACTGGCAAGTGTCTTCACTGATATTTTCAACCTCTCCCTGTCTGAGTCTGTAACACCAACATGTTTAAAGCAAACCATCATAGTGCCTGTGCCCCAGAACACTAAGAGAAGTTGTCTAAATAACTGCTGACCAGTAGCACTCATGTCTGTAGCCATGAAATGATTTGAAAGGCTGGTCATGACTCACATCAACACCATCATCCCAGAAACCCTAGACCCACTCCAATTTACATACCGCCCCAACAGATCCACAGATGATGCAGTCTCTATTGCACTCCACACTGCCCTTTCCCACCTGGACAAAAGGAACACCTAATTGAGAATACTATTCATTGACAACAGCTCAGTGTTCAACACCATAGTGCCCTCTAAGCTCATCAACTGAATCCTGGACTTCCTGACGGGCCACCCCCAGGTGGTAATGGTAGGTAACAACACATCCGCCACGCTGATCCTCAACACAGGGACCCCTCAGGGGGACGTGCTCAGCCCCCTCCTCTACTCCCTGTTCACTCATGACTGCACGGCCAGGCACAACTCCAACACCATCATTCAATTTGCAAATGACACAACAGTGGTAGGCATGATCACAGACAACAACGAGACAGCCTACATGGAGGAGTTCAGAGACCTGGCCTTGTGGTGCCAGGAAAACAACCTCTCCCTCAACGTGATCAAGACAAAGGAGATGATTGTGGGCTACAGGAAAAAGAGGACCGAGCATGCCCCCATTCTCATCAACAGGGCTGCAGTGGAGCAGGTTGAGAGCTTCAAGTTCCTTGGTGTCCACATCACCAACAAACTAACATGGTCCAAACACATCATGACAGTCATGAAGCGGGAACGACAAAACCTATTCCCCCTCAGGAGACTGAAAAGATTTGGCTTGGGTCCTCATCACCGCCTGGTATGGCAACTGCTCGGACTCTGACCGCTAGGCACTACAGAAGGTAGTGCCAACGGCCCAGTACATCACTGGGGCCAAGCTTCCTGCCATCCAGGACCTCTATATCAGGCGGTGTCAGAGGAAGGCCCTAAAAATAGTCAAAGACTCCAGCCACCCTATTCATACTGTTCTCTCTGCTACCACATGGCAAGCGATACCGGAGCACCAAGTCTAAGTCCAAGATGCTTCTAAACAGCTTCTACCCCCAAGTCATAAGACTCTTGAACATCTACTAAAATGGCACCCTCCTGAATACATAGTTATTTTTTACTGCTGCTCTTTAATAACATGTTACATTTATCTCTTATTCTTATCCGTATTTTTTTAAACTGCACTGTTGGTTCGGGGCTCGTAAGTAAACATTTTACTGCAAGGTCAACACCTGTTGTATTTGGTGCATGTGACTAATCAAATTTGATTTGATTTGAACTCTCAGGGCACCTAGTTGTTCAGGAGCGCAGACATTACTGCATCAGTGACAACATTTTTTAACATTTGTTCTGCGACTTTGGGCCTTAGTGGTGCTTTGCAAAGACATTAATAATGCAATGCACACTACTTGACTGAAGCATACTGAAAACAATTCATTCTGATTGATGATTCCATAAACGTCAATTGGCCTCATAGGAGTTTTATCCTCAAGATGTAAGCACAGCATAAGAGAGAGAGAGACTGCTGATGGTTGATGGCGCCTTCATTGTATTCAAGCTGGTTAAGGGGAGGCTTCAGCCTTCTGCATGATTCGGTTCGGCTGGCACCTAGCCGAACTTGGTGTGCTCGCATACTCATTTACATTTACATTTAAGTCATTTAGCAGACGCTCTTAACCAGAGCGACTTACTCCTTCAAAGACCGCTTGAAAAATGAGAAAAAAGCGGCAATAGTGCTGTTTGTCCATCTTGAGACACAGTTGACAAGTCACGTAAAAAAAAATGTCTGAATTCATCTAAAATAATTCAAGAAATCTGTCATTCATTTGGACGGTTTTGCATAGAATATCTTATTTACCACTAAGCATTTTTTTTAACGATTAGCCTCTCTTTGAACAACAAACATTTAATTGAAGTATCCCTATTGTTTCCAATCACGGTGAAGGGGCGTAGACTACGGCTACCAACTTCGGCTACCAACTTCGGCTTGCCTCAAGAAAAATGTCTGCACAAACAGCCAGCAAAACCCTTACTGAAGACCAAAGCGAACAAAAAATGTCTCAAAATGCCATCATAATACATGCATGATTTGTAACTATTTAGGATGGAAAGCTTGCAAGACGCCTTTATGCCCCCAGAGCATTCACACCTGGCTCAGTGGGGAATCAACAAGCAGTCAATATCAATTTGGTTTAATTTAGTATATAGTCCATTTTCATGTAAAATAAAAATGTATATATATATATATATTTTTTAACCTTTATTTAGCCAGGCAAGTCAGTTAAGAACAAATTCTTATTTTCAATGACAGCCTAGGAACAGTGGGTTAACTGCCTGTTCAGGAGCAGAATGACAGATTCGTACCTTGTCAGCTGAGGGATTTGAACGAGTCCGATGCTCTAACCGCTAGGCTACCCTGCCGTCCCAAAAAAGGTGTTTCTGCTTTTTATTTAATTTAAAAACCTGTTTTAAATTTGTCATTATGGGGTATTGTGTGTAGATTAATGAGAACAATTTGTTTAAATCCATTTTAGAATGCGTCTGAAACGTAACAAAATTTGGAGAAAGTCAAGGGGTCTGAATACTTTCCGAAGGCACTGTATGAATACTTCCCGAAGGCACTGTATGAATACTTCCCGAAGGCACTGTATGAATACTTCCCGAAGGCACTTTATGAATACTTCCCGAAGGCACTGTATGAATACTTCCCGAAGGCACTGTATGAATACTTCCCGAAGGCACTGTATGAATACTTCCCGAAGGCACTTTATGAATACTTCCACTGTATGAAGGCACTGTATGAATACTTCTCCGAAGGCACTGTATGAATACGAAGGCACTGTATGAATACTGTCCCGAAGGCACTGTATGAATACTTCCCTGTATGAATACTTCCCGAAGGCACTGTATGAATACTTCCCACTGTATGAATACTTCCCGGCACTGTATGAATACTTCCCGAAGGCACTGTATGAATACTTCCACTGTAAATACTTCCCGAAGGCACTGTATGAATACTTCCCGAAGGCACTGTATGAATACTTCCCGAAGGCACTGTATGAATACTTCCCGAAGGCACTGTATGAATACTTCCCGAAGGCAAGGGGTAAAAGTATTCATACCCTTTGACTTATTCTATAGTTTGTTGTGTTACAGCCTGAATTCAAAAGGGATTAAAAAAAAAAATTCACACATCTACACACAATAATGACCTTTGAATCACCTTTGTGAGCAATTACAGCTGTGAGTATTTCTGGGTAAGTCTCTAAGGGCTTTACACACCTGGATTGTACAATATTTGCACAGTAAACTCTTTTCAATTCTTCAAGCTCTGTCATGTTTTTTTTGTTGATCGTTGCTAGACAGACATTTTCAAGTCATGCCTTAGCTTTTCAAGCAGATTTACATCAAAACTGTAACTAGGCCACTCAGGAACATTCAATGTTGTCTTGGTAAGTAACTCCAATGTATTTGGCCTTGTGTACACAACTTACGATGTGGGAACTGGCACCTAGACCAATATCAAAGAAAGAAAATGTATAAATACACTTGTAATGTTTGTTATTTTGGCAATTGCAACTGTCAACACAGGGGGGGGGGGGACAATGTTGCACACACAGACGTTTATGTAAATGATTAATGAGATACACAGAATGAAACAGAATGGGAATGGCATTTTTTTTGGATGGGCGGTATTAGCAATGCATTCAGCTAGCAAGTGATTGTGCCAGACAAGACTAACCTAGGGGCAGCAGTCTGGATGTAATCAAATCATATCAGGAAAGGGGAACATAGAATATGTAGTCAACACATAATCAATCTTTAGTTGATTTGAAAACAGGTTCAATCAAGCAATCACCTTCTTAACTGTTTTTAGTCTATCTTGTGAGGGATAATGTTTGATAAACACCTGTCAAACAGACAGCCTATTATGTCATTGTGCCATTTGAAGCATTTGGGTCGGGCAGGATGCTTCACAGCAGTAAATGTCTTTCCCTGTCAATGTGAAGACAGTTGTAGACACAACATGGACCAATAGCTGCAGCCACATCTTCCAGTTCAGCTTGAGTTAGTGGTGTGGCATCCACCAGCTCACTCATGCAAAGGAAAAGAAACAGCCGATCCTTCACGACTGGAATACCGACATAATCTGCCTGAGGATCCCAACAGGCCCCTCAGGCGCGACGTCCCCTGAAGGCACATTCTGCTAACCGCGGCCTGCTAGCTATCTATAGCATATTGGACTGTTAGCTGATCCACTGGCCAGTTTCTTGGACCACTATACCCATTTTGCCAGTTGGACTTGGACCCCTCTGCTACTTGGAACCCTACTAATTCCACGACTGGTCTATCGACGTCACCGCACGAGGAGGCAAAAACAGACTTTTCCCCAATCATGACGTCCCTCTAAGGCCCTTATGCTAGCTTTCTAGCCCCGGCCTGCTAACTGTCTGAATCCCAGCCAGCCCAACCACGCACTGGACCCATACGATCACTTGGTTACGCATGCCTCTCCCTAATATCAATATGCCTTGTTCACTACTGTCCTGGTTAGTGATTACTGTCTTATTTCACTGTAGAGCCTCAAGCCCTGCTCAATATGCCTTAACCAACCATTTTGTTCCACCTCCCACATATGCGATGACATCACTTGGTTTAACTGTCTCTAGAGACTATATCTCTCTCTTCATTACTCAATGCCTAGGTTTACCTCTAATGTACCCTCTTCTTACCATACCTTTGTCTCTACATTATGCCTTGAATCTATGCTATCGTGCCCAGAAACCTGCTCCCTTTACTCTCTGTTCCGAACGTGCTAGACGGCCAGTTTTTATAGCCATAAGACGTAGCCTTATCCTACTTCTCCTCTGTTCCTCTGGTGATGTAGAGGTTAATCCAGCACCTGCAGTGCCTAGCTCCACTCCTACTCCCAAGGTCCTCTCATTTGTTGACTTTTGTAACCATAAAAGCCTTGGTTTCATGCATGTTAACATCAGAAGCCTACTCCCTAAGTTTGCTTTATTCACTGCTTTAGTACATTAGTACATTAGTACATTTAGTACAACCCGGATGTCTTGGCCGTGTCTGAATCCTGGTTTAGAAAAACCACCAAAAACCCTGAAATGTACATCCCTAACTATAACATTTCCCGCCAAGTTAGAACTGCTAAAGGGGGCGGTGTTGCAATCTACTGCAGAGATAGCCTGCAGAGTTCTGTCTTACTATCCAGGTCTGTACCAAAACAATTCGAGCTTCTACTTCTAAAAATTCACCTTTCCAGAAACAAGTCTCTCACCGTTGCCACTTGCTATAGACCCCCCTCTGCCGCCAGCTGTGCCCTGGACACCATATGTGAATTAATTGCCCTCCATCTATCTTCTGAGCTCATGCTGCTAGGTGACCTAAACTGGTACATGCTTATCACCCCGGTCATCCTACAATCTAAGCTTGATGCCCTCAATCTCAAACACATTATCAATGAACCTACCAGGTACAACCCAAAAACTGTAAACACGGGCACCCTCATAGATATCATCCTAACTAACTCACCCTCCAAATACACCTCTGCTGTTTTCAACAAAGATCTCAGCGATCACTGCCTCATTGCCTGCATCCGTAATGGGTCTGCGGTCAAACGACCAACCCTCATCACTGTCAAACGCTCCCTAAAACAGTTCTGCCCTTGACCTGGCCGGGGTATCCTGGAATGACATTGACCTCCTCCCGTCAGTAGAGGGTGCCTGGTTATTCTTTAAAAGTGCCTTCCTCACTATCTTAAATAAGCATGCTCATTTAAAAAAAATTGAACTAGAAATAGATATAGCCCTTGGTTCACTCCAGACCTGTCTGCCCTTGATCAGCACAAAAACATCCTGTGGCGTTCTGCATTAGCATCGAATAGCCCCCGTGATATGCAACTTTTAGGGAAGTTAGGAACCAATATACACAGGCAGTTAGGAAAGCTAAGGCTATCTTTTTCAAGCAGAAATTTGCATCCTGTAGTACAAACTGAAAAAAGTTCTGGGACACTGTAAAGTCCATGGAGAATAAGAGCACCTCTTCCCAGCTACCCACTGCACTGAGGCTAGGAAACATTGTCACTACCGATAAATCCACAATAATTAAGAATTTCAATAAGCATTTTTCTACGGCTGGCCATGCTTTCCACCTAGCTACCCCTACCCCGGTCAACAGCCCTGCGCTCCCCACAGCAACTCGCCCAAACCTCCCCCTTCTCCCTCACCCAAATCCAGATAGCTGATGTTCTGAAAGAGCTGCAAAATCTGGGCCCCTACAAATCAGCTGGGCTAGAGAATCTGGACCCTCTCTTTCTAAAATGATCTGCCGAAATTATCCCTATTACTAGCATGTTCAACCTCTCTTTTGTATCGTCTGAGATTCCCATAGATTGGAAAGCTGCCGTGGTCATCCTCCTCTTCAAAGGGGGAGACACTCTAGACCCAAACTGCTACAGACCTATATCTATTCCACCCTGACTTTCTAATGTCTTTGAAAGCCAAGTTAACAAACAGATTACCGACCATTTCGAATATCACCGTACCTTCTCTGCTATGCAATCTGGTTTCAGAGCTGGTCATGAGTGCACCTCAGCCACGCTCAAGGTCCTAAACTATATCATAACCACCATCGATAAGAGACAGTACTGTGCAGCCGTATTCATCAAGAGGCTTTCGACTCTGTCAATCACAACAACATTCTTATTGGCAGACTCAACAGCCTTGGTTTCTCAAATGATTGCCTCGCTTGGTTCACCAACTTCTCAGATAGAGTTCAGTGTGTCAAATCGGAGGGCCTGTTGTCCGAACCTCTGGCAATTTCTATGGCGGTGCCACAGGGTTCAATTCTCGGGCCGACTCTCTTCTCTGTATACATCAATGATGTCGCTCTCGCTGCTGGTGATTCTTTGATCCTCTACGCAGACGACACCATTCTATATACTTCTGGCCCTTCTTTGGACACTGTGTTAACTAACTTCCAGATAAGCTTCAATGCCATACAACTCTCCTTCCCTGGCCTCCAACTGCTCTTAAATGTAAGTAAAACTAAATGCATGCTCTTCAACCTATCGCTGCCCACACCTGCCCGCCCGTCCAGCATCACTACTCTGGACGGTTCTGACCTAGAATATGTGGACAACTACAAATACCTAGGTGTCTGGTTAGACTGTAAACTCTCCTTCCAGACTCACATTAAGCATCTCCAATCCAAAATTAAATATAGAATCGGCTTCCTATTTCGCAAAACAAAGCATCCTTCACTCATGCTGCCAAACATACCTTCGTAAAACTGACCATCCTTGACCGATCCTTGACTTCAGCGATGTCATTTACAAAATACCTTCAACAATCTACTCAACAAATTGGATGCAGTCTATCACAGTGCCATCTGTTTTGTCACCAAAGCCCCATATACTACCCACCACTGCGACATGTATGATCTCGTTGGCTGGCCCTCGCTTCATACTCGTCACCAAACCCACTGGCTCCAGGTCATATACAAGTCTCTGCTAGGTAAAGCCCTGACTTATCTCAGCTCACTTGTCACCATAGCTGCACCCACCCGTAGCACGCGCTCCAGCAGGTATATCTCACTGGTCACCCCCAAAACCAATTCTTCCTTTGGTCGCCTCTCTTTCCAGTTCTCTGCTGCCAATGACTGGAACGAACTGCAAAAATCTCTGAAGATGGAGACTCTTACCTCCCTCACTATCTTTAAGAACAATCTGTCAGAGCAGCTCACAAATCACTGCACCTGTACATAGCTTATCTGTAAATAGCCCATACAATCTTCCTCATACCCATACTGTATTTATTTATTTATCTTGCTCCTTTGCACCCCAATATCTCAACTTGCACATTCATCTTCTGCACATCCTACCATTCCAGTGTTTAATTGCTATATTGTAATTACTGTAATTACTCGGCCACAATGGCCTATTTATTGCCTTACCTCTCTTAACCTACCTCATTTGCACATGCTGCATATTTTTCTACTGTATTATTGATTGTATGTTTGTTTATTCCATGTGTAACTCTATGTTGTTGTATGTGTCAAACTGCTTTGCTTTATCTTGGCCAGGTCCAAAATGAGAACTTGTTATCAACAAGCCTACCTGGTTAAATAAAGGTGAAATAAATACATAAATAAAAAATGATACTTGCTGACACAGACCTGAAATTAATTGACAGGAAAACACCATCAGATTAGTGTATTTTACGGCTTCACGAGTTGTGAAGCCAGGAAGCTTTGCCTCAGTGGACTCCTGGAGAAGCTACTGAACACTTGGTGAACATGGCCAGACCAGTGTAAGAGATGCGTGACTGGCTGCAGGGAAGTCAGGCGCAGGAGAGCAGAACTGGGTAATAACCGGAGCAGTTTAATATGCAAAACCCAAGGCATCCAGAACAACAAAATATAGGTGCAAAATATCCCGTCGCGAACCAGCCAATGTACACAAGCACTTACAACAAACAATTTCACACACAGACATGGGGGGAACAGAGGGTTAAATATACAACAAGTGATGAGGGAATGTAAACCAGGTGTGTGGGAAAACAAGACAAAACAAATGGAAAATGAAAGGTGGATCGGCAATGGCTAGAAACCGCTGATGTCGACCGCCGAACACCGCCCGAACAAGGAGAGGAACCGACTTCGGCGGAAGTCGTGATAACCAGTCAATTTACACTTTGTTACATCTGCATCAACAAATCATACAAGCATAGCTAATTGCCTTCAATAGGCTATACATATTAATGAATACTCTAAGCATCACATTGAATAAATGTATCATTAATGTGTGCATTTTGAAAGAAATATTGAATCAGTAGCCCCACTCATAGTCAAAACTAAACTAGTTTTGATAGTGTGTGGAAAACAAACCTACCAAATACAATACCACCAGTATTGTATTTGCTAATTGTATTTGCTAACAGCTAATTGCGTTCTGAGGTCAAGTGTTAAAAATATAAAAAATCCACCATTTTATAATATAACCGGTTATGCTACAACTACCAGACTGCATTTCACCTCCCAGGATACAGTGCTCTGCCTAAACCTGTTAGTTAGCTGGCTAAAATGAGCAATTACCAAGCCCAGCCGAAGTCTAAATATATATGCCATTCCATATTACTTTTGGGTTATAATCATATTGTAATGCTCACATGAATATAATGCTGAATATTTGTTCATACCATTGTGACCAATCAAATGCATTAACACCAAAAATAACTTGAATTCAGATACTAATCTGGCTGACGACAATAGATAGCTAACCAAACTCATTTTGATGGTTAGTTAGCATGCTAGCTAGCCCAACTGCTACATGCAAAATAACAGCTGTGTTTAATCTTAGTGAATGTCTTAATCCTCCTGCTGTGTTCCGGTCAAATTGGACCGATTTACAAGTTTCTCTCTGAAATATTAAGTTAATTGAATCTGATTGTCATAAGGTTCCATGACTTTGTCCACACAGGGCATTTGAACACACAAAATACATTTTGATTTGGGTGTTTTATTTCATTATTGTACACCTGTGGTGTTCTGGTCAAAATTGACCAGTCATTAGAAATGAATGGGTGAGACTACAATTATTGTATAAAATTGAGTTCAGGCACATGCTCATTCATCAGATGGACACACCGCCTCTCCCAGACCCCCACATGCATGTGTGTTTGAGCACACACACACACACACACACACACACACACACACACACACACACACACACACACACACACACACACACACACACACACACACACACACACACACACACACACACACACACACACACACACCTCACTCCCCTTCTTGGCTTCCAATTGCCAAGCCCAGCCGAAATCTAAATATACTGTATATGCCATTCCACATTACTTTTTGGTTATAATCTTATTGTAATGCTCAAATGACTATAATGCTGAATATTTGTTCATACCATTGTGACCAATCAAATGCATTACACTCAAAATCATTTGAATGGGAACCTTTCCCCAATATAATATTTCCCCCACGGGAACCACACCTCTTGGCATTCTCACAACCAATGGCAACATTGATTCAATAATATATAGAACATTCATCACAGCTTTGGTATATAAAGCTTTTTTGAGGCCTTGCTCACAATTCATTCTGTGGCAGCATAATGACCAAACGATACACTGTATATCATATCTTTGATCATGACACTGGTGAGGAGGAGTGATTCCTTGTTAATCTTTGACACAAAGTAGTCTGTGATAAATAGCACAATATGTTCATCTGAGTATAGTCAAACTAATACATATTTTTTACTCAAAAATGAGTTGTCTGAGCTCAGGTCAATGAGGCCTACAGGCCATAAATAGCAAATAGAAGTTCAAAACGTATAATGTTCACAATAACTTAAGTTGATAAAAAGATCTAACACAACATTAAGTGATAATATATGTGTTATTATGGATTTATAATCAGCTATAATGGCGGTCATTTTGGACCGGGAACACAGAATGAATTACAGTAATATGAAACGAACACAACAGTCCAAAACAACATATAAACCTGTTAGAACAAAACATGTATTATTAAATGTACAGGCAAAATGGTCATCAATATGGAATCCGTCCAGTTGAGGAGCACCCAGTTGAGCAGTGTCTCTCCTTGACGGAGACGTCCTCACATCTCGTTAAACATCTACGTCTCTCACAGACAAAAGTACCTTTGGCTCTGCCGTCTGTTCAGCTTGTTTCACTTCCGCATCCAGCTCAACATCCACTCAGGATTTCCCACTGCTAAGTGTTGCTCTACTGATCTGGAGTCAGTGCCAGGTAGCACTTTTGCAGATCAATAAATTAACCCACTAGGTCTCTCCAGGACACAGGTTTTATTGACCACCAGTATGGATACAAACCTTTCTAAGCCTGCGACGTCTCAGGGGAAGAATATGGTTTTCCTGATTATTAGGTCTGGCAGGTGAGCCAATTTCATAATGTCAGTCAACATACCCACACGATGGTGGGGTGACAGGATCAAAAGACAGGCAGTTTGTTTTCATGAGGCGCCTGTACTTTACTGGGAAGTAGCAACAATGAGTCCTGAGCATCCTGTGAGTTCCGGCCAATCACACAGTAGAATGGTCGGCATAAACAGACATTTCCTCTGAACTCCTCGTGTTCCACTACTCTCGCTCTGTTCTACAGGCTAAGACGTTAGTGTGAACCCAGAAGAGAAATGCAGATGAGACGAAGAAAGGGTATGAAGAAAGAGGATAACAGGTGAATAAAGAGGACAGATGAGGAGAGTAGAGGTAGTAAGGGAGAGTAGGGGAGAAGGGAAAGGATTTGATTGGATAACCGGGGTGCTGTGTTTCCTCTGACATCCAGTGTGTGTGTGTGTGTGTGTGTGTGTGTGTGTGTGTGTGTGTGTGTGTGTGTGTGTGTGTGTGTGTGTGTGTGTGTGTGTGTGTGTGTGTGTGTGTGTGTGTGTGTGTGTGTGTGTGTGTGTGTGTGTGTGTGTGTGTGTGTGTGTGTGTGTGTGTGTGTGTGTGTGTGTGTGTGTGTGACTAAACTGTGGGATTATTATTTTATATATACACTGCTCAAAAAAATAAAGGGAACACAAACAACACAATGTAACTCCAAGTCAATCACACTTCTGTGAAATCAAACAGTCCACTTAGGGAGCAACACTGATTGACAATAAATTTCACATGCTGTTGTGAAAATGGAATAGACAACAGGTGAAAATTATAGGCAATTAGCAAGACACCCCCAATAAAGGAGTAGTTCTGCAGGTGGGGACCACAGACCACTTCTCAGTTCCTATGCTTCCTGGCTGATGTTTTGGTCACTTTTGAATGCTGGCGGTGCTTTCACTCTAGTGGTAGCATGAGACGGAGTCTACAACCCACACAAGTGGCTCAGGTAGTGCACCTCATCCAGGATGGCACATCAATGCGACCTGTGGCAAGAAGGTTTGCTGTGTCTGTCAGCGTAGTGTCCAGAGAATGGAGGCGCTACCAGGAGACAGGCCAGTACATCAGGAAACGTGGAGGAGGCCGTAGGAGAGCAACAACCCAGCAGCAGGACCGCTACCTCCGCCTTTGTGCAAGGGGGAGCAGCAGGAGGACTGCCAGAGCCCTGCAAAATGACCTCCAGCAGGCCACAAATGTGAATGTGTCTGCTCAAACGGTCTGTAACAGACTCCATGAGGGTGGTATGAGGGCCCGACGTCCACAGGTGGGGGTTGTGTTTACAGCCCAACACCGTGCAGGACGTTTTTCATTTGCCAGAGAACACCAAGATTGGCAAATTCGCCACTGGCGCCCTGTGCTCTTCACAAATGAAAGCAGGTTCACACTCATCGTTTTGATGTCTTCACTATACTATTTTACAATGTAGAAAATAGTAAAAATAAAGAAAAACCATTGATTGAGGAGGTGTGTCCAAACTTTTGACTGGTACTGTAGGTAAAGCAATAGCATCTACTAGACATATACTGTATACAGTGCATTTTACTAAACACAATTCATCATGTATTACAATAAAGGTCCATTTGTGTGTATTTTAATTGTTTTATCAATGTACGCCCACCTGCACGTCATCACGAGGCACATCTGGACTCCATTACATCACGTATTACCTCCTATATATCTGGCACTCCCTTAGGTTCTTTCCCCAGTCAGTATTGTTCCTGTGTTTATGCGTAAACGGTACTGTTATGTTGTCTCGTTCCATGTTTGTTGTTTTATTCAAAGTTGCACCTGCTTCTTGACACTCAGCGTCTCCGTTACATAGGTCTGACTCCAACAACGGAAGCAGCAGGAAAACAGAATATCTCCCAGGCGGTCTACGAGCAGGGATACCTTCTACGTCAACACCATGACCAGCTGGCACAACTGGGGATGGCTATGGAAGAGGTTCTTTGTAGTGTGCAAGGTCTCGAACATACACGGGAGGTGTTGCCGTCAACTAGCGGAGGACACTCTACAAGCCAGTCGAGCCAGCGTGCCAGCACAATAGCCCATTCAGCAACCCGCTCAGGTCAGCAACGCCCATTTGTCCCTCCCGGGTAAATATGACGGCACCCAATCTAAATTCTGTGGCTTCCTACTTCAGTGCTCCCTCTACTTTACGCACCAGATGGGAGCCCCCACCAACGGGAGGACCAAGGTTGCCACTGTTATTTCTCTGCTGACTGGGCGGGCATTGGAATGGGCCGAGGACGCCTGGGACAGGAGAGGAGAAGTTAGATTCATATGAGAGGTTCATGGCTCTGTTCAAATGAATATTCGATCATCCCCCAGAGGGCAGAGAGGGGGAAGAGTGCCTACTCCAATTACGGCAGGGGGACCAGACGGCTGCTGAGTACCTTCCGGACAGTAGCAGCATCCAGCGAATGGAACGAGCCGGCGCCTCGTACGGTATTCAGAAGATGTCTGTGAGAGGAGGCCCAGACAGAATTGGCCTGTCGAGATGACAACCTCTCCTTGGACGCACTCATTGCGAGGGCCATCCGTCTGGATAACCTACTTCGGGAATGTAAATACTCTCATCGCTTCTCTCCCTCCCTCAGTGAACACTCTAGGTTAGAGACTGAACCCTTGTAGGTAGGGGTCACATGCCTCCCCGCGGCAGAGCGACACAGACGGAGACAGTTGTGGCTCTGTCTGTGTTGGGGTCATGGGCACTTCCTAATCCGGGATCCACAAGAGCAGAGAGACGGTCACGTGATCTTCCATCTTCATCACTTTCTCTTTTTGGTGTCCATCACACTAGTTGACTGTCCCTCATGTACTGTGTCTGTGTTAGTGGATTCCGCTGCCGCAGGGAACTTTATTGACCAGACCCTTGCCTCCTCTCTTAACATCATCTCATACCCGATAATCGGCCATTAGGATCCGGAACCATCACACACATCACCTAACCACTCACCCTCACCGTGGAGTCCATTCATCAGGAGAACATCCCCTTCTTCATCGCCAGTGCACCAGTTCACAATATCATCCTTAGCCTCCCTTGGCTTCAATGCCATAATCTCACCATCTCATGGTCGAGGATGAGAATCACAGACTGTAGTGGAGAGGGTAGCTAGTTTTAAGTTCCTCGGCATACACATCACAGACAAACTGAATTGGTCCACTCACACTGACAGCGTCGTGAAGAAGGCGCAGCAGCGCCTATTCAACCTCAGGAGGCTGAAAAAATTCGGCTTGTCACCAAAAGCACTCACAAACTTCTACAGATGCACAGTCGAGAGCATCCTGGCGGGCTGTATCACCGCCTGGTACGGCAACTGCTCCGCCCTCAACCGTAAGGCTCTCCAGAGGGTAGTGAGGACTGCACAACGCATCACCGGGGGCAAACTACCTGCCCTCCAGGACACCTACACTGTCATGCAGGTGAAAGAGGACCCAAAAGCGACTTGGCGAAAACAGAGTCTTTAATCCAGAAAAGTGAATACAAACAAAAAAACACAACTTTCACTCGAAATGACGAGGACCAACTGGAGACTCGATCTTGAACAGCAGGTGAACAGCAGGTTGCCTCGGGAAGGCACTCGAACCAGACAGACTCAGACACCTGCTCACCACGCAGCATCTGAGGAAAACACGACACGACAGGGCGATACACAATCACAGCACGGTGAATTCTAAACAAGGAACCGACAGGACAGGAACGGAACACAAAGGAAGAAATAGGGACTCTAATCAGGGGAAAGGATCGGGAACAGGTGTGGGAAGATTAAATGATTGATTAGGGGAATAGGAACAGCTGGGAGCAGGAACGGAACGATAGAGAGAAGAGAGAGCGAGAGAGTGAGAGAGGGAGGGGGAGAGAGAGGGATAGAAAGAGGGAAAGAACCTAATAAGACCAGCAGAGGGAAACGAATAGAATGGGAAGCACAGGGACAAGACAAGATAATAAATGACAAAACATGACAGTACCCCCACTCACCGAGCGCCTCCTGGCGCACTCGAGGAGGAATCCTGGCGGCAACGGAGGAAATCATCGATGAGTGAACGGTCCAGCACGTCCCGAGACGGAACCCAACTCCTCTCCTCAGGACCGTAACCCTCCCAATCCACTAAGTATTGGTGACCCCGTCCCGAGAACGCATGTCCATGATCTTATGTACCTTGTAAATAGGTGCGCTCTCGACAAGGACGGGAGGGGGAGGGAAGACGAACGGGGTGCGAAGAAAGGGCTTGACACAGGAGACATGGAAGACAGGATGGACGCGACGAAGATGTCGCGGAAGAAGCAGTCGCACAGCGACAGGATTGACGACCTGGGAGACACGGAACGGACCAATGAACCGCGGAGTCAACTTACGAGAAGCTGTCGTAAGAGGAAGGTTGCGAGTGGAAAGCCACACTCTCTGGCCGCAACAATACCTTGGACTCTTAATCCTGCGTTTATTGGCGGCTCTCACAGTCTGTGCCCTGTAACGGCAAAGTGCAGACCTCACCCTCCTCCAGGTGCGCTCACAACGTTGGACAAACGCTTGAGCGGAGGGAACGCTGGACTCGGCAAGCTGGGATGAGAACAGAGGAGGCTGGTAACCCAGACTACTCTGAAACGGAGATAACCCGGTAGCAGACGAAGGAAGCGAATTGTGAGCGTATTCTGCCCAGGGGAGCTGTTCTGCCCAAGACGCAGGGTTTCTGAAAGAAAGGCTGCGTAGTATGCGACCAATCGTCTGATTGGCCCTCTCTGCTTGACCGTTAGACTGGGGATGAAACCCGGAAGAGAGACTGACGGACGCACCAATCAAACGACAGAACTCCCTCCAAAACTGTGACGTGAATTGCGGGCCTCTGTCTGAAACGGCGTCTAACGGGAGGCCATGAATTCTGAATACATTCTCGATAATGATTTGTGCCGTCTCCTTAGCGGAAGGAAGTTTAGCGAGGGGAATGAAATGTGCCGCCTTAGAGAACCTATCGACAACCGTAAGAATCACAGTCTTCCCCGCAGACAAAGGCAGACCGGTAATGAAGTCTAGGGCGATGTGAGACCATGGTCGAGAAGGAATGGGGAGCGGTCTGAGACGACCGGCAGGAGGAGAGTTACCCGACTTAGTCTGCGCGCAGTCCGAACAAGCAGCCACGAAACGGCGCGTGTCACGCTCCTGAGTCGGCCAACAAAAGCGCTGGCGAATAGACGCAAGAGTGCCTCGAACACCGGGATGACCAGCTAACTTGGCAGAGTGAGCCCACTGAAGAACAGCCAGACGAGTGGAAACAGGAACGAAAAGGAGGTTACTAGGACAAGCGCGCGGCGACGCAGTGTGCGTGAGTGCTTGCTTAACCTGTCTTTCAATTCCCCAGACTGTTAACCCGACAACACGCCCATAAGGAAGAATCCCCTCGGGATCAGTAGAAGCCACAGAAGAACTAAACAGACGGGATAAGGCATCAGGCTTGGTGTTCTTGCTACCCGGACGGTAAGAAATCACAAACTCGAAACGAGCGAAAAACAACGCCCAACGAGCTTGACGGGCATTAAGTCGTTTGGCAGAACGGATGTACTCAAGGTTCTTATGGTCTGTCCAAACGACAAAAGGAACGGTCGCCCCCTCCAACCACTGTCGCCATTCGCCTAGGGCTAAGCGGATGGCGAGCAGTTCACGGTTACCCACATCATAGTTGCGCTCAGATGGCGACAGGCGATGAGAAAAATAAGCGCAAGGATGAACCTTATCGTCAGACTGGAAGCGCTGGGATAGAATGGCTCCCACGCCTACCTCTGAAGCGTCAACCTCGACAATGAATTGTCTAGTGACGTCAGGAGTAACGAGGATAGGAGCGGACGTAAAACGTTCTTTTAGAAGATCAAAAGCTCCTTGGGCGGAACCGGACCACTTAAAACACGTCTTGACAGAAGTAAGAGCTGTGAGAGGGGCAGCAACTTGACCGAAATTACGAATGAAACGCCGATAGAAATTAGCGAAACCTAAAAAGCGCTGCAACTCGACACGTGACCTTGGAACGGGCCAATCACTGACAGCTTGGACCTTAGCGGAATCCATCTGAATGCCTTCAGCGGAAATAACGGAACCGAGAAAAGTAACGGAGGAGACATGAAAAGAGCACTTCTCAGCCTTTACGTAGAGACAATTCTCTAAAAGGCGCTGTAGAACACGTCGAACGTGCTGAACATGAATCTCGAGTGACGGAGAAAAAATCAGGATATCGTCAAGATAGACAAAAACAAAGATGTTCAGCATGTCTCTCAGAACATCATTAACTAATGCCTGAAAAACAGCTGGCGCATTGGCGAGACCAAACGGCAGAACCCGGTACTCAAAATGCCCTAACGGAGTGTTAAACGCCGTTTTCCACTCGTCCCCCTCTCTGATGCGCACGAGATGGTAAGCGTTACGAAGGTCCAACTTAGTAAAGCACCTGGCTCCCTGCAGAATCTCGAAGGCTGATGACATAAGGGGAAGCGGATAACGATTCTTAACCGTTATGTCATTCAGCCCTCGATAATCCACGCAGGGGCGCAGAGTACCGTCCTTCTTCTTAACAAAAAAGAACCCCGCCCCGGCCGGAGAGGAAGAAGGCACTATGGTACCGGCGTCAAGAGACACAGACAAATAATCCTCGAGAGCCTTACGTTCGGGAGCCGACAGAGAGTAAAGTCTACCCCGAGGAGGAGTGGTCCCCGGAAGGAGATCAATACTACAATCATACGACCGGTGAGGAGGAAGGGAGTTGGCTCGGGACCGACTGAAGACCGTGCGCAGATCATGATATTCCTCCGGCACTCCTGTCAAATCGCCAGGTTCCTCCTGAGAAGTAGGAACAGAAGAAACGGGAGGGATGGCAGACATTAAACACTTCACATGACAAGAAACGTTCCAGGATAGGATAGAATTACTAGACCAATTAATAGAAGGATTATGACATACTAGCCAGGGATGACCCAAAACAACAGGTGTAAACGGTGAACGAAAAATCAAAAAAGAAATAGTCTCACTGTGGTTACCAGATACTGTGAGGGTTAACGGTAGTGTCTCAAATCTGATACTGGGAAGATGACTACCATCTAAGGCGAACATGGGCGTAGGCTTCTCTAACTCTCTGAAAGGAATGTCATGTTTCCGAACCCATGCTTCGTCCATGAAACAACCCTCAGCCCCAGAGTCTATCAAGGCACTACATGTAGCACCCGAACCGGTCCAGCGTAGATGGACCGACAAAGTCGTACAGGATTTAGATGGAGAGACTTGAGTAGTTGCGCTCACCTGTAGCCCTCCGCTTACAGATGAGCTCTGGCTTTACTGGACATGAATTAACAAAATGTCCAGCAACTCCGCAATAGAGGCACAGGCGGTTGGTGATCCTCCGTTCCCTCTCCTTAGTCGAGATGCGAATCCCTCCCAACTGCATGGGCTCAGTCTCTGAGCCAGAGGAGGGAGATGGTTGCGATGCGGAGCAGGGAAACACCGTTGATGCGAGCTCTCTTCCACGAGCCCGGTGACGAAGATCTACCCGTCGTTCTATGCGGATGGCGAGAGCAATCAAAGAGTCCACATCTGAAGGAACCTCCCGGGAGAGAATCTCATCCTTAACCACTGCGTGGAGTCCCTCCAGAAAACGAGCGAGCAGCGCCGGCTCGTTCCACTCACTAGAGGCAGCAAGAGTGCGAAACTCAATAGAATAATCCGTTATGGACCGTTCACCTTGGCATAAGGAAGCCAGGGCCCTAGAAGCCTCCCTACCAAAAACTGAACGGTCAAAAACCCGAATCATCTCCTCTTTAAAGTTCTGGAACTTGTTAGAGCAATCAGCCCTTGCCTCCCAGATAGCTGTGCCCCATTCTCGAGCCCGGCCAGTAAGGAGTGAAATGACGTAAGCAACCCGAGCTCTCTCTCTAGAGTATGTGTTGGGTTGGAGAGAGAACACAATCTCACACTGCGTGAGAAAGGAGCGGCACTCAGTGGGCTGCCCGGAGTAGCAAGGTGGGTTATTAACCCTAGGTTCTGGAGGCTCGGCAGGCCAGGAAGTAACAGGTGGCACGAGACGTTGACTCTGGAACTGTCCAGAGAGGTCGGAAACCTGAGCGGCCAGGTTCTCCACGGCATGGCGAGCAGCAGACAATTCCTGCTCGTGTCTGCCGAGCATGGCTCCTTGGATCTCGACGGCAGTGTAACGAGCGTCTGAAGTCGCTGGGTCCATTCCTTGGTCGGTTCCTTCTGTCATGCAGGTGAAAGAGGACCCAAAAGCGACTTGGCGAAAACAGAGTCTTTAATCCAGAAAAGTGAATACAAACAAAAAAACACAACTTTCACTCGAAATGACGAGGACCAACTGGAGACTCGATCTTGAACAGCAGGTGAACAGCAGGTTGCCTCGGGAAGGCACTCGAACCAGACAGACTCAGACACCTGCTCACCACGCAGCATCTGAGGAAAACACGACACGACAGGGCGATACACAATCACAGCACGGTGAATTCTAAACAAGGAACCGACAGGACAGGAACGGAACACAAAGGAAGAAATAGGGACTCTAATCAGGGGAAAGGATCGGGAACAGGTGTGGGAAGATTAAATGATTGATTAGGGGAATAGGAACAGCTGGGAGCAGGAACGGAACGATAGAGAGAAGAGAGAGCGAGAGAGTGAGAGAGGGAGGGGGAGAGAGAGGGATAGAAAGAGGGAAAGAACCTAATAAGACCAGCAGAGGGAAACGAATAGAATGGGAAGCACAGGGACAAGACAAGATAATAAATGACAAAACATGACATACACCACCCGTTGTTACAGGAAGGCCATAAAGATCATCAAGGACATCAACCACCCGAACCACTGCCTGTTCACCCCGCTATCATCCAGAAGGCGAGGTCAGTACAGGTGCATCAAAGCTGGGACCGAGAGACTGAAAAACAGCTTCTATCTCAAGGCCATCAGACTGTTAAATAGCCACCACTAACATTGAGTGGCTGCTGCCAACACACTGTCATTGACACTGACCCAACTCCAGCCATTTTAATAATGGGAATTGATGGAAATGATGTAAATATATATATATATATATATATATCACTAGCCACTTTAAACAATGCTACCTTATATAATGTTACTTACCCTACATTATTCATCTCATATGCATATGTATATACTGTACTCTACAACATCGACTGCATCCTTATGTAACACATGTATCACTAGCCACTTTAACTATGCCACTTTGTTTACTTTGTCTACACACTCATCTCATATGTATATACTGTACTCGATACCATCTACTGTATGCTGCTCTGTACCATCACTCATTCATATATCCTTATGTACATGTTCCTTATCCCCTTACACTGTGTATAATACAGTAGTTTTTTTTGGAATTGTTAGTTAGATTACTTGTTGGTTATCACTGCATTGTCGGAACTAGAAGCACAAGCATTTCGCTACACTCGCATTAACATCTGCTAACCATGTGTATGTGACAAATAAAATTTGATTTGATTTGATTTGATTTGACTGGTCACCCAATTGCCGGAGGACCTGCTTCCCCATCCCCTGTGGGTGGCTGAGATCCAGGCCATGGAGGATTACATCCAAGAGGCGCTCCAACAAGGTTTCATCCGCACGTCCACTTCTCCTGCATCGGCTGGTTTTGTCTTCATGGCCAAGAAGGATGGAGGGTTACGTCCATGTATTGATTACAGAGGACTCAACAAAATCACCATAAAAATCACCACGTTACCCTCTCCCGTTGGTGCCGGTAGCCATCGGACAGCTCCGCGGGCCCGGTTCTTTACCAAACTGGACCTGCGGAGTGCATACAATCTCATCCGCATCCGGCAGGGGGATGAATGGAAGATTGCCTTTGGCACGATGTCTGGCCACTACGAGTAATTGGTGATGCCATTTGGCTTAGCCAATGCTCCATCAGTGTTCCAGGCATTCGTTAATGAGGTGTACATGCTCGGATGCCAGGTGGTCGTGTATATCGATGACATCCTGGTCTACTCGGCTACCCTGGAGGATCACATCGCTCACGTTCAAGCAGTCATGGAACGCTTCCTGGCTAACCACCTGTTCGTCAAGGCTGAGAAGTGCCAATTTCATCAGACCGCTGTCTCCTTCTTAGGCTACCAAATCAGCCCGCAGGGAGTGAGGATGCATGACAAGAAGGTCGATGCGGTCAGGTCATGGCCAGTCCCAACCACCATAAAAGGGTTACAAGGATTTTGGGGGTTTGCCAACTTCTACATCCATTTCATCAGGAACTTCAGCTCCGTCGCCGCCACACTCACCTCTGGTGGGTGTGGAGCCCAGCAGCCGACGATGCCTTCCGGTTAGTCAAGGGATGCTTCAGCTGCACCCCAGGGCTCAAACACCCAGATCTCATTATCTACTTTGTGGTAGAGGTAGATGCTTCAGAGGTGGGTGTGGGGACAGTTCTGTCTCAACGACAGGGTAATCCACAGAAATTGTAACCGTGTGTACATTACTCTAACACGAAACCCAAACCGGCTGCGTACGTACGCCATCGTGCATAAATGTATTTTGTCCCCCTACACCAAACGCGATCACGACACGCAGGTTAAAATATCAAAACAAACTCTGAACCAATGACATTAATTTGGGGACAGGTCGAAAAGCATTAAACATTTATGGCAATTTAGCTTGCACTTGCTAGCTAATTTGTCCTATTTAGCTAGCTTGCTGTTGCTAGCTATTTTGTCCTGGAATATAAACATTAGGTTGTTATTTTACCTGAAATGCAGAAGGTCCTCTACTCCAACAATTAATCCACACATAAAAACGGTCAACCGAATTGATTCTAGTCATCTCTCCTCCTTCCAGGATTTTTCATTGTTTAACTTATATGGTGATTGGCATTTAAACTTTCATAGTATTACCACGACAACCGGCAACAGTTCGTCTTTCAATCACCGACGTGGGTATAACCAATGAGGAAATGGTACGTGGGTACCTGCTTCTATAAACCAATGAGGAGATGTGAGAGGCAAGACTTGCGGCGCGATCTACATCAGAAATAGGATTGATTCTATTTTAGCCCTTGGCAACGCAGACGCTCGTTGACATGCGCGAGCAGTGTGGGTGCAATAATTGAATAACGTAGATTTCTAAATTTATTTTGCAACGCTTTCACACGCGAATCGAGCGATGTGGTCAGCCTATTAGAAGCTGTCCCCTGCAGAGAGGAATTACGATGTCGGCGATCGAGAGCTCCTGGTGGTGAAGTTGGCATTAGAGGAGTGGAGACACAGGCTGGAGGGCGCCAAGGAACCATTGAACATCCTCAACGACCATCGGAACCTGGAGTACATACGGACAGGAAGGAGGCTGAATCCGCACCAGGAAAGGTTTGACTTCATGTTGACCTATCATCCAGGCTAAAAAACCACCAAAGCCGATGCCCTGTCCCATCACGATTCGGGAGAGGGTCCTGTACAGAATGCACCTATAATCCCATCCTCCCGAGTTGTAGTTCCTGTGGACTGGGACATAGATGTGGACATTCACCAGGCACTGGAGAGGGAGCCCGCACCCACTATCTGTCCACCCGAGTCTACGTTCCCACGGGGATAAGGGATCGGCTGCTGACCTGGGCACACACAACTGTCGGCGCTCGGCATCCAGGTATTTCTCGCACTACCCAATCCATCTCTGAGAAGTACTTGTGGCCCACCTTGGTGCAGGACGTCACTCGTTGTGTCAACTCCTGTCCATATGTGCCCAAACCAAATCCCCCTGGAACGCTCCAGCAGGGAAGCTCCTTCCCCTTCCCGTGCCTCAGCGTCCCTGGTCCCATCTATCCATTGACTTTGCTACTGATCTCCCCTTCTCTGACAGTTTCACCACCATGTTTGTGGTTGTGGATAGATTTCCAATATCCTTGCGGCCCTCTGTCTGGTCGTCATTCTGCTCTCCAGGTTGCTGAGGCACTATTCCAGCAGGTCTTCCGGCATTATCTGTGGCGGCAGGGTAGCCTAGTGGTTAGAGTATTGGACTAGTAACTGGAAGGTTGCAAGTTCAAACCCCCGAGCTGACAAGGTACAAATCTGTTGTTCTGTCCCTGAACAGGCAGTTACCCACTGTTCCTAGGCTGTCATTGAAATTAAGAATTTGTTCTTAACTGACTTGCCTAGTTAAATAAAGGTAAAAAATGTTAAATTATGTCTTTCTGTGGCCCCTAATTCCCATCACGGGTATGGAGAGCCTTTATGGAGAAGCTATGTATCACGGTCAGCCTCAGTCCAAAGGGTAGGTGGAGAGGATGAACCAAGAGCTGGGGAGGTTCCTGAGGAGTCACTGTCAGGACCGGCACAGAGGGTGGGCTCAATTCCTTCTATGGGCGGAGTACGTCCAGAATTTGCTATGTCACTCCTCCACTGGGTTGACCCCCTTCCAGTGTTCTAAGTTTTCAGCCAACCCTGGTTCCGTGTACCCATTGCTAGACCAAAGCTCCTGCGGTTGATGAGTGGTTCAGGCGCGCAGAAGAAGTGTGGAGTGATGCTCACGTGAGACTCCAGCGCACCGTCCACCATCAAAAGGAGCAGGCATCTGCCAAAGCAGTGCGACCCCTGTGTACCACCCTTGGGATCGTGTCTGGCTCTCTACTAGGAACCTCCCACTCCGCCAGCCCTACAAGAAGCTGAGCCTCTGATTTGTGGGGACTTTCAAAGTTCTCTGGAGGGTCAATGAGGTGGCGTATGGTAGTCACTGGGAATCTGTAACCTACGTATATCTCACAGTCTTTTCATGTCTCCCTTCTCAGGCCAGTGGTTCCTGGTCCCATAGCTGTCCCCCACGACACACATCCACCCCCCTGGACATCGTGTGGGGGTCCGGCCTATGGCATCAGATCTCTACTTGACTCCCGACATCATGGGGGTCGGCTCCAGTACCTGGTGGACTGGGAGTGGTATGGCCCAGAGAAGCGGTGTTGGGTTCTGATGGAGGACATTCTGGATCCCAATATCATCCGCGATTTCCACCTTCACCACCCGGACTGGCCCGCTCCTCATCCTAGGGGTCGTCCCTTTGGTCAGGGCCGTCCCTCTGGTCAGGGCCGTCCCTCTGTTGTCTCGTTCCATCTTTGTTGTTTTATTAAATGTTGCACCTGCTTCTTGACTGTCAGCGTCTCCGTTCCAGACTCTAGTGTCGGATTACATCACATAGCCACTGCCACTGAAGGCTGGAAAGTTCCACCTATATCCCCCTTATTTCATTTGCTGAAAGGCCTGTCACTTCTTGGCAGAAAAATACGCGCAACGACACTGTCAAACGAAGCCCATCACTGGAAATCTATCCGCATCCACATAAACTAGTCCCGGCATCGTTCTTTGACGAACACACAAGGTTGAATATTGAATTCAATAGAAGAAAACATAGAGAGAAGGAGACTGTCCCTTCCTTAATGTAGCCATTGGCTGTATTATACAATCAAAACATTAAGGAACTGGCAGTCTCTCTTGCTCTCTTTCTCTCTCTGTTTTCTTCTATTGAATTATATGTAGCCTAATATTTAAACACTGAAGCTCAGTGAGTAGGGGGAACCCTTGACATGCTCTAATTTGAAATATGTAGTCAGGCTGTTATGAGGTATTATGGTTTTCTCTTTGTTTATTCATTCACATCTATGATGGGTAACACTTTATTTTAAGGGTCCATAATAAACCACTTATTACCATCACCATTCTCACAAGAGATGGGCATGCCATTGGTAGACATTCCTGCAGTACCTGGTAAAACAACAAGCGCACAACACAGGATGTTAAATATATATATATACTGTATACATGTGCGAATAACTACCTTACTAATATATACAAAGGGGGAAGTCATGGTTAATAAATGGTGAGAAAGCGTTTTGTTAATGCCTTATCAATGATTAATTATGGACTCTTAATTAAAATAAAGTGTTACCGAGCACAGAACAGACAGCTCAGCAGCTGCTGCAGCAGTCAAGTGTAGTGGACATTGGGAGAAGAGAGAGACAGAGAGAGAGAGGGAGACATGTACTGCCAGTTTATTGATGTTTTCTCTCTATATTATATACAGTGCATTCGGAAAGTATTCAAGACCCCTTGAATTTTTCCACATTTTGTTATGTTACAGCCTTATTCTGAAATGTTTTGTTTTTTTACCTTATCAATCTACACACAATATGCCATAATGACAAAGCAAAAACAGGTTTTTAGAAATGTTTGCAAATGTATTAAAAATTAAAAATAACTTAAATATGACATTTACATAAGTATTGAGACCCTTTACTCAGTACTTTGTTGAAGCACCTTTGGCAATGATTACAGCCTCTTCTTGAGTATGACGCTACAAGCTTGGCACACCTGTATTTGGGGTGTTTCCCACATTCTTCTCTGCAGATCCTCTCAAGCTCTGTCAGGCTGGACGGATGGGGAGCTTTGCTACACAGCTATTTTCAGGTCTCTCCAGAGATGTTCATTCGGGCTTTGGCTAGGCCACTCAAGGACATTCAGAGACAACAGCGTTGTCTTGGCTGTGTGCTTAGGGTCGTTGTGCCATTGGAAGGTGAACGTTCCCCTGCAGTCTGAGGTCCTGAGCACCCTGGAGTAGGTTTTCATCAAGAATCTCTCTGTACTTTGCTCCATTCATCTTTTCCTGACTAGTTTCCCAGTCCCTGCCGCTGAAAAACACCCCCACAGCATGATGCTACCACAACCACTGTAGGGATGGTGCCAGGTTTCCTCCAGACTTGACGCTTGGCATTCAGGCCAAAGAGTTCAATCTTGGTTTCATCAGAACACATTATCTTGCTTCTCATGGTTTGAGAGTCCTTTAAGTGCCAACTCCAGTTGAGTTGTCATGTGCCTTTTACTGAAGAGTGGCTTCTGTCTGGCCACTCTACAATAAAGGCCTGATCAGTGGAGTGCTGCAGAGGTGGTTGTCCTTCTGGAAGGTTCTCCCATCACCACAGAGGAACTCGAGAGCTCTGTCAGAGAAACCATTGGGTTTTTGGTCACCTCCCTAACCAAGGCCCTTCTCTTCCGATTGGTCAGTCTTGGTGTTTCTTGGGGCTCTTCGATGCTGCAGAAACGTTTTGGTACCCTTCCCCAGATCTGCGCCTCGACACAATCCTGTCTCTGAGCTCTATGGACAATTCCTTCCACCTCACGGATTGTTTTTTTCTCTGACATACACTGTCAACTGTGGGACCTCATATAGACAGGCTGTGTGCCTTTCCAAGTCATGTCCAATCAATTGAATTGACCACCCGTGGACTCCCATCAAGTTGTAGAAACATCTCAAGGGTGATCAACGGAAACAGGATGCACCTGAGCCTCAATTTCGAGTCTCATAGCAAAGGCTCTGAATACTTATGTGAATAAGGTATTTAAAAAATATATATATATACATTTGCAAACATTTATAAAAACTTGTTTGTGCTTCGTCATTATGGGTTATGGTGTGTAGATAAATTAGGAAAACAATGTACACAAGGAGAAGCAAAGACAGACAGAGTGAAAACAGAGGAGAACAAGAAGCACATACACAGACAGACAGACAGACAGACAGACAGACAGACAGACAGACAGACAGACAGACAGACAGACAGACAGACAGACAGACAGACAGACAGACAGACAGACAGACAGACAGACAGACAGACAGACAGACAGACAGACAGACAGACAGACAGACAGACAGACAGACAGACAGACAGACAGACAGACAGACAGACAGTCAGGGGGGGGGTGCCAGTGCTGAATTTATGTCCCAGCCCTTCCCTGGCTATGCCGAAATGTATATAGGCGGACACAGTCAGTTTCTCTATAAAATCCACTTCTCGTTCCTCATCCTCAGGCATTCCGCTCTCCGGGTTTTCTAGCTTGCCTCCTTCTCGTCCAAACTCACACACACTGTCAGAGCGCGGAGTTGACAACCTCTGTCCACTTCAGCCGTTGCGAGGCAGCCTGCTCTTTCCTCAGCTGAAGCTCTCATTGACTCGGGTCTGTGTCCTCGTGCAAGGCTGCTGAAGAAGCTCTGAGAATCCGTTTTTTTCCTTCTCTCTTTGCTTCTGTATCCCTCAGATCGGACTCATCAACGCCTCATTACAGCAGAGCTCCTAAAGACAAGAGAATACAAAATAAGTGAACGTTTAATTTCAAGACTTGTCACTGCCTACTAATACTCTTCACAATGTCTGGCGATGATGCACCTGCTCAGCAGCAAAACGCCGAGGAAACGAAGCAAGAGAATGAACCCAGCGACGAGCCGAAAGCTGAGTCTAAGCCGGAATCACCGCCAGTCAGTTCAACCGAGGCGGCAGCCACACCGGCGGCGACCGAGAAGGTCCCCGAGGAAGAGCAGTTTACCTACCGCTCCCTGGTCCTTTCCGGCTACGGAGGCTATGATAAGGTGAAACTGCAGGTGAAGAAGGGGAAGCCGGCACTCAAGGCCGGAGAAGTCATGGTGCGGGTCAAGGCATGCGGGCTGAACTTTGCCGACCTGCTGGCCCGGCAGGGTCTGTACGACCGGCTGCCGTCCCCGCCTGTCACGCCGGGGATGGAATGCTCCGGGGAAATCGAGGCTGTGGGAGAAGAGGTGACGGATAGAAAAGTAAGCGCGCCGCATCCTCTCCGCTCTCTCCTCTCCATCTCTCTCATTTCACCTGCTTCTGAAGCCACTGTCCTAGAAATGATTTAGCCTAGTCCTATGATTGCCTAGTAAACCTGACCATTTGACAATTTCCATGACCAATAATATGTTGTCGGCTACTTTGTTCCAAAGAAAGCACATTTGGTTAACTCATTTCTTGAGATATTTGGGTTCATATCAGGATGCTGTCTGATTTAGGGCGTGTCAGTCTTTGCTGTTTTGAACTAACAATTCCGTCTCACATGTGTTCATGTTAGTCATCTATTACCAGCATCACCATCATCATCACCACCACATTCAACACTAAAAGCCCAGGCCAATACATTTGAATACTAATGTTATCTGATTTCAAAATAAGACGGTCTATTTGTCCAAAGTCTCAAAACGACCAGAGAGTTGGAACAATGATAGCTCACAAGAATAATGTAGTCTAATTTCCCTCCTAATGCTTTGGAGGGTTATTGCAAAGCCCAGTCACTGGTGCGTAAATGGAGAGCACTGGAGTACTCACTCAATCTTCTGAGTGGAAATTTACAAGTCGAGCAGTGCATTTCTTTTTTAAATTATTCTTCCAGCAAAGGACGCGATTGTTTAATTGGCAGTGAGTTCAATGAAGCCAGCGCCCCTCGTCTACCGACAATACAAATGAGTTGCACCGGAGATTGACAGCTCCAAATTGGGAGTCGCGCCAGCGGCGAGACAGCTACCCTGCTGAAAGGCATGTAGCACTCGGTTCTGTGGATTTGGAGAGATTACAATATGCTATCTCTGCGTTTAGGTGATAGAAACATCCGGGGGGTGGACGACGCCACCCAGTAGTGACACGGTTGCCTTTGTTACGGAGAGCGACATTGGCTCACGCACTAAGCGAACTGAAAGGGCGAGGCGCAAGACCACGAGAAGACGAACATTGAAATGATTTCTCTCGATGTCTTTGGGAAAGTCACAAATCACCAACCATTCAATCTTGTGATTTAAAAAAAAAAATCGATTTGAAATTAATATTGCTATATTCTGCATACAACGCTCATCTGATTTTAGGGTATACACGGAGCATACCAAACATTAGGAACACGTACAGAATATGGAGTTGCACCCCCCTTTGCCCTCAGCACAGCCTCAATTCGTGGAGGCATAGATAATGCAAGGTGTGGAATGGGTTCCACAGGGATGCTGGTCCATGTTGACTCCAATGCTTTCCGGAGTTATGTCAAGGTGGTTGGATGTACTTTGGGTGGTGGACCATTCTTGATACACACGGGAAACGTTTGAGCATGAAATACACTGGAGAGTTGCAGTTCTTGCCATAAACCAGTGCGCCTGGCACAGACTATCATACCGGTTCATAGGCACTTAAATGTTTTGTCTTGCCCATTCACCCTCTGAATGGCACACATACACAATCCATGTCTCAAGGCTTAAAAAACCTTCTTCATCCTGTCTCCCTCCCTTTCATCTACACTGATTGAAGTGGATTTAACAGGTGACATCAATGAGGGATCATATAGCTTTCACCTGGATTCACCTGGTCAGTCTGTGTCATGGAAAGAGCAGGTGTTCTTAATGTTTTGTACACTCAGTGTGTTTCCATACTAAGAATATTTTGAAAGGACTGTATTATTTTTCTTGTCTGCTTATCTATCCTATGTCTTCACATAAATCCATTGTCATATAATCAGCATTATCTGTATGATAATGACATCGCCTATGCATGGATCATGCCAGGCTACCTCTCCTTGTTTGAATAGTGTGATGAGTCATGTTTTACTGCTGGTCACATTACTGACTGCATGGCAACACCAACCACATCCTTTCAATGGCGCTAATAGCAACGTATTGTGCCTAACGACCCTTTAAACCTGTTGAATTTATCACAATATCACCATTTAGACACACAGTAGCCTAGAGATATTGTTGCTATGTTATTTGAACCCGAGACCGAACGCCATCGCCGATCAAACTCCATGAGAGATCCACAAGGTTCACTCGGCACAAAGACTTGATGTATATTCATTGCTATTTTTACAACACCAATCGTATGTTCTGATGCTATAACCCTGTTGTCAACCTTCATTGCTCTTAAACAATTGAGGAACCTTTTGTGACAAAACTCATTGACATGAAGGCAAATCAAGTCTAGACTAATTCAAATAAGAACACTCTGCAATTGTTGCATTTGGACCATGTCAACAAGAGCCATTAAATTACAAAAGACAAGGTGCCAGATCAGTCAACGTCTGCGTCCCAATGGCACCCTATTCTCTGTATAATGGCCAGAGGCCCTGGTCAAAAGTAGTGCACTGCATAGAGGATAGGGTGTCATTTGGGACGTACACTAATAAGATCAGTGCACCTCTGTCTCAGCAGGGAGTGGTCATGTCCCTGAAATCCACTGGACCTGAAGATCCGTAGGGATAAGATGAGCATATAGAAGCGTCTATATACCAGAGTTATTGGCTCTGTGTCAGCCTTTGACAGCACATTGGTCCTACAGCACAATAATGGTCCTACAGCATAATATATGATATGACCCATGTCCTATTATATACTTCCCTGGCCTCACTGCACTTTGCTATTTAAGCAGATTGGATTAGAAGGTCACACACAAACGCACGCACGCACGCACGCACGCACGCACGCACGCACGCACGCACGCACACACACACACACACACACACACACACACACACACACACACACACACACACACACACACACACACACACACACACACACACACACGCGCACATGCGCACACATGCTCACACACACACACACACACACACACACACACACACACACACACACACACACACACACACACACACACACACACACACACACACACACACACACACACACACACACACACACACACACACACACACACACACACACACACACACACACACACACACTCACATACACACTCACATACACACTGCATACTACTCCTACCTTCCCCCAACTCCAACTCCCTAAATGAAGAGCCAATCTTCCTAATGGATAGAGAGATCTCTGTGTTTTGGCAGGAGGGAGCTCACAGGGAATGTGCTGACCTTAGTTGCAGTCACTGTTTTTGGGAGGCTTCTGCTCTCTCTCTCTCTCTCTCTCTCTCTCTCTCTCTCTCTCTCTCTCTCTCTCTCTCTCTCTCTCTCTCACACACAGACTCCCAGACACATGCACACATACACACACAGTGTCACTGAGTCTGCAGTGACACAATGACTGGAAGTAGGTTAATACTACAGTGACATCACCCCGAATAACTGCACGAGCAGTGCAGGGAAAGGGGAAAGAGCGAGTAAGTGACAAAAAGAGGGAAATATTCCAAGTTGCACTCTATTACTCATGACTGACAATCCTCAATCAGCACTTTTTTTCACCAAACCCTTTCCTTTTTTGAGAGTATAAGTTTTAGCTGAGCTCTAGTAGGACCTGACCCATATGTTCTCAATTATCTCCCTCCGGCCCACATTGTCAGTCTGGTATTTCCTCCGTCCCTCCTACCTCGCTCCGTTCCGTCCCTCTTGTCCTCCTCTTCGCTACAGATGGGAAGCACACTCGCAGCATGCGTTTTGCACCGTCTGTCTTGATAGTCGGCCACAAACAGCAAAGAGAGGAGAGAATCAGACGCCTGGAAACTTGGAGACAAACAGACGTCGTATTTCTAAGTTGTCGTTCTTGGTCCCTCTCGGTATCTGTCAAGTTTTCTTTGAGTGTGTGTGCTTTCGTCAATGTTATAATTAATTAATAAGGCCCGTTGGGGTGTGTTATATGGCCAATATACTACAACTAAGGGCTGTTCTTCTGCATGAGTGTGGAGTGCCTGGACACATCTCTTAGCTGTGGTATATCGGCTGTAATCCACAATCCCCCGAGGTGCCTTATTGCTATTATAAACTGGTTACCAGCGTAATTAGAGCGGGTAACCAGCTTTTGTCATAACAAAGCTGGTTTGGCATGTTTTGTCATACCGTGGTACATGGTCTGATATACCACAGCTGTCAGCCAATCAGCATTCAGGGCTCAAACCACTCAGTTTATAACAAGCCCTGAATGTTGATTGGATGACTGCCGTGGTATATCAGAGCAAAACGTGAATGACAAAACATTTATTTTTACTGCTCTATTTACATTGGTAACCAATTTATAATAGCAATAAGGCACCTTGGGGGTTTGTGATATATGGCCAATATACCACTGCTAAGGGCTGTGTCCAGGCACTCCGCGTTGTGTCGTGCAGAAGGACAGTCCTTAGCTGTGGAATATTGGCCATATACCACACCCCCTCGGGCCTTATTGCTTAATTATAACACTGACGAAAGCACACATACTCAAAACAAACTCGACAGAACCGAGAGGGACCAAGAACAACAACTCAGAAATTGTCATGATCGTCGTTAGAATCATCGGACCAAGGTGCAGCGTGGTATGGTTTCCACATATTTATCTAGTGAAACGCACAGAACAATAAAGACAGAACGAAATGTGAAGTCAAGGAAGTGCCAACAGGCAACTAAACATAAACAAGATCCCACAAACACAGGTGGGAAAAATAACGACTTAAATATGATCCCCAATTAGAGACAACGATTACCAGCTGCCTCTAATTGGGAATCATACAAAACACCAACATCGAAAAGAAACTAGAACACAATATAGACATAGAAATACTAGATCACCCCCTATTCACGCCCTGACCGACTATACCATAGAGAAACAATGGCTCTCTATGGTCAGGGCATGACAGAAATCATGTCTGTTTGTCTCTAAGTTTGTGACTGTGAACAGTTCTAGCCTATCAGTAACAATACTTGCTATTGTAGTAACGTAGTCATGGTAACAGCTGCAACGGTAGAAAGAGCAGGTAGAATGCACAGATTATAGGTCAAACTCAAGGTAGGTTCCATCCGTGAACAGGGCGGGGCCGTGATCCTGACACATAAAATGCTCCATGGATGACCCTCTCAGCCTCACACGGTTCACACATCAGCAGACGGAAGGGTTTATCATAGTCCAAAACGGTGTTCTAGAATATTGGACCGTTGGCCTTTCAGACTTTGGAAGTTTTAACACGGCTCAAGCAATTTCTCCAACCGTCAACACTTTCAAAAGAATAGAGGAGGCGTGCCGGAGACGCGTTCGCTGGGATTTATGGGCTGTGTGTCAACCGTGGACGGTGGTCTCAGAGCCCTGTAGCTATGTCACAATGGGACGCCTATAATTTGCGCTTAACAATGTCCTTTGTCCTTTAGTCTAACCTAGGCCCCATGAGAACATGAAGGTGCCATCCGGAGTTCACAGCTACTCATGCGTTTGAGACTAGAATCCATGATCTAACCAATTGGGGGCAAATAGTTGATGAGATCGTCAAACCACATAACCTCCGACTTGTGGGCCACATACCTCCAAACCTGAATCACTAGTTGATAAAGGCCATTGGTGTACAGCAGCTGACTCCAAGGCTCTTTGAGAAGCTTCCCCCTCATACACTGTGTGGTGACTTCATTAGAGGCTGGAGAGTCAAGGGGGGAGGACATGAGAGAAGCAGGGGGGGGGGTCACACAGTAACGAGTGCTGTGATAGACAAGTCACAAGGAGGACTTTGGCCAAGAGTGTGTTTGAGTGGGACTCTGTTCTGTGTGTCTGTTGTTCTTCTGTTTGCGTGTGTGCATGTGTGTGTGCATGTGTTCTTCTCGTGTGTGTGTGTGTTTGTGTGTGTGTGACGGCCACTCACATGCCTTACATGGGCACACAGTACTTGCCGATGTAGTTGAGTGTGAGGGTTGAGTCATCAGTGTGTTTTCTGCTAGGCTCCAACGCCTATTGATCCTACCTGCCATGCTGGAGCTCCAATTAACAGACTGAGGGCAATGAGTTTCACCACAGACACGAGGAGATGGAGATGGGGAGAAGGATGGGCAGAGGGAAAGAAAGAGAGATAAAAAGATGAAAGATGTAGACGGATAGAAAAGGACCGAAAGAGAGAAAGAGGAAGGACTCAAAACGCATCAGCTTGAGACGGGGATATAAAGGGAGGGAGAGTGAATGAGAGGGAAGAGGGAGATCTCTCTAATTGGAGTGGATAGACAGACAGCGAGGCGCATCGCTCCCTCCAGACCATTAGAGAGGCCCGGGTGGGCGGGAGGATGGTGGGGAGGCTGGGGCGGGAGGAGTGGGTTTGTTCCTAGGAGGAGAGAGCTTGTCTTGTGCTCAACCATGGAGAAGAATCTGGCAGGGCCGCTGATGAGTGGAGAGCGGCCAGGGGAGAAGATGGGATCCATTGTCCTGTCTCACTGATGAGGAAGAGGGGAAACGGGCAACTCCTCGCACAGGGCCCATGGAGGGAGGAGGAGAGAGGGAGATGGAAAAAAAGAGGGGCTAGGCTGTGCAAGACAGAGAGAGAGACAGAGGGCGATGGAGAGAGAGAGAGACAATTAGAAGAGATACTGAAGGAGTGAGAGGGACAGACAGCGAGGAAGAGTGACAGGTTGAGGGAAAGGGAGAGGAGTGGAGCGAGAGAAGGAAGGAGTCAGATGGATGCAGTGGTGGGGTGGAGGAGGGAGGAGGAAGAAAACAGGAAGAATGTTAGAATGCGGTGGTGGGCTCTGTTTCCTGTGTCCCTGGTGTTTCCCTCCCTGATTGGCCAGTCCTTCGGCAGGGGGGGAAGTTTACAATGGGGCTCTTCCTCCTGGACAGGCAGGAGAGGGTCGGAGGATCCTGCTGCTCTGTTAAGCCCGAATGGGGACACGTCGCCCAAAATGACAAGCAGGGGAGAGGAGGGGAGGGGGGTTGGGGTGATAAGGAGGGAGGAGATAATTGTCAGAGAGAGAGGAGTAGCAGTGGGGGCTAATGCCATATGTTATGTTGTTGACTGTTGTCACAGTGTGTGGTCAGAGTGAATGTGCTAACCTATATAACAAACAACTAATGACAAAATAACTAACCTGACCGCCACAGTCATTTGCATCGTGAACATTTGATTTGTAAAATTCCCCCCGACACCAATCCACAAAACAGCTGATCCCTTGCTTTCCATCAACATATCCACTTGTAACTTGTGAACTAAATGACATGTCTACAGTAGATACACACTAGTTAGGGTTGCAAAATCCCACTAACTTTACCCACATTCCCAGGTTTCCCCCAAATCCTGTTTGGGTGCAGGATTTCCTGCCTATTCCCTCCTGATTCTGCGAACCTTCCAACCAGGGTTCCTAGAAACCTTGGGAATTGTCAGAAATGTACTAGGATTTTGCAACCTTATAGTAAACCATGACACTTTCCCGTCCATGCAGGTGGGTGACAAGGTGCTGGTGCTCAACCGCTGTGGGCTGTGGCAGGAGGTGGCCGTGGTGCCCGCTACCCACACGTTCCTCATCCCAGAGGGCATGACTTTTGAGGAGGCCGCCGCCCTCCCCGTCAACTACATCACCGCCTACATGATGCTGTTTGACTTTGGCAACCTGAGGCCCAACCAGAGCATCCTCATTCACTCTGCTGCAGGTAGGAACCAATCACCATAGACACCGTGTAGGTAGGAACCAATGACCATAGACACTGTGTAGGTAGGAACTAAATGCTATCACTGTTATAGGGACAGAACACAAAACAAGGCACAAACCCCATACAATTGAATCATAAGAAACCCATATAATTAGAGTAAGTACTATTGTAATTTTAATCCAGTGACACACTTATTTCTTATTATAAACTGGGTGGTTTGAGCCCTGAATTCTGATTGGCTGAAAGCCATGGTATATCCGACAAAATGTTTAGTTTTGCTGCTCTAATTACATTGGTAACCAGTTTATAATAGCAATAAGGCTCCTTGGGTGTTTGTGATATATGGCCAAGATATCACGGCTAAGGGCTGTGTCCAGGCACTCCGCCTTGCGTCGTGCGTAAGAACAGCCCTTAGCCGTGTTATATTGGCCATATATCACAAACACCCAAGGAGCCTTATTGCCATATACCACACCTCCTCGGGCCTTATGCTTAAATATACACCCGCAGGCCAGCAGGGGGGTCTCTGCCATTCCAAGGAACATACAGTACATGCATACAATGTGAATATGAATACATTCATTGGGAAAACACAGTGATAATTGATAAGTCTTGAATGGTGTATAGTGCTGTCCAGTCCAGGTCAAGAATGTTGTGTACTTTGAACACAAGGAAATGCATCAGTCGGATTGTTCCATAGCTCCTGTCTATGATTGTATATTATAACTGTGTGAATTATGAGAAGACGTAGTATTGTAGCTACTATGTAAGAGTACTGGAAATACTACTTAAGATCCAACCCTGTGTGTGTCAGTACTGAGTAGAGCAGAGAAGTGGTGAGAGTTGGAGGAGCACCTGTCACCTGGCTTTTGGGGGTCAGAGTGCACCGTGTGCGGGTGGAGGAATGGGGGAAACGGGGGAGTGAGGGGGTGTAAGCACCTGGGTATGGGTGTGTTGAGGTTTTGAGTGTTTTTGAGCGTAAGAGAATGAGTGTCTCAGTTGTGTGTCAAGGACAAGGCCAGCTGGTCAACATGGAAGGCAGTTCTCTTTTAAATTCTTCCTGTGTGTACAGTACATGCATGCGTGCAGCGTGCATCTGTGTATGTAATGTATGTAACTAGTGCATTTTTTGGAGGTAAGGGAGTGCAAAAATATATATTTAAATGACTAAATAATTTCCTCAATCAATGTTTGTACCGACAGATGTAGCCTATCGGAACTCATTGTAGAATAAGCCTAAAAATGCATCCTCCAATTGCAACTTCTGCCTACTGTATGCCCACACATATTGTCTCAAGAAAATGTTCTATTTGTAATACTCTCAAACACCAAGTTAGGCATACCTCATTTCAAAATAGGAATGATAAGGATAATTCTTCAGGTTTTACCGGGTGAAACATCCAAACTGCATCTGCATCAGTAAAATGCAAATTAATCATTATGGGATCTTGCGAGACATTGATTCTGCTTTGATCCAACTTTACAAAACGAGCATCACTGTGAGAAGTGATAATATCATATTTGTAATAACAACAAGTGATGACCAGGGCTATCAGGCGTAGGCGACATATCTTGATGAGTGCTATTTTAAGTGATTGGAGAGCCCTTCCTGGTGCTGAAAGGACAGCGCCAGAATCGCGCAACGTTGTTAAAGAAGTTGAACCAACTTGTGTTCCTGAAGGACAGCTCTGTCATTCGGCCAGTTCAGGAACAAACAACAATCATTTCCCGTATAACCGAATAGGCCTACGACTACGTGGGATAGCTATTGGTAGGCTATAGCCTAATCTAAATATAATTACATATAGCGTACTATCATTGCACTGTTTGCGAAGAGAGCTTTCGTTGCGAGTAGGCATTTCATTGTATTGTGTAGCGTACACTACGCCGTATCATAAATCAACTTTGATTTGATTAGCTTGAACACACGGTTACAGTATACCACATTACAGAAGAAAAGTCAACAGAGGTCAACTATCAATTCATGGAATTTATTTGCACAGATTAAACATGCTATCAAATCAATTGACCAAGTAGTGAACAGAAATCATTACTGCGTAGAAATTCAGGAAATTCATCAAATCAAGTTTTTGGTGTCAATAAACTATAACCTATATGCATTATTACCTCCAACTTGGCCCAATTCACATTTACTGTAAGAGTGTATGGTTTCCATCTATTGGTTACACAGACTTTTGGCCTCCCATCCCATTCCCATTCTAACCACCTCATCGCTGGCTTCGTATTCATGTTGCTTGATGAAATTGCTGAACAATACGATCTTGTTGCCATCTGATGCACATGCAGATGTCATAAATCAGCACTGCAGAGCTCTCCCAGTACTATGCAGTGCCTTGATTGTATTACGGTTGATGATATCTGGAAATGTGCATGTACATCCTGGTCCACCTACTGTTGCTAGCCCCAATTCTGACGTGTGCTCTGATATCTGCTTCACTGATTTCTCCTCTCATAAAAGCCTGGGTTTTCTGCACGTTACCACTAGAAACTTATTACCTAAAATGAATCAATGGAAAGTGTGGGTTCACAGCTCCAATCCAGATGTGTTGATCATTACTGAGATGTGGTTAAGGAAGAGTGTTTTGAATACTGATGTTAGCCTTTCTGGTTATAACCTTTTTCGGCAAGACCTTTCAAAAGTGGGGGAGTGGCAATCCTTACCAAGGATCACCTTCAGTGCTCGGGTTGTCTCCACCAAGTCTGTCCCCAAACAATTTGATTAGCTGGTTTTAAGCATTAAACTTTCAAATAGCCCTCCATCAGCACTGGCATGTACCCTACCTGCCCTAAGCTCCCTCCTGGCCCTTTACACTAAATCTGAATTTGTCCTGCTAGGTGACCTAAATGATTCTTGGACCTTCTTTTTGATATTTTCAGTGGTATAACAAACACGCCCGCATAAAGAAAATGAGAATTAAAACCAGGTTCAGCCCCTTGTTCAACCTTGACTCCACCTCAAGAATTCTATTTGGCGAAATGCTCTGCATACTCATACTCAGGCTGACTGGCTCTTGTTCATGCAAATGAGAAATAAGTGCACTCAGGCTATCCGGAAGGCCAAATATAGTATAGTTACTTTAAGGAGCAGTTCTCTCTCTGTTGGTCTAACCCCAAGAAGTTCTGGAAAATGGTTAAAGACCTGGAGAAATAAACCCTCCTCCTCACAGCTACCCATGTCCCTTAAAGTTGATGATGTGGTTGATACTGACAAGAAGCACATGGCTGAGCTCTTTAATCACCACTTCATTAAGTCAGGATTCCTATTTGACTCAGCCCTGCCCCCTTGCCCGTCCAACATGTCCTCATCTCCCACCCCTTCTAATGTGACTATCCCTGATGCTTCTCCCTCTTTCTCCCCTGTCCCGCAACAAAGTTTGTCTCTGCAGGCAGTCATTGAGTCCGAGGTGCTAAAGGGGCTCCTGAAACGTGACCCCTAAAAAACTTCTGGGTCAGACCCTTTCTTCTTTAAGGTTGCTGCCCCTATCATCACCAAGCCTTTCTCCAACTTTTTTTGAACCTGTCTCTCCTTTCTGGGGATGTTCCCATTGCTTGGAAGGCAGCCACGGTTTGTCCTTTATTTAAAGGGGCAGATCAAGCTGATCCTAAATGTTATAGGTCTATTTATATTTTGCCCTGTTTATCAAAAGTGTTGGAAAAACTTTCTTGATGTCTATAGTATTCTCTCTGGTATGCAATCTGGTTTCCACTCAGGTTATGGATGTGTCACTGCAACCTTAAAGGTCCTCAATGGTCTCACCATTGCCCTTGATTGTTAGCAATGTTGTGCTGCTATTTTTATTGACATTGCCAAAGCTTTTGATATGGTAGACCATTCCATTCTTGTTGGCCGGCTAAGGAGTATTGGTGTCTCTGAGGGGTCTTTAGCCTGGTTTGCTAACATCCTCTCTCAAAGAGTGCAGTTTATAAAGTCAGAAAATCTGCTGTCTCCGCCACTGCCTGTCACCAAGGGAGTATCCCAAGGCTTGATCCTAGGCCCCACACTCTTCTCAATTTACATCAACAACATAGCTCAGGCAGTAGGAAGCTCTCTCATCCATTTATATGCAGATGATACAGTCTTATACTCAGCTGGCCCCTCCCCGAATTTTGTGTTAAATGCTCCACAACAAAGCTTTCTTAGTGTCCAACAAGCTTTCTCTATCCTTAACCTTGTTCTGAACACCTCCAAAACAAAGATCATGTGGTTTGGTAAGAACAATGCCCTCTCCCCACAGGTGTGATTACTACTTCTAAGGGTTCAGAACTTGAGGTAGTATACCTCATACAAGTACTTGGGAGTATGGCTAGACGATATACTGTCCTTCTCTCAGCACATATCAAAGCTGCATGCTTTGCTAAAGTTAAATCTAGACTTAGAGAAAACTATCATAATCGCTCCTCTTTCATCCCAGTTTCCAAACTAAACCTGATTCACATGACCATCCTACCCATGCTAGATTATGGAGACATCATTTATAGATCGGCAGGTAAGGGTGCTCTCGAGCGGCTAGATGTTCTTTACCATTCGGCCATCAGATTTGCCACCAATGCTCCTTATAGGACACATCATTGCACTCTATACTCCTCTGTAAACTGGTCATCTCTGTTTTCACGTCGCAAGACCCACTGGTTGATGCTTATTTATAAAACCCTCTTAGGCCTCACTCCCCCCTATCTGAGATATCTACTGCAGCCCGCAGCCACCACATACAACACCCGTTCTGCCAGTCACATTCTGTTAAAGGTCCCAAAAGCACACACATCCCTGAGTCGCTCGTCTTTTCAGTTCGCTGCAGCTAGTGACTGACTGGAACGAGCTGCAACAAACACTCAAACTGGACAGTTTTATCTTAATCTCTTCATTCAAAGACTCAATAATGGACACTTTTACTGACAGTTGTGAGTGTTTTGCGTGATGTATTGTTGTCTCTACCGTCTTGCCCTTTGTGCTGTTTTCTGTGGCCAATCATGTTTGTGCCATGTTATGTTGCTACCATGTTGTTGTCATGTGTTGCTGCCTTGCTATGTTGTTGTGTTAGGTCTCTTTTTATGTAGTGTTATCTCTCTTGTCATGATGTGTGTTTTGTCCTATATTTATATTTTTTATATTTTAATATTTTAATCCCGGCACCCTAATCCCTATATAAATAAAATCTAATTTTATTAGACACATGCCCCGAATACAGGTGTCATGCAGGTGAAAGAGGACCCAAAAGCGACTTAACAGAAACAGAGTTTATTCAAGTCCAAACAGGGAATAACAGACATCCTCTAGTCTGTAGAGGGGAATAACAGGAGAAGCGGCCACAGACTGCAGGTCGCTTCGGGTAGGCGCAGGCCGTAGTTGACAGAGACACCTGCTCACACGCAGCATCTGATGAAGGCAAAAAACACGACAGGACAGGGCGAAACACAATCACAGCACGGTGAATACTAAACAAGGAACCGACAGGACAGGAACGGAACACAAAGGAATAAGTAGGGACTCCAATCAGGGGAAAGGATCGGGAACAGGTGTGGGAAGACTAAATGATGATTAGGGGAATAGGAACAGCTGGGAGCAGGAACGGAACGATAGAGAGAAGAGAGAGCGAGAGAGTGAGAGAGGGAGGGGGAGAGAGAGGGATAGAAAGAGGGAAAGAACCTAATAAGACCAGCAGAGGGAAACGAATAGAATGGGGAGCACAGGGACGAGACATGATAATAAATGACAAACATGACAACAGGTGTCTATAAATGATGTCTCCGTAATCTAGCATGGGTAGGATGGCCACGTGAATCAGGGTTAGTCATAAACTTACAGTGAAACGCTTACTTAACTGCCCCTAACTAACAATGCAGTTTAAAAAAAATACGGATAAGAATAAGAAAGGAAGGTAACAAGTAATTAAAGAGCAGCAGTAACATAATAGTAGGGCACTACCCTTGATCAGAGCCAATATAGGGAATTCTATTCCATTTTGGACACAGTCTACGCAGGTCTGGACCTCTGGTTTCTCATGGCTCCCAGCCAGTTTAGAACAAAGGAATACTGACTCCATAACAGAAACATTTGCCTAACAGCCTCTTTGCCTGAAGCATAATTCTTCTTAGCGCTTTCTTTCTTTTTGAAATCCCTCATGATATTACACACACCCACTCAGGGTCATGAAGCAATCTATAGATGTATATATTTGTCACTGCTTGTAGAGGCAATTTAGTTGAAAATGCAGTTATTGTGTTTGTAACGGTAGAGGCAGTGGGTACACTAGCTGCAGCAGCGGAGGCACGTTAGATGCATTTCTTTTGAGTACACACATTTCGGCCCTATTCCCACTACGAGAGATGAAGGAGAGTCTGAGTGGTGAGATTTCTACTTTTCAATTCCCATCACATCCTTGCCTCACCTTTTGTTGTGGCTGGCAACGCGTCATTCTTGCTCCCCAGCTCAACTTGACCGTAAATATCGCAGTAGCAACTAGCCAGGAAGCAAAAAGAACAATCCAACAACTTATCTTCTAAAACATATTACAATATTGAATAATGCAACCTAACCATATTACACTCTTGAATAATTCAACAATCCACAAGCATGTGCAGACAATGAAAGGATTTATTTTGATGTCCGTATGGAACACAAGGGATATGAACAGGGTCTCCCACGTCTTAGACCTTTAGACCAAGAGGAAAGACGTTGGTTTGGAAGTTTGCAGGCGGGGCTACCTCATCACGAGACCATGACTGACTCATGTCTGCCACATTTATCCCCCTTTGACCTCCTCCCCTATGAGAGACCCCCCCCCCATGTTGGGCGCCATGGTGACACGCGGGATATTAACCTGCGTCCGGTATCCAAAAAGAATCTCAGAAAATATCCTAGGAATCCTGATAAAACTGTTTTTAAGTTTAAAAAAGATATAACTCCTAGCACAGAGTGTTTTAGGATGATGTTAAGACACAGCTCAGACAAACTCTGAGCCAGGAGTAAAATCAACTCATTAAAGCTTATCTCAGCTGGTAATCACGACAGTTTGAAGAACCGCAAAGGAAAGATAGTGATGACACTCATTGACATTGTTGCAAATGATGGGGAAGACGTAGTGATGGCGCCCGAGGGTAGGCCTGCCGTCTTATCGGCTCTCAACCAATCATGCTATTTAAAATTTAGAAAAGGCGTTGTTCGTAACATAATTTGTACATAATGTTGCTGCTACCATCTCTTAATAACTTTTGGACATCAGAACTGGGATTATTCACCTCAAGTCGGACGAGGAGTTCTTCTTCAATGAGTCGGCCGTAAGGGATATACTGCAAATACCCGACCAGGCCCCGATCCCCGTGATTCGCTGGAGAAGGAAACTGAGATTTCGAGGCTAAAGATCCGGGTGCCTTGCGAGGATCAGGCAACGACTGGCTAATCTGCCCTTGCCTTCCATTCTACTAGCTAACTTTCAATCACTGGAAAATAAATAAAAAACTGTATATTACAGTATATATTACAGAAATGCAGCCATGTTGACAAAATCTATCTTATGTTTCACAGAGTCGTGGCTGAACGACAACATTAATAACATACAGCTGGTGGGTTATACACTCTATTGGCAAGACAGAACAGCAGGGTGGGGGCCTCTGCATTTATGTAAACAACATAAGCATGATATCTAAGGAAATATCAAAGTTTTGCTCGCCTGAGGTAGGGTATCTCATGAGAAGCTGTAGACCACACTATCTACCTAGAGTTTTTTACGGAGCTGTCTACATACCACCACAGAGCGAAGTTGGCACTGAAAACGCACTCAATGAGCGGTATTCCGCCATAAGCAAACAGGAAAACACTCACCCAGAGGCGGCGCTCCTGGTGGCCGGTTTCTTTAATGCAGGGAAACTTAAATCAGTTTTACCGAATTTCTATCAGCATGTTAAATGTGCAAAAAAAAATCTAGACCACCTTTACTCCACACACAGGGACGCGTACAAAGCTTTCCCTCGCCCTCCATTTGGCAAATCTGACCATAACTCTATCCTCCTGATTCCTGCTTACAAGCAAAAATTAAAGCAGGAAGCACCAGTGACCCGGTCTATAAAAAAGTGGTCATATGAAGCAGATGCTAAATTACAGGACTGTTTTGTTAGCACAGACTGGAATATGTTCTGGGATTCTTCCGATGGCATTGAGGGGTACACCACATCAGTCACTTGCTTTATCAATAAGTGCATCAAGGACGTTGTCCCCACAGTGACTGTACGTACATACCCCAACCAGAAGCCATGGCTTACAGGCAACATTTTCACCGAGCTAAAGGGCAGAGCTGCTGCTTTCAATCAGTGGGACTCTAACCCAGAAGCTTATAAGAAATCTCGCTATGCCCTCCAACAAACCATCAAACAGGCAAAGCATCAATACAGGACTAAGATTGAATCGTACTACATCGTACTACACATCTAGTCAAATGGCTACCCAGACTATTTGCATTGCCCCCTCCCCTCTCCACACCACTGCCACTCTCTGTTGTCATCTATGCATAGTCACTTTAATTAACTCTACCTACATGTACATACAAGCACATTGACTCTGTACCGGCACCCCCTGTATATATTGTTATTCTTTATTGCTGCTCTTTAAATTTGATTTGATTAGACAAAGCCTGCAGTCCAAACACGTTCATTTTACCCACTCAGCCCTTGCGCTAGCCACTTTCCCTCGGGGGAATTCCTGTCGAAACCAGATGCAGTTTGACTGCCATCTTAAGTTGAGGTCTAATTGCCCCCTTGGCCTTTGATTTAGCTTGAGGGAGTGAATGGAGAACTTTGATCACTTGTGGGATTGATATGACCCACAATTCAATGCAATCTGTATTCATGTTTCAAACTCTGGTGGCCGCGAAATGTAAAATTTTGTCAACATGGCTGCATTTTCGGCATGTGAGACAAAATTCTGACACTAGCTTGCTAAACAATTTCTATAGATAACATAGATTTTTGCATTGGCAAATGGGAATGACGCTCAAATGTCTTAGTCTCGTAGTGAGGAGCCTATAAAATGTAGCTAGCTTCATAAACATAGTTTTGGGAATTCAGAAATGGATTGGAATAAATGACCAAGCTATAAAACTAGCTAGCCAGCTATGGCTAACTGTAGCTAGCTACCTGACAGGAGTGCTAGCTAGCTATGTTATCTTTCTAGGTACGTTAATAGCTTTAGGTTGGTTGTTTTTAAACTCAACTTCAAGATACCCTCTCCGATCATCACTCCCCCTCACATGGGAAAGGTACATTTAAGGTACACTCGTATGTGACGATGTAAAAAGTTATTCAAGGGCTGAGGGTATAGAGCCGGTGGCTGTCTACTTTGCGTTTGGACTGCAACCCAAGAGAAAATTCCCTCTTGCGCTGAGGGCAGACACTGGTTTTGAAGTTCGCAGGCGGGGCTACTTCATCACGTGACTATGACCGACTCATGTCCCCTACATGTACACGTTGAAGTGCTGACAATATACAGCTAACTCAAGTAACATTAACATATCGATACTGAATGTTTACCCCTCCCATATGAATATAAGAGACAGTCATACAGTGTCATTCATATTATAATATAGGCTACACAGCTTGCTAGGTAACGTTAGCTAGCATCCTCACATAAACATGCTGGCTGTAGCTATATGCTGACTGTTATCTGAACCATAGTTAGATAGGAGCTCTGAGGCTTACACTTGCTACCATTTCAAGTAACCTTAGAACAAACCAGGCGTCATTTTATCATTATCATGGAAGCCATTATATGAGGGAAAAGATCATTGAGACCGAAGCGATGATAATTCTCTGGGGAGTAGCTTCTTGCCTGGACCTCAGTGCAGTCAAGCAAAATAAAATAAAATACACTGTTGAGATATAAAGCTACGGCGGCAATTTCAGAATGTAACAGGCTGCTACTACAATTTGAGGTACGAATTCAATAAAATAAGTCAATAAAATAAGAAAAAATGACTGTGTTTCAGCTGTTTCAAAAACATTGCTATGCTATTCAAATGTTTAATGTAAGAGTGTTGTCTTAACGAGACAATTCTGTTTACACTGCCCTGCGTACAGGGGGGCAACCTGTGTTGTCTCTCTTGTCGTGATGTGTGTTTTGTCCTATATTTTCATTTAATTTATTTTTCTTTTTAATCCCAGCCCCCATCCCTGCAGGAGGCCATTTGCCTTTTTGTAGGCCGTCATTGTAAATAATAATTTGTTCTTAACTGACTTACTGTAAACTGACCTTAACTGACCTTTAAATAAAGGTGAAATAAGTAAAACAAATAAAAATAAACCGTCAAGCAAGTGTCGTTTGCTACCTCCGGCCGACAAGTTCACAAGTTTACATTGCAGTATATATGTAGCCGAGGGTATTTTTGCCAAAACTCAAGTAAGTGTGAAGATATTCTTAGTCCACATACACCCGTGTTTTGTCCCTAGCTAACACCTCTGGTTGGTTGGGTCATGTGGCCTCCTCCCCTCACATGGCGGTGGAAGGTATAGGGTAATGATGTTGCTGCAGCCCGAGAGTCTGTCAGAGCATGTTTCGGATTTTAGACTCTAGATTAGTGTCAGATATCAAACAGTGTGTGTGTGTGTGTGTGTGTGTGTGTGTGTGTGTGTGTGTGTGTGTGTGTGTGTGTGTGTGTGTGTGTGTGTGTGTGTGTGTGTGTGTGTGTGTGTGTGTGTGTGTGTGTGTGTGTGTGTGTGTGTGTGTGTGTGTGTGTGTGTGTGTGTGTGTGTGCCTGTTTGTGTGTACAACCGCACTAATGGTACAGTGTGTGCATGCTTTTCTATTAGGGCCGTTGTGTGTCAGTGGATGTCTGTCTTGCTCTTGCACCGGCGAGATTAAAAACACAACCACCTATTTGAACCATGTCTTTAACCTACAGTTTTACAAGACGCATGTCTTTAATAGTGAACACAGACAGCTTTTTAACAGGATTCAGTGACTCTGTTCGTACAGCTATGGTATATTAAAACAGTGGGTGTTACTGCATGAGTACACAAGGAGCCATTTCTCATATCCAGTCTCAGGGCCAGACAGATATTATTTAATTGTCTGTCATATTTTTTACTGGCAATAAATCAATATATAGATCAACCGCCGGCTTCTTATCGTGGCGACCACCGAGTCATTGTTTGATGAGCAAATCTTCTGTTTCCGCTGTCATCAGTCTCTTCATCAATGTTACTTGGTTTCTTCCCTCTTATCGGCCTGTGGTGCCGTGGAGCCATGCTGGTGAATGAGAGACTACTAGAGCTCTATGTGGCTCTATGGGGGTGCTGCTTGGCGCTGTCAACAGGCTGCTAACTTGTTGGCTTCCACTGTGAGGACCCAGGCAGAGAGGTGTCTAGCTCATTGCCTGCAGCAGCACCACCCCCCACCCACCTCATGACAAGGAAAGATACTGTATGTCCTCTCCTCTCCAACATAATTGCCACTGTCAGTATTTTAGCTCTCTGGAGATTACATAGGCCAACTCTGTCCTTGTACCCGAGTGAAGAGACTTCAGCTAAGACACTGGCGTGTCAGTGTCATGGCTGTGTGTGAACCGTGAACGTTGACTGACCCCAGCTGCCTCTCTCTCTCGTGGGCCTGTGGGCCGGCCGTTCCCGTCCCCTCTCCCCGAACAATGGCATGTTGTTCTCCTACCATCCCGCCCTCTCTGTCCGCTGGGCTCGCACATCTGCATCCTCCTGTCCTCCACCTCCCCTCCTCCCCCCTCCACATGACTCCCACCGGGGAGGCTCCTCATGACCATGGCGTATCAGTGCTCGATACCTCGTCATCGGGGAGAGTGCATACATTTTCCCCTTTGTTTTCTCCAGAGGGACAGGGCAAGGGAAGGAGTGCAGTGACATTTGGATGTGTTTGGGGGGGGTCCACTGTGCCCGGCCAAGAGGCTTTTCCTGCAACCTCTCCCTGAACTGAACCCTGTGTTTATGGATTAGGTCTGGTGTCACGCCCTGGCCTTAGTATTTTGTGTTTTCTTTATTATTTTGGTCAGGCCAGGGTGTGACATGGGTTTATTGTGGTGTGTTTTGTCTTGGGGTTTTGTTAGGTATTGGGTATGTGGCTTAGTGGGGGTATCTAGCATAGTCTATGGCTGTCTGGGGTGGTTCTCAAACAGAGGCAGGTGTTTATCGTTGTCTCTGATTGGGAACCATATTTAGGCAGCCATATTCTTTGAGTGTTTCGTGGGTGATTGTTCCTGTCTTTGTTTGCACCAGATAGGCTGTATAGGTTTTCATGTTACGTTTGTTTGTTGGTTGGTTTGTATTGTTTGTTTTTTCATCGTCATTAAACATGTATCAAGAATACCACGCTGCATTTCGGTCCGACTATCTTTCACCCGAAGAAAACCGTAACACCTGGCCAGCAGCCCTGCATGCCACCACGCCCACTAACACACACACACACACACACACACACACACACACACACACACACACACACACACACACACACACACACACACACACACACACACACACACACACACACACACACACACACACACACACACACACACACACACACACACACTTGACTGGGCCTTGGCCTGATTGGTCTGACTAACATTACCCTGTATCCACATTAGAGAGTGGAGAGGAGAGGAGACGATAATGGAAGAGAAGAGAAGGAGGTATAGAGAAAAGTACAGAGATGTTGATGTTACCTGCTCACTCTACACTCTTAGAAAATGGGTTCCAAAAGGGTTATTCAGCTGTCCCCATAGGAGAACCCTTTTGGTTCCAGGTAGAACCCTTTTTGAGTCCAGCTAGAACCCTCTGTGGAAAGGTTTCCACATGGAACCCAAAGGGGCTCTACCTGGAACCAAAAATGGTTCTTCAAAGGGTTATCCTATGGGGACAGCCAAAACGTTTTAGGTTCTAGATAGCACCTTTTCTAAGAATGTAAGATGTCGCTCAATATGAGATACAGACAGAATATCACTTTGTTAGTTTATCCTACAATTTCAGACAAATCATGTCTCTATTTCAGCATATGCTTTCGCAGTCTACAATGACTCCCCACTGTCGGACTACCCCGGTGCTGTAAGGCTTACCCTAGTTCAGTGAATGCTAATAAGGGCTGTGTTGGAGAGGAGAGGAGTCCTGGTTGTGTTTGTTTTCTGGGCCTAGCTGGCTGGCATCATACCCAGACGCAGATCAACTGCACTGATAGCACAGGAAAACCAGGGCATGCAACCTCCCCTCCGCAGCCTCCCCTCCACTCCAACCTCCAACCCACCCTCCAATCAGAATACACTCTCACTCACAACCGTTGCCTTATGACCCCATTCAACTTAAGCCCCTCCACCCACACACACACACACACACACACACACAGGTGTGTATGTCTGTACATTTGAGTTGGTATTTATTTTTCTACATTGTGAGTTTGTGTTAGGAAGAATGTGTTCGTTGGTGCATGGTTATCAGTGGGTTTCATGAGAACATGTCTGTTTGTGTTTGTGTGTACAATGAGTGTATGTGTTTGTTAGTTTCTCTGTGTGCGTTGGCATTGTGTGAATTCTCACTCAGGAAATCGCAGGTTCTGCCTTCTCGCACAGGATGTGTGTTGTCAATTCACTCACCCAGTCACTAGAAAAGTGCATCCTACAGGTGGTACAGAGTGAAACCTACCCTACGAGAAAGCATACTAAAACACTCAGCGAGTTCACAGCTCCACAGAGCAAGGGGACAACACTATGCTACGTAGCACGGAGTCATCTCTCCTTATAGCAGACACAGGCACACACCCAATGCCGTTCTATGCTCACACACACACACACACACACACACACACACACACACACACACACACACACACACACACACACACACACACACACACACACACACACACACACACACACACACACACACACACACACACACACACACACACACACACACACACACACACACGTAAGCCTCGTGTAGGATTTGCACAATAACAGAGAAAGAAACGTTGCTCAATCATGTCCGACTTGTTGATCTTGTTCACTGCCCCTTTGCTAACGATAGGATTCTTGGGTTTATGGTTTTATGCCAGTCTTTGTGAGCCACAGGCACGACAGGCTAATGATAGGGTGTGGGATATGGTACGCCTGGAGAGTGGAGGCACAGAGAATGACACGGGGGCAGACGGCATGGAACCCCTGACGTGACATGAGTGGCCCCACATCTCTCCGGGATTAGCATTAGCACGCGTGCTCACTAGTGTTAGCATTGCTAGCACCATAGGGCCCACACCTATAACCACAACCTAGCCTTTTTAGGTTCTGTCACGCCTTGGTCATTGTATCTTGTGTTTTTGTTATATGTTTGGGTAGGCCAAGGTGTGACATGGGTTTATATGTTGTGTTTCGTATTGGGGTTTGTATTAATTTGGATTGTGTATTATTAGGGGTGTGTCTAGTTAGGCTTGGCTGCCTGAGGCGATTCCTAATTGGAGTCAGCTGATTCTCGTTGTCTCGGATTGGGAACCGTATTTAGGTAGCCTGAGTGCGCGTTGTATTTCGTGGGTGATTGTACCTGTCTCTGTGTTAGTCACCGGATAGGCTGTAATTAGTTTCACTCGTTTGTTGTTTTCTTCTTCAGTTATTTCATGTACCGCATTATCTTCATTAAAAGTCATGAGTAACCTACACGCTGCATTTCGGTCTGACTCTCTTCAAACAACAGACGAACTTCGTTACAGGTTCGAAGTGACAGTAAGCACGGTCTGAGGTGCGTTAGCTTCTCCATTTGAGTTATGCTAAGAAACTAGCTCTATATGAGGAAGTGGCCGAGCAAGCTTACCTCTTAAGCACCGTTCAGACAGATGTGGTCAGTGTGTGGATGACTGTGAGAAAGTGCCTGTGTGCACTGACTGTTTTTTATTTTTGACCTTTATTTAACTAGGCAAGTCAGTTAAGAACAACTTCTTATTTTCAATGACGGCCTAGGAACAGTGGGTTAACTGCCTGTTCAGGGGCAGAACGACAGATTTGTACCTTGTCTGCTCGGGGATTTGAACTTGCAACCTTCCGGTTACTAGTCCAACGCTCTAACCACTAGGCTACTGTATTATGGTATGAGTATGTACAGTAGTAGGAGGTTTGAGTGTTCTCCTTCCCTTTGTGAAATCTCAACAACATTTAGTGGCCCCACCCTCTCCTCACGTTGAACTCTGGGTGTGGACACACACATCATACTGGACTAAATAGCAAAGTGAATTCCACAGTGTTTTGGACAAAATTCCTATCCACTCAAGAAGAGCGTGTTATTGAGACCCAGAGTGTGTGTGTGTGTGTGTGTGTGTGTGTGTGTGTGTGTGTGTGTGTGTGTGTGTGTGTGTGTGTGTGTGTGTGTGTGTGTGTGTGTGTGTGTGTGTGTGTGTGTGTGTGTGTGTGTGTGTGTGTGTGTGTGTGTGTGTGTGTGTGTGTGTGTGTGTGCTGTTCCTCCCTACACACCCTGGTCAGTAGACGAGGGACAGAGAGAAAAGACAGCGCTTTTGACGGCCCGTAATTTTCTCAGTGAAACCAATTCAATTGAATCGCAAGCAGAACGAATGGAATTAGGCGCGGGAATTTTGCTTAAGTTGCCATCTTCGCCCAGACAATGATTTAGTGTTCAGGCAATGGGTTCGTGTTCACGGGACGACCTCACGTCACATTGCCAGGAGAATGAAGGGAAGAGAAAAAAGGAAGGCAAGGACTGGCAAGGAAGACATATACAGCAGATGAGAGAGAGAGATGGAAAGGGGGCACTGACAGGAGTGAGAGGGAGGAGGTTTGCGAGAATCTAGTGAGATATACCAAGAGAACAATGTGAACCAAAACAATGGGTTACCGATGGGTTCACTGTTTAATCTGAGCACATATTTGTGAAGATTAGCAGATATGAACAGACTTTTCATCCAGACTGTTTCTGTCTGCAGTCTCAGTCCTACTTCAGCTTATCTCTCTCTCTGTGTTGGGGGGGGGTGGGGGCTTTTGGCCGTGCTGGCCTGGGTCTTGTGATGGGGGATCAGTCACAAGACGGGCAGACAGGCCCTGGATCTGTGGTTCTCAGGCGTTTCCAGCCAGACACGGGTGCCCCCTCCTCCCTTTCTAACACAGGTGGAAGTGTGGGACAGAGTGGTCGGGAGATATAGGCAGGCGCCAACTCGAAATATCAAAACTATGTCCTACACCGACAGCCTAAACACTTCGCATTGACTATACACATTACTGGTTTGCAATATCAAAGTATATTTGGGAGCAGAAGTCAATGCTGCGAGGAAGCATATAAAAAGGCTCTCCTTTTTTGGCATTACCCCTGGATGAGCTTCTGATTGCCTCCAAATGCCTCCTGTTTTGCCTGGATGGAAAAACAGCCAATGAATCAAAATGGCTCCTTTGCTCAGTCGTCGCCGCCAATTTGGCCTGGGTTTCCCTGGCAACGCAAACTTGGTTTCTCTCTGAGGACAGAACGACAGGGAGAGATAGTTCTAGCTGTTAGGAGGCAGGCTGACTCACTGCCATCCAACAGCAACACCGTCGCTCTTGTTATTTCATCAGGTTCTTGCCTGCGTTCCAAATGATACCCTCTTCCCTACACAGTGCACTACTTTTGACCAAAGCCATATTGGCCCTGGTCAAAGTTAGTGCAAAACGTGGGTGTCATTTGGGACGCCGACCTTCCCTCTTTTTCCTTGACAGGCTTGAACACCAGTGAGAAATGTCTATTGAGTTCCCATAGGCTCAAGGTCTCCTCAGAGCAGAGCCAGGAGGGAATTGGTCCCGTTCTTGATTCTTTTCTTTGTAAGAGTCAAAGGGGAGGGGAGGTCTGCCTGTAAGACTTAGCAACCAGCGACTACAATAGATTAAAATATAACCTCTCCTTGGTTACTTTTGTCTCTGTCTACTCAAGCTTATGGTGTGTGAGTGAGTGTGACCAAGGCAGTGGACCACAACTCCATCTCAACATGTTGCTGATGATAACCACAGTCAACCACGGCAGTTTAAATATGCTTGAGACGGGCGTCTGTTTGAATGTAAATGTCCGTGTTGTGAAAGCTCTGTTTGCGTGGCTCTATTGGCTCTGGCCTCAGATAAGACTCGGCCTTTACTTGGTCAGGCATGAGTGACCTTTATGGGTCATGCTCAGTGCACATCCTCCATCCAGTCAGCCTCCCTCTGTCCTCTCTGTTCTGCCCCACAGTAACCTATTGAGACCAGGCTTAAGACACACACACACACACACACATACAGTATGTTCAAAAACAGTGATTCATACACACACCGATACTACATCATTCAGCCATGCTGATGTAAGTTACACCTACAGAAAGCAATGCTCTCACACAACTGCCACTTTGTCTACAAAGGTCATCACAGACAATACATTGTTTGCCGTTTCAAATATGTATTCCCATATGGGAAGGTTTTGCTTCAACTGGCACAGTTACGAAACAATGTTTTCTTGTTTTTTTGACCCCGTGTCACACATTGCTCCCATAGCCAAAACAAATACCCCAAATTACCCTAGATTCTAAGACAGGTCATCTTGCATGAAGCTAAAGTCAACCAGTGTCATCTGACGTACAATGGCCACTTTCTGTAGTTGTGGATGTTTGTGTGTCTCTACGTCTCTGTGTGGGTGTTCCTTTCTGCCCAGGGCGGTGGGTAGGAGGTAATGTGATGTGTGTTTAATGCTTTCCTTACTTACTCCTGAGCCACACACACACACACAGCCAGCCTCTTATTGACTGACCTGGCCTGTCACAGTAAACAAAACAAATCACATTTCCCTGCAATAGAATGGATGTACATAATGGCATTTATGGGTGCCTCAAGACATATTTATATCAGCTGAGTTGAATTGAGTTGGAGGTGTCTCCCTGAGTGAGTATCTCTTGAGATAATGGCTAGTGAAGCTTGGATAGAAGTTATTTGGTATTATACTTCCTCCCCATAGTACCCTGCTTAGAAGAACAACTAGGTAGAAAACTACGGGATACATACACAAGTCTTAACCACCCGTCTTGGTCTCCCTATCCTCGCTCTGCTTTATTGGCATGAATGGGTGGTCGCCACGGTCGCCAAAGCAATGTATATATTAGTATTACACACTGTATTACACACAATGTATATACTAGTATTACACACTGTATTACACACAATGTATATACTAGTATTACACGCTGTATTACACACAATGTATATACTAGTATTACACACTGTATTACACACAATGTATATACTAATATTACACACTGTATTACACACAATCTATATACTAGTATTAACACTGTATTACACAAAATGTATATATTAGTATTACACACTGTATTACACACTGTTTTACACACAATGTATATATTAGTATTACACACTGTATTACACACAATGTATTTATTAGTAATACACACTGTATAACACACTGTTTTACACACAAAGTATACATTAATATTACACACTGTATTACACACTGTTTTACACACAATGTATATATTAGTATTACACACTGTATAACACACTGTTTTACACACAATGTATACATTAATATTACACACTGTTTTACACACAATGTATATATTAGTATTACACACTGTATTACACACTGTTTTACACACAATGTATATATTAATATTACACACTGTATTACACACTGTATTACACACTGTTTTACACACAATGTATATATTAGTATTACACACTGTATATATTAGTATTACACACTGTATTACACACAATGTATATATTAGTATTACACACAATGTTATTTAGTATTACACACAATGTATATATTAATATGTATTACACACAATATATATTAGTATTACACACACAATGTATTATTAGTATTACACACTGTATTGTATATATTAGTATTACACACTGTATTACAATGTATATACTAGTATTACACACTGTATTACACACAATGTATTTATTAGTATTACACACTGTATTACACACAATGTATATATTAGTATTACACACTGTTTTACACACAATGTATATATTAATATTACACACTATACATTAATGTATTACACACTGTATTACACACTGTTTTACACACAATGTATATATTAGTATTACACACTGTATTACACACAATGTATACATTAATATTACACACTGTATTACACACAATGTATATATTAGTATTACACACTGTATTACACACTGTATTACACACAATGTATATATTAGTATTACACACTGTATTACACACTGTATTACACACAATGTATACATTAATATTACACACTGTATTACACACAATGTATATATTAGTATTACACACTGTATTACACACAATCTATATACTAGTATTAACACTGTATTACAAAAATGTATATATTAATATTACACACTGTATTACACACAATGTATATATTAGTATTACACACTGTATTACACACAATCTATATACTAGTATTAACACTGTATTACACAAAATGTATATATTAGTATTACACACTGTATTACACACTGTATTACACACAATGTATATATTAGTATTACACACTGTATTACACAATGTATATATTAGTATTACACACGATGTATATATTAGTATTACACACTGTATTACACACAATGTATATATTAGTATTACACACTGTATTACACACAATGTATATATTAGTATTACACACAATGTATATATTAGTATTACACACTGTATTACACACAATGTATATATTAGTATTACACACAATGTATATATTAGTATTACACACTGTATTACGCACTGTATTAGACACAATGTATATATTAGTTTTACACACTGTATTACACACAATGTATATATTAGTATTACACACTGTATTACACACAATGTATATATTAGTATTACACACTGTATTACACACAATGTATATATTAGTATTACACACTGTATTACACACAATGTATATATTAGTATTACACACTGTATTACACACAATGTATATATTAGTATTACACACTGTATTACACACAATGTATATATTAGTATTACACATTGTATTACACACTGTTTTACACACAATGTATATATTAATATTACACACTATATCACACACTGTATTACACACAATGTATATACTAGTATTACACACTGTATTACACACAATGTATATATTAGTATTGCACACTATTATACACAATGTATATATTAGTATTACACGCTGTATTACACACAATGTATATATTAGTATTACACACTGTATTACACACAATGTATATATTAGTATTACACACTGTATTACACACTGTATTACACACAATGTATATATTAGTATTACACACTGTATTACACACAATGTATATACTAGTATTGCACACTGTATTACACACTGTATTACACACAATGTATATATTAGTATTACACAGTGTTTTACACACAATGTATATATTAGTATTACACAGTGTTTTACACACAATGTATATATTAGTATTACACACTGTATTACACACTGTTTTACACACAATGTATATATTAGTATTACACACTGTAAATGAACAATATGTTTGAGCAACAATAATAATATATTAACAAAAACAATTCTACATAGAAAATAATACACAGAAAATGCAACAATTAAGAAATGTAATCTATTGGGCTTATGGGTTTATGTGTATGACATGTTGGGAGCTTTTGTCTCTGTTATACTATAAAAGGGCAGGACGTATAACCTGCAGCAACATCTATCATCTCTACGTTTTCTCCTAACAACTTCTCTCTCCAGGTGGGGTGGGCATCGCGGCCACCCAGCTGTGCCAGACAGTGAAGGACGTGACCGTGTTCGGGACGGCGTCGGCCAGTAAGCACGAGACCATCAGCCAGGGCGGAGTCACACACTGCATTGACTACCGTACACGGGACTACGTGGAGGAGGTCCGCAAGATCAGCCCCAAAGGTGAGAGGTCAGGGGTCATCTGACCTATTTTACAGCACTGAGATGGGCTGCGTTTCAAATGGAACCCCAATGCCTACAGTGAGGGGGGAAAGTATTTGATCCCCTGCTGATTTTGTATGTTTTCCCACTGACAAAGAAATTATCAGTCTATAATTTTAATGGTAGGTTTATTTGAACAGTGAGAGACAGAATAACAACAAAAAAATCCAGAAAAACGCATGTCAAAAATGTTATAAATTGATTTGCATTTTAATGAGGGAAATAAGTACTTGACCCACTCTCAATCAGAAATATTTCTGGCTCCCAGGTGTCTTTTATACAGGTAACGAGCCGAGATTAGGAGCACACTCTTAAAGGGAGTGCTCCTAATCTCAGTTTGTTACCTGTATAAAAGACACCTGTCCACAGAAGCAATCAATCAATCAGATTCCAAACTCTCCACCTTGGCCAAGACCAAAGAGCTCTCTAAGGATGTCAGGGACAAGATTGTAGACCTACACAAGGCTTGAATGGGCTACAAGACCATCGCCAAGCAGCTTGGTGAGAAGGTGACAACAGTTGGTGCGATTATTTGCAAATGGAAGAAACACAAAATAATTGTCAGTCTCCCTCGGCCTGGGGCCCCATGCAAGATCTCACCTCGTGGAGTTGCAATGATCATGAGTACGGTGAGGAATCAACACCGAACTACACGGGAGGATCGTGTCAATGATCTCAAGGCAGCTGGGACCATAGTCACCAAGAAAACAATTGGTAACACACTACGCCGTGAAGCACTGAAATCCTGCAGCGCCCGCAAGGTCCCTCTGCTCAAGAAAGCACATATACATGCCCGTCTGAAGTTTGCCAATGAACATCTGAATGATTCAGAGGACAACTGGGTGAAAGTATTGTGGTCAGATGAGACCAAAATGGAGCTCTTTGGCATCAACTAGACTCGCTGTGTTTGGAGGAGGAATGCTGCCTGTGACCCCAAGAACACCATCCCCACTGTCAAACATGGAGGTGGAAACATTATGCTTTCGGGGTGTTTTTCTGCTAAGGGGACAAGACAACTTTACCGCATCAAAGGGACGATGGATGGGGCCATGTACCGTCAAATCTTGGGTGAGAACCTCCTTCCCTCAGCCAGGGCATTGAAAATGGGTCGTGGATGGGTATTCCAGCATGACAATGACCCAAAACACACAACCAAGGCAACAAAGGAGTGGCTCAAGAAGAAGCACATAAAGGTCCTGGAGGGGCCTAGCCGGTCTCCAGACCTTAATCCCATAGAACATCTGTGGAGGGAGCTGAAGGTTCGAGTTGCCAAACGTCAGCCTCGAAACCTTAATGACTTGGAGAAGATCTGCAAAGAGGAGTGGGACAAAATCCCTCCTGAGATGTGTGCAAACCTGGTGGCCGTCTACAAGAAACGTCTGACCTCTGATTGCCAACAAGGATTTTGCCACCAAGTACTAAGTCATGTTTTGCAGAGGGGCCAAATACTTATTTCCCTCATTAAAATGCAAATCAATTTATAAAAATGTTGACATGCGTTTTTCTGGATTTTTGTTGTTGTTATTCTGTCTCTCACTGTTCAAATAACCCTACCATTAAAATTATAGACTGATCATTTCTTTGTCAGTGGGCAAACGTACAAAATCAGCAGGGGATCAAATACTTTTTTCCCTCACTGTATATAGTGCACCCTATGGGCCCTAGTCGAAAGTAGTTCACTACATAGGGAATAGGGCGCCATTTGGGACACAAGCATGGTGTGACCCATAATTTCCACAATATGAGCCATGAGATACATATACTGAGATGACTAATGGGCCCTGGGTCATGCAGCCGTTGGTCCTAAGGAATACTCTGTAGTTGCAGTGTTGTGTTCGTAAAATTGTGTTGGTCTTCCATTTGCAGATAACAAACTGCTAGATGTTTCCATTTCGCTGTGTCACGACTCTCAGCCCTGATAGCTGGGGTGCATTTGAGACGGTCGGAGGTGTAATAGGCACTAAGACAGAAAAGTGTTTTTCCACTCAGACAAAGTATTTGAGAAGCCTGTGACTCAGTGTGGATCACATCCCCCAACGTATCCCCAAGGCCAGGGCACATAAGATTCGTCCCGCTTTCTGCCTTAGGAGACATTCAATTCATCGCTCATCACCAAAACAGAACGTCCTCCAATTCCTCACTCTTTACTCACTTACCTCTGGTTACATAGAAGCAGGGTGGAGGATTTTATACCAGGAGCTCACTTGGTAGTACCCCTCCCAGCAGCAGCAGCGAGACAGAGAGAGAGAGAGACAGAGACAGAGAGAGAGAGAGGTGTGACTGACATTTTGGACAGACGAACATGTCAAATTAGTGGCAGGGATCGATGAGAAGTTTGTCAGTCTGTGTGACTGTGGCTCAGTTTAGGGCAGGGTCCTCCTGAAAGCCTTGAGAATCAATGGGCCTATCAGCTAATGGACCGAGGAGAGGAGAGGAGAGGAGAGGAGAGGAGAGGAGAGGAGAGGAGAGGAGAGGAGAGGAGAGGAGAGGAGAGGAGAGGAGAGGAGAGGAGAGGAGAGGAGAGGAGAGGAGAGGAGAGGAGAGGACTAACCCACTTTAAGGAGACCCACATTCACTGAAAAAAACATAATTGGGAAAGATCAAGGCAGCATGAGCAAATATATATAATACGTTGCTTTAGTTGGTTATTTATTCTCTCTGAGAAATCACTACCTGGGAATGGAAGTCCAACAGTCTAGGATGGGATGATGTTTATTCCTTGTCTTATCAGTGACATTAAAATGAGTAGAATTCCAGCGTTCTCTCCCCCTCCCGTCGTTTGGCATATGTATGAACTGCTCTGCAAAAACATAGCAAAGCATGCCCTCCTCCCTCTACACCACCGGCATTCTAATATGATACCAACCAAGCAACATTGAGCTGTACTGACTACCTCTCACTGTCCTTTCCCCCTCTCCTCTCCTCTCCTCTCCTCTCCTCTCCTCTCCTCTCCTCTCCTCTCCTCTCCTCTCCTCTCCTCTCCTCTCCTCTCCTCTCCTCTCCTCTCCTCTCCTCTCCTCTCCTCTCCTCTCCTCTCCTCTCCTCCAGGGCTGGATATTGTGCTGGATCCTCTGGGAGGCTCAGACACCCACAAGGCGTACAACCTGCTGAAACCCATGGGCAAGCTCATCACCTACGGTGAGACAGGAAGGACAAAAGACCTCAATCATACTTTGCTTTATTTCAACACATATCAATACCAGTGGTTTAGAACACAAATAGCACAGTGTGCACAAAACACACACAAAGGGGTATTAGGCCCTTCCTGGGTGCCCTGCTTCCCTACAGAGGTCCATGTCCTCAGTGTGTGTGTGTGTGTGTGTGTGTGTGTGTGTGTGTGTGTGTGTGTGTGTGTGTGTGTGTGTGTGTGTGTGTGTGTGTGTGTGTGTGTGTGTGTGTGTGTGTGTGTGTGTGTGTGTGTGTGTGTGTGTGTGTGTGTGTGTGGGAAGGCCTCTGTAGTCTCGCTCTGTGATGATGCCAGTTTGCAGCGGGCATGGCATGCATGGGACAGTGGGCTGGGGAGGCATGCCTAGAGAACAGGGCCTTGCCTTCTGCATGTTGCAAAGAAGACTAACCAACTACCCAGCATGGTGGTCCCACCCTGATCCATTCACCCACTCAACCCTTCTCTATCCCCCACCACTCCCCCTCCCTCCTTGCTGCTCCTCTACCAGTTTATCAGAAGTATGCATGGCGGGACAATGGGCGTTCTATCCACACGGAACCTGGAATGTCTGAATGTAGCAGACTGAAAACCTCTCCAGCTCCCCCTCCTCTCTCTAAGCACGCTTTTGTGTCCCATCCACGGGAGAGAGGGAGATCGTGAAAGAGAGAGGATGAGACAGAGCGAGAAAGAGAGAGAGAAAGAGAGAGAGAGAGGAGGGCAGAGAAGGTTATGAGAACAGAGATTGAGAGAGAAAAGGGGATGTGTGGAAAGTGAGGCTGGGAGGGAGAAACGAGGACAGCGAGAGGGAACGGGAAAGAGACTAAGAGCATAAAGGAAGAGACGCAGAACGAGGGAAAGAAAAGAGGAGGAGAGGAGGGAGTGGGTGGGTGGGATGGTGGGTGGGTGGGTGGGATGGTTTTGGGTGGGTGGGTGGGTGTAGGATTGTAGGCTATGTGGTACCTGCCAGGACCTCAACCTGGCAATAGAACTGTCCATCGGGAAAATGGCACTGAAAATGGGACATACTGAAAATATAATGTTTAAGAGAGATAAAAGAGGGGGACCCGGTGAAAACAAAGTTGAGGGCAGAGAGGGTAAGGCCAGAGCAAGGGAGGTAGAGGGAGAAAGAGGGAGTTGGGGTAGATAATGAGACTGAAGTGGACTGGGGAACAATGGCTGATCAGTCAATCAATTATACACAGACCCAAACTGAGACCCCTGCCCCATTCTCGCACACACACACACACACACACACACACACACACACACACACACACACACACACACACACACACACACACACACACACACACACACACACACACACACACACACACACACACACACACACTATTACATGCAAACCCGTTTTAACGCATTAACACCCTTTAACCCTTTGTGCTCTCTCCCCTTGCAGGTGCAGCTAACATGCTAGCAGGCCAGAAGAAGAACCTTCTGGCAGTGGCTAAGACCTGGTACCACCAGTTCTCCATCCACACGCTCAGCCTGATCCAGAACAACAAGTCAGTGTGTGGCTTCCACCTGGGCTACCTGGACGGCGAGGTGGAGGTCATCCTGCAGGCCATGACCACCATCCTGGACCTCTATAGGCAGGGCAAGATCAAACCACGCATCGACTCCACCTATCACCTCGAACAGGTGGGTGTGTGTGGGTGGGTGTGCGTTTGTGTTCTTGTGCGTTTGTGTGTGTGCATGTGTGTGTGTATGGTTGGGCGTGGCTCTATGAGACCGGATGAGATTAGGCACATGTGTCTGTGAATAAAAGTCTCTCCCTCCATCAGATGTCCCTTTGAGTGAAAGACAGAATCCGATTGACAGAAAGAGGGATAGAGGGAGGGTGAGAGAAGGGGAGAGAGGGGGAAGAAAGAGGGGATTGATATGTTCATTGGTTAATGCTAGGGCCAGTCAATGGTTAAGGCCTGTGAAACTGACCAGAGAGAAGTGTTTCTCTCGTTCTCTCTCTCTCTCCCTCTCTCTCTCTCTCTCTCTCTCTCTGTCTCTGTCTCTCTCTCTCTCGGTCTCTCTTGCTCTTTCGGTCTCTCTCTCTCTCTCGGTCTCTCTCTCTTGGTCTCTCTCTCTCTGTCTGTCTGTACTCTCTATTCTCTCTCTTACTCCGCCTCACACCCTCCCTTTCTCTCTGTGTATCTTTTTCTCATTTTCTCTCCTGTTGCCATGGTAACCTCCGTTGGTCTGCCAGCGCTTCTGTCTTAGGGAGTGGCTCCGGGTATGACAGCGAGAGACCGAATGGGATGAAGGAGTGGAGGACGGAAGAGGGTAGATGAGAGAAGGATAGAGAAATGTGGTGGATAGAGTTCAAGGAAAGATGATTGCAACAGGAAGTGGCATGTAGTAATAGCTGTTACAATTCCTCTAAATTATATTACATATCATCAGCATAAAACAGCTCTTAAACTTGAATTGATAAGATGGTCAATCGATTCAGGTGACCTGGGGGACCCAGACACCACACCCTAACTCCATCACCCCCCCCCCCACCCCCACCCCCACCTATCCTGACCCGCTCCATGTCTGCACTATTAATCAACGAACATGTTAACACAGCATGTGTAAGAGCCTGGTGCCTCATATTGAGCAACTCCGTCAGGGCTTTGTACTATAGGGCAAATCAAATCAAACTGTATTAGTCACATGCGCCGAATACAACAGGTGTAGTAGACCTTACAGTGAAATGCTGAATACAACAGGTGTAGTAGACCTTACAGTGAAATGCTGAATACAACAGGTGTAGTAGACCTTACAGTGAAATGCCGAATACAACAGGTGTAGTAGACCTTACAGTGAAATGCTGAATACAACAGGTGTAGTAGACCTTACAGTGAAATGCTGAATACAACAGGTGTAGTAGACCTTACAGTGAAATGCTGAATACAACAGGTGTAGTAGACCTTACAGTGAAATGCTGAATACAACAGGTGTAGTAGACCTTACAGTGAAATGCTGAATACAACAGGTGTAGTAGACCTTACAGTGAAATGCTTACCTACGAGCCCCTAACCGACAGTGCAGTTTCAAGAAATATGGATGAGAATAAGAAATAAAAATAACAAGTAATTAAAGAGGAGCAGTGAAAAAAATAACAGTATATAAGAGGGTGGTGCCGGTACATCAGCTCTGATGTCTAGAGGGTCTTACCGTTCTCAGACAGACAGTGCTTCTAGTTGTGATTATTAGTGCATACATTGCAGAGAGGTAGGGAGCCGCTCGCTGTGAGAACAATCAAAGCTAGACGGCAGAGGAAGACTTTCAGAGAGAGAGAGAGAGAGAGAGCGAGAGGAGCAGTGAGTGACTGAAGGCTGGATGCTTGAGTACGTACAACAATTGCAGTGCTGCTTCAGTAATTGGGCTGGTTGTGGTTTCACTCACACAAGCTGCACTTACGAATCCCTGGCGTCCCCGCCCCTGATCACCACACCTCCGTCGTCTCAGTCCTCTCCTCCTCCTCCTCCTCCACCACCTCTTCCTCCTCCCCTTCATAGGTTTTTCATTAAAGGGATGCTCCAGAGCTTTTGTATAATATCAGCCAGTCTCACGGTCGTTGGTTGAAGTAATGGACCCAAGGCGCAGTGTGCATAGAGTTCCGTGTTCATTGGATGAAGCTCATGTTTATTGGAGAAAACCATAAAGCGCAATACGAAACGTGAAACTCACGTAGTGCTCGCAGGCAACTAGACATAGACAGGATCCCACAAAAACCCAGTGGGAAAAGGCTGCCTAAATATGAACCCCAATACAGAAACAGCGATAGACAGCTGCCTCTGATTGGGAACCACACCAGGCCAACATAGAAATGAAAAAACGAGACTACCCACCCGAGTCACACCCTGACCTAACCAGAAAAGAGAATAAAAAGGATCTTTAAGGTCAGGGCGTGACAGCCAGTAGTTTTGAAAGTAGTGTTCACGAGTCAAAATAGGTCCCCGGAAATTGTGCACAATTGTGTACTACCATTTATCATGGTATGTTTCGTCCTGAAAAATAAAATAAAAATATATTAATTAATTAATATATATATATATATATATATATATATATATATATATATATATATATATATATATATAGAGAGAGAGAGAGAGCATTTTTGGGCAATTCGTATGATATGTTACTACTTCCAATTCGTACAATATGTTACACATTTGTAAGTGCTTAAGATCCCGGACTGTCCATCTGAATATCACCTGAATATCACCTCTTCCTCCTTAACTCCGACATGACTCCCCCTCTTCTATGCCTGTGTGTGTGTGTGTGTGTGTGTGTGTGTGTGTGTGTGTGTGTGTGTGTGTGTGTGTGTGTGTGTGTGTGTGTGTGTGTGTGTGTGTGTGTGTGTGTGTGTGTGTGTGTGTGTGTGTGTGTGTGTGTGTGTGTCAGGGCCAAGCCTTGACAAGGCTTTGGGTTGCTAGGAGATGGCCCTCTGTTGCCGTGGCATTGGTCGTTCGGTGGCCTGCCTGCCTGCCTGTGCGGGCTGGCGTGGGTGGGGGGTAGAAGGGAGGGGTGGAGAGCAGAGGAGGCTGGTAGGATGATCTATAAGAGGATGGGCTCACTGTAATGGCTGGAATGGATTAAATGAAACGGTATCAAACACATCAAAACCATGTTGGACTCCGTTCCATGAATTCCATTCCGGCCATTACACAGAGCCCGTCCTCCTATTGCTTCTCCCACCAGCCTCTGATGGAGAGACAGACGCAGACATTAGGCAGAGACGAGCAGGTCGGTATAGGTTGGGGCTGGCTTGCCTAGGATCCGCCCCTTTGCCACTATGATTGACAAGTAGGCAGGACAGGAAGAAACCTATGGGTCAATCAACCCTGGCTGTGGCACAAACCTGGGGACCGGCCTCTGACGTGACACTGTGACAGGCACCTAGGAACCAGTAAGTCAATAATGGAAATGTGACATGATCAATACATTGTCCAGCTCTCAATGAGACCCCTACGTGTTATATACATAGGCAGTTTTACACTGAAGCACTTCCAAATGAAAATACATGTTGAATTTAGCAATGCATTTGAATGTTTAAACACAGAATACTGATTCTTAATTCCACCCAGTTTTTCTTCGTTCTTTCTCTCGATCTACACGATTCTCCATCTAAAGCTGTTGCTCTTGCTTTCGGTCTGTCAAGCACTGACTCAGGCTCACGTTTACGCCACCTCTCCCTCTCCATCTTTCTCCCTCTCTCTCAGTTATTAATACATCCTCCCACTAAAGTTTGTACAAACCTCACTCTCCCATGTTCTGATAATTGCCTGTAGTTTATGTTTTAAGGAGTGATAGACTGGGCAAGTTATGCTTGCGGTGCCTGGCATCATCTCCTTCTAAGGTTTGGGGAGCAATTTAGTGTGTGTGTGGAGGGGGGGGGGACAAACCAGCAGTCCTGGACACATGATGATAGATGGATATCTACTCTCCCTCCCCTTCTCTCACTGTCCATCGTTCGTTCGTTCATGTCTCTCTCTCTCTGCCTCTGCTTCTCTATCCAGGTGGGCGATGCCATGCGGAGAATGCAGGAGAGGAACAACATCGGCAAGGTGATCCTCATCACCGAGCCTATGCCAGAGGAGGAGAAGAAAGAGGAGCCTAAGAAAGAGGAGAAGAAGGAGGACAAGAAAAAGGAGGACAAGAAGAAAGACGACAAGAAGAAGGATGACTCCAAGAAGGAGGACAAGAAAGAAGAGAAGAAGAAGGACGAGCCGAAGAAGGAGGAGAAAAACGAGGAGAAAAGCGAGGTGAAGAAAGAGGAGAAGAAGGAGGAGCCCAAGAAAGAGGAGAAGTGAGAGTGAGGGATTGATGGATGGATGGATAGTCAGGCAGGCAGACCATCGGGGAGCTCTTGTCCTGGGAGCAGGGGTTTGGTTTGGGAGGGGGTGACAGGGCAGGGGAAATGTGGTAGGGGAGGGAAATGGGGTGGAAAAGTGGTGTGTGTGGGTTGGACTTGGGAGAGCGAGGGATGGGGGTGGGCTTTACAGACTCATTGCACAGCAGTCAATCTGTCATCCCTACCATCATCTCTCAGACCCCTCCCCAGTCCACTCTGACAGCGAATACTCAGGCCTGGGCCTAAACCCACCCCTCCTCCCCTCTCTCTCCTCCCCCACTCAAGCAAGGGTCACTTTATTTCTGAATCCCCAGTGCACCTTAATGACAGCCGGACTCACAAAACAGTTCCCGCCCTCACCTCGCCACCATGGGAAAATGACCACTACTATTCGCTATCCTATGACTCATGTCATAACAGTCTGAAGGTGTTGCCTGTTGAGACCCCAGAGAGAGTCAGAGAGAGAGAGACACACAGAGGGACGGTGTGGGTATAATGCCCAGGCCTGGGGCGCATCACTGTTGCCTTGACAACGATAATTCGACCCATTCCAACTCACACAGTGCCCCTCCTCCCTCCATGTCGACTCCCACTATGCTAGATTGCTCTGCGCTGACTTCCACCTGCCACCTCTCCTTCCTCTCCCTCTACTGAGTTCCCCCTACCCTCTCCCTCTCCCTATGGTATAAACCCACAGACAGACCGACAAGACAGAACCACACCCACCCACCATCTCACATACGGTCCAGTGTTGTGTTATGTCACTGTGCATGAGTCAGTCAGTGTTTGCTTGTCTGTGATTGGCTATCAGCTCCCCTGGAGATGTTTGCATGGCTGTGTGATGCTTGACTCCAAAGCCAGTGGTTACAGAACTCCCCCGTCAATCACCACGACCCACTCTTTATTTCAGTATATAAAGAAAGGTTAGTGGCACGTCCCTTAAATGCCATGGCACTTCTAGTATCACACAGCTCCACCTCACAGCTGAGCCCGCACTACATGTCCCATAATCCTAGAGGTGACACACTAGAGACCAGACGATAGCGTGTGACAGGATGAAGCTCCAGACAGTGAATTAATGAGCCATTTGGTCCAGTATTCGATAGGGAGGGAGAAATCGGGGCTTAGTCTTGGCGCTCTGTAGTCACTGATGTTTCTAATGAACCAACTGTTGGCAAGCAGCGCACAGTGCCAATTAGGAGGGAAAATTGTTTCTCTTCAAACAAGGGGCACAAACACACACACACACACACACAGGACGATGTGTTCAAAGAGGCAGTGTTGTGTAGAGACACTAAAACATTTGAATGGAGTAAGATAGAGTGAATGCCACCCAGTTCCTTGATATCAGACCCTGTTGCTCCCCTGACATTCCACTCCTTTCACAGTGACCGCTCGCTCGCCTGTCCCTCGCCCCGATCTGGAACAGGGGAGTTTAGAAGGGTAAAAAAAAAACTCCTTCTGCTGTGCATTCTCACCCATCCCTCCCCCTTCTCCTTTCTCTCCATCTCTCTCTCTCTGTGGTCGGCATAGCAACAGGCAACAGGCTCGTCAGAGATGGCGCCGTGGTCTATTTCTCAGTCTATCTGAGTGAGTGAGTGAGCGAGTAGTAAAGTGTCTAATGAAACCCCCGGCTTTAGTACTGAAGCTGTAGTACAGAGCAGTAATATCAGGCTAACATCCTAGTTACTACACTCTACACTACTACACTCTGCATATTATGAGGACATTCAAGTCCGATATAGTCTGTGTGGGGGTGGCACACCTAGGGCCACAATCAATAGTTGGCCTCTCCCATACGAATGCACTGCTGCCCCTTGTGGACATAATTTAGAACAGCAAGACTGGTTTTCAGAAGTTGATTATAGGGGACTCATGTGTATCTATAAAGCAGGGTTTTGTTTTCAACCTCCTCTAAATTATATTGAATTAATCTGATAGTCATTCTTACGTCAGAGATGAATTGTCTATAATAAACCATGGACGGAAGCCAAACCCGTTATTAGCAGGAGCCCTGCAGTACGGACTTCAAAAACACCCCACTACTATCCCATTTGGAAAGATGTGAGAATCCATGCTCTTCACACACTTGCCTGTCTGCCTGCCTGTCTGTCTGTGATGCGTCTCAGACGGTGACTATAGTGACTTTGTAAAGAAGCTGTTGTGTTAGCATGAGTGGCCTCCCTCATGTCGTGTTGTCAGTCATTGTGTGTGTCCTCAGGTCGTTTGTCAGGTTACTAAAAAAAGACTCCCACCTGCCCCTCCGCAACCCCATTACAACCTCCCCTTCCTTACACTCTTTATCTGCTTCACAGCTATCTAGCTCTCTTTCTCTCTCTCCTCCCCTTCTCTGACGAGGCCAATGTTAAAGAGGACAGTTGGTATAGGTATTTTGCACTCTGCTCGCTGATCTTAATGTACTTCCAGGCATGGCAGTCCCACTCCAGTCCCGCTGGCTCTGAGTCCGCTCCGCTCTTTCCCCACTCAAAGAGACCATTACTGTATCTGCTGAAACTCACGGGAAGTACAGTGGAAGTGACACTTTTGCATGCACGCGAAACACAAGCACACATCTCCTCCTCCACCCTCTGCTAGCTTCTCCTGGGTGGCAGCTCAAATGAAACCATTCATTCATCCAGGGCTGTGAAAGTGTGACGACATGGTGTAGCGGGGACAGCAGTGGGCCTGGGACGGAGTGTGAGTGCCATGCCGGTGTGGGGAGTGAGTGTGTTCTGTCAGCTGTCTGCTGGGCTCCTTCTGTGAACCTGTGGACGGTGTTTCTGTTTTCTGAATGCCATGTGAGAAGCTAATGCTTCAGTAAAAGGATGTTTTACTTAATATGTTTTTTTTGTTTTTTTTTGTTGACCTGTGTTTTTTTGTTTTGTTTTCCAAGGGGTTTAAAGTTCAAAGTTCATACTCTTTACAGTGGGACCTGCCTAACTACATTCCTTTTCAATGTGATGAGCCTTTCTGTTGGGCCTGACCATTTGTGCCAAACTGTATGTACTCCTCTGTCAATGCCTTGACTACAACGGTGCATTCAATGAAAAAGAGAAGGAAAATGTTTTGTTTCTGGGTACTTTTCCTATGACCTTGAAGAAAAACAAGAACAATCTGTGTATGATTTCTGTCCCAAATGTTTATGGGTGCTGATAGAATTTTGCTACAGTTTACAAAAGGTTTTAGTCGTATCTGATTGGTCGGGGTCTTGCTCTCATGCCTCGATCCGAACACACACATACACACACACACACAGACACACAACCTTGTTGAGAGGCACCTCCCTCCATAGCCAAACTCCTCACAGTCCTCGCTGATCTCAGATCAGTGAAATGTGTCAACAGAGTATTATCAGGCCTCAAGACATCTACTACAACAAAGTTGACGCCCACATCAGTCGACAGGCCTATGCGTTTATAACCACACCATATAATCTCCATAACGGGGGTGAGTGCATGGACAAGGTGCATGGACGATTAGGCTGCACAGCAAAGCACACAAACTACAATCTTCCTAGAATTGTAACCCCCCACCCAAAATAAAACAATAACAAATAAGATAAATTAAACATCCATTTAAAAATATACATGACCAGGTGAATCGTTGAATCATGGACCATTTCCTTCATCCACCTCTCTCTAGTTGAGCTTTGTGAAACGCCACCATATGCCGGTTTCCTGTTTCTCTTAGCCTGATTCCAAATGGTTTGTATGGGATAAGAGAGAGAGGGAGGTAGCAGATGTGTAGGGGGATGTCATAGCGAGGCCATATTTCACAGCTGCACAGACAGAAACCCAGCTCTTGGTCTGTCCCAGGCGCAACATATCCGCCCGAAAGCCAATCCCAGTTCACATACAGCCTGTTGGTCTCAGACATTCCAGTATCCTCTATTGCACCTTGAGAGCTCTTTGGTTCGAGTCAATTATTAGTTAGCCAAAGCCCCGCCCTCTCCCCTCTCCATGCACACACTCACCGTACCATACACACACATCACATTAACATCTGGAATTCAATTGCATGCATCCAATGGCATGTGGTGCAGAGATTATATGTCATTTGATTCAATGTTTTTCTTCCTGTTTGATAGAACCAAAAGGTCTCTTAGTTGAACTCAGCTGCAGCACACGGGTGGGTGGGTGTAGTGAGTGGCTAGGGTGTGGGATGTAACTGGGTGTCAGAGAGGACAGGATTAATCTGATGTTGGCTGTGCCTGAGCCCTAACCCACTCCTCCCAATCCCTAGCGCCCGATTGCTTTTCCAGCTTGGTGAATCTACGCTGTGTGTCAGCTTGAATCGCTTTCCCAGCCAGACGCACATTCTTATGCAAGAGCTCTAAAACCAGAGACGGACGGTCCTTCTAAGAAACTAGGGCGTTTCATGCATTGGAAAACATCCCAGCTCCCAGCCATATTGTTCTAGATAACGGGTTCCCTTTGATTGGCAGTCTTAATGTCACTGTTTCACATTGTTTCTCACAGGTCATTCCAAACAGCTTCCCTTTTACTCTTGATTTGAGTACATCTGTTGTTCGTCTTTCTCTCTCTCTCTCTCTCTCTCTCTCTCTCTCTCTCTCTCTCTCTCTCTCTCTCTCTCTCTCTCTCTCTCTCTCTCTCTCTCTCTCTCTCTCTCTCTCTCTCTCTCTCTCTCTCTCTCTCTCTCTCTCTCTCTCTCTCTCTCTCTCTCTCTCTCTCTCTCTCTCTCTCTCTCTCACACACACTATATTGTCCTCCTTTCCAGTCTTGTGTCAATCGCAGTGCTTGGTGGAGTGTATTCCTAGTTAGAAAGATAATCCCAGTCTGGAGATTAACATCACATCCAGAGGCGTACAGCTCCCACCCGTCCACCCCACACACACATACCCTTTAGCCTAAAAGAAAACCACCCAACGTCTTCTGGCCGTCTCTGGCTCCTCATTAGCACTACAAACTGTCGCCAACTACCAACATATTCTACGACTATAGAAACGCTGTGAGTGTCTGGTGCATTTGGCTAGGCTTGTTTACGATATGTATGGTCCACTAGGATCTGTGTGTAGGTGACCCGGGAAACAAAGGCATGTGTGTATAGCTCATTATTCCTTCCACTGTATAGTTTAGTGGTGGCTCTGTGCAGAGGGAGTGCCTTTCCACCCCCATCATCACGGTGCCAACAGCAGCCAAATCACTGCACCTATACCTGCTCCCGCCCCCACTCCCTCGCCTCTCCTCACTGTACCCATAACCTCCTCTTCCCCCTATCTGACACTGTCAAGTCAGCCTCATAACCAGATGCACATGAACCCGTCTACGGGAAAGCTTCAGAAAAACAGGTCCGTTGTCACTTTCCCGTCCAGACAGCTCAGATTCCCACACACGGTTTACTGTGAGACAGCCATTCTGCCTCCACGTTGATTAGTTTGCTAGGTTTTTCGTTTCCTTCTCTCCTTCGGTCTGCGGTGTTGTTTTCCACTCTTCTACTAAGGTTGTCTCCACTTTTTTTATTTTATATATATATATATATATTTTTTAAACCCTTTGAATTGATGCTGCTTCTGTGCTTGATTGGGTTTCACTGCGTACGTGGGTGCCATGCTGTCCACAGCATGGGCTCGAGAGCTTGTAACGCTTCAATGTGTAATGTTACCATATGCCTTACATGTTTTCCAGGACTAATAAAAAAGCATAAGGGGAAGGAGAAAAAAAAAAAAAAAAGACTCGACCCTCGGAGCTGTGGCTTTGTTACTGTGTTATTGGGATGTTACTGCGAGGAAACAATGTGGAACCGCAGTGGCTTGATATTTTTATGGCTCAGGTATTTGAAGTGTGTGTACATAACGAACGGGGATGCTATCAGCGGCGGGGGTACAGAAAAGATACGGACGCTACTCGGTTACGGTAAGATAAAGACGGAATGTTCACTGTCAGAACACAGTACAGGTCAAATGAACAATAGCTGCCAGGACTAGTATTGGTCCAATGACAAATAGTAGCTCAAACACTTTTGTGTCACTACCATCTGTAAAATATCTGTGGAAATCATTTGGTCCTTGATTAAGCATGAACAACAGTACAACTACAAAACTCTTAAGAACCGAAAGGACTTCTCTCGTTAGCTTATTACTATACAGACTCACACAAGCGTTCAGCATTTCTTGGGAGTCTCGGGACAAGATACAGACAGATTCAATTCTTACAACACCGGAGAGAAACAAACACCTTGATAAAAAAAAACATAGATACGACTATCCTTGTCAGGTTTTGTTTCGGTCTTGAGACTTGGCAGGGGCCTCCTCAATCCCATGAGTCCTCAGTACTTCAGACAGTCGACTCAGATAGGTGGAGTCTGGATAACCATTCCTGTGTGGACACAAAATTACATTATAGCATATATCTCAAATGGCACCCTAATCCTACAATAGTGCACTGCTTTTGACCAGAGCGCTATAGGGCTTTCCTTACATAGGATACATCCTAAATGGCACCATACTCCCAAAAGTAGTGACCTATTAAAAGGGAATAGGGTGGCATTTGGGACACACACTAGGTAATAAAATGACCAGCACATAACATTGACCCCTGACTTTCTGCTCTTTACTGTTGCTATTTCAGTCGAGAGTCACTAATGGGTACTGTGACTCCAGTACTCACCCAGACTTGCCCCCATGCAGGCTGGTCTTGTGGGGGATGCTGTCCCAGCTGACCCTGGCCCCTGGCTCCCTGCCCGTCACAGTGAAGGTGAGGCCTAGCCTGAAGGCTTTCTCCAGCCGCGGGAGGAGTTTCCTGGTCCTCTCACATAGGGGAAGGTAGGCCTCAAATACTCCCCCCCGAAACGCAGAGCCAGGCGAGGGGTGGCCCCTCTACGACAAGAGAGGGACATGTGGCAGATAATGGGGTGTGTTCCACATTGTAAACGCCACAAGACAGTTTTAGGAGTTAAACATGACAGAACTTAGAAATGCAAAAGCAAGCAATTACTGACAAGGAATACTTAAGACTTAACATGTTAATATAAACTGATTTAATAATACCAAGAGTGAATTTGGATAGTTGACATGACACGTTTAAAATGTCAACTGTAATTGGCCCATCAGATAGCCTGGTAGAGAAGTCTTGCCCTTACCCCCTGAATGCCATCTGGGATGCAGTAGGTGATCTTAACGACGGCGTCTCTGCCATGGCCTGGCAGGCTGAAGGGCATCTCAGAGTAGCTCATGTTACCCTGGACGCCCTGTGGGACTGCCACCTCAGCCTTGGGGCAAACCCTGCATTGGACGTGGACTTTGAGAAGACACTGTGGGCACAGGGTCACCCCACACCCTGTCCTCTTCACTGACGCCCCACTCTCCCCACACACACAGATCTGTGTCCCTGCCCCAGACAGACTAGACCTTCCCGGGCCGTGACGTGTCAGAGCTGAACCTGACCTCTCCTGGTTCTCTGCTCCACTAGACTGTCTGTTGTTGTCCTTCTGGGTCACTCTGGACCTCAGGTTGCTTTCTTTTGGGGGCGTGACCATGTCTTGATTGGTACCGCCACCATTCACTGCTCCCGGCCTTCCTCCGTTGCCTATCGCTGAATGGCTGAGAAATGTGTCAGTCTTGCTCCCGTCTGCCTCCATGGTCCCGCCCCTCTCCACTTTCTCCTTTATGACAGGGTCTTTCCTCGCTGGTGATTGGCTAACAACTGTGTTCTTGTGTTCTGATTCGCTGTTCCTCGTCCTCTTGGAAGAATCACTCCTCTGGATGTTTTTCTTCTCCCTGTTGGCACCAGGCCCCTCCCTTCCCCCTCTCTGAGTCTCAGACATCCGCTGAGGGCTATTGGTCTGAAACTGTGTGGAGTTCTGGACCCCATTCACCTGAAATGGACTGGACTGATTCAAAGTGGTGGTATAGGGGACCGAGAAGTCCTCTTGTCCCCCCCCCTGGCCTGTCTCTCCAGGGAACACCTCCCTCAGTGCTGCCCCCACTTGAGAGCACAGCTGCTTGGGGCCGATCAGAAACACGCTCTCTCTCATTGTCTGGATGGAGACCTTTTTGAACCGTTGCCTCACCTCAGCACAACACACCTCTAAAGTCTCATCTGCTGGGTCAGACACGCCTAACTCAGCCAGAGGCAACTCTTGCAAACAGAAGTCTGTCTTCACCATGGCAACCAGCTTCTGAATCTCCAACTGACAGGTGCTCACCACAGATGACTCCGCCCCCATAAGGATGACAGTGATGTCACTGCTTTTGTCTGATTGGCTCTCCCTCATCTGCAGGTCAGAGGTCATGTCCTGTATACGGGTGGCGTAGGCCTCCTTCATGTAATTCCATATCACCATGGAGATGGTTAGCTCTGCACTGTAGGCATTTCTCCTGTCCAAGCTATTGGACCGCCTGGCTCTGGTTGTGGCTTTCTCAGCCTCACTCTGTCCTGGGTCCTGGACCTTGGACCTGGCCCGACCCGAGAAACTACTGGCCCGCTTTAGGGTGGATCCTGACCCAGAGGTTGAGATGGTGGTGGGGATGGTGCTGCCCCCTGACAAGGTGTTCAGAGTTGAGGTGAATGGGGCTGTCTCACCCTGCTGCCCAACGTGTGTTGGTATTGAGCTCAGGAAGAGTCCATTCTCCATAGAGGGGGTGAACAGGGGTTCACCTCTCCTGAACAGTATATCATCTCCACTACTCTGTGTACCTGGCCTGGAGAGTCCCCCAACACCTGACCCTGCTCTGTCTGAGCCAAACAGGTCATGGCCTAACATGGGTCCAAGGCCCGGTCGTATACTTGGAGATGTGTCCCCTACCGTCACTGTGTCCCTAGGTCTGGTCCCTAGCCCAGCCGGCCCTAATGCCTTGAAGCGGGGGGCAAACTTATACCCTCGGGCCCCCTCCGTCCTCCTCTCCGTCTCATATTGCTTCAGCAGCTTATCTACCCTGGCGTCCAGGGGTGTTCCTGCTGTGGAGGAGAGAGTGGGTGTGAGTCTCTCCTCTTCCCCTGGCTTGGAGGAACCAGATGTGGATGAGGGAGATGGTAACAAGCTGGCTACATCCTCCACCGCCTCCTCTCTCTCCCCCAGAAGGAGGACCTGTTTGGCTTCGGACACATCGCTGCTGTTGCCAACTAAGTAGATGTTCCGGTCATCCTCACTGAACAGCAACTTGGGCAGCCTGACCCGCAGGCCCTCCATGGCCCTGGACAGGCCTCCCCTGGGCGAGAGGACGCTCTTGGGCAGCTGGGCTCGCCGGAGCCTGGCCTCGTTCTCCTGGTAGAGCCGGCTCAGGTCCCCACGAGCCCCCCTCAGACGCTCCAGCTCCTGCCCAATGTCCCCCACTCCGGGGACTCTCTGTAGGAACAGGGTGGTCACTCCCTCTGCGGTCACGTCCACCACCTCTACCCCATGCTGGGTGAGGATCTCCTGGTACTCCTCTCCACACTGCCTCTGCAGGTATTGGAACAAGTCTGCATCCATGATCAGGGAGAGGTCCTCTTCCACCATGGGGGGTTCCTCAGACAGACACAGACCCACAGCACACCCCTTTGCCTGGGCTGTCCCATCCCACTCACAGCCCTGACCTCCAGACATAAAGTCCCTATGTGGACCTGAGCCTAGATCACTCTGCTCATCACCTCTCCTGTGATGGTCTGTCGCCTCCTGGGTATGAGTCCTCTTCGCTTGGTCCCTACTGCCTCTAGTAAGGACTCCCAGAACACCATTGGCCACAGGTAGGGTTGTATCTACGGAGGCCAGGACCGTAGGGAGCCCCAGTATTTGGGCCAGTGCAGCCTGAACCTGGGAGTAGAGGCCCTGCAAGGTGCAGAGCTGCTCTGGGTTGTTATAGTGGATCTGAACATCATGACTCCTGTCAAGGCTGGTCAATGCTGCCTTTCCTCCAGGTAGCTGGCTGTAATCCACAGTAACAGACATGCTCAAGATGACCTGAACGGGAGAGGGGGCGAAAGAGGGAGAGCATGTAAGTCTAAACAAAATGTGTCGCCTTTAAATTTTTTTTTTTTTTTTTACAAATACAGTCTCAACAACATACCTTATTTGGGTCCAGGTCTTTGTGAGGTTCACTCAAGGTGAGTTCATACTTCTTCCCGTCCACCTTCAGAATGTGTCGGCCATGTTGAAGCACGCTCCTTGCAACTGTGCGGGGTCACCAGAGTACAAGAGCTAGATCAATCTCAGTCAGAGAAACACCCTTACTAAGCACTCCTGCCCCTGGCCTCTCCTTGAAATGTATGCCAACACCAGAGCCCACAGTTAATCGATGATGACAGGCCACGAAGCATAATACATTGCATTTCCCAGTTAATTTGCAAATGGATGCAAAATGACGTTTAAAAAGAGTGGCTATGGTCAACGAGCCAGATGGAAATCTACTGAGAAGGAACTTAGCAGTAGCGACGATGTACGGTAGTTGTTACTTTATGACTCTACGTTATGGTGAAATAGTCCATTTATCACCATCAAATCTCCAGTCTCCTGATCTCACCAGCCCTCCCCTCCCAGGAGCCTCAGACACATTATATGCACACACACACACACACACACACACACACACACACACACACACACACACACACACACACACACACACACACACACACACACACACACACACACACCTACTGACCTCCAATGTCCTCAAAGGTGATGAGGGCAGAGACGGGTGTTGCCTTGACAATGGTGACAGATGCTATTTCCCCTCCTCCATTCCTGGCCCTCAGGAAGTAGATGTACAGCTTGTCTGTCAGTCGGTCCTCCTTTATATCAGTGGGCAGGCCACTCACCCTTACTGTCCTGCACTGCTCCGCCATCTGCTGGGCAAAACCGGGTTACTGACATACAGGAGGAAAACATAGGTGGGTACAGCAAGCCAAGTCTCCCTTCAAACAAAACCACTGATCGTAAATTGTCAATACATTTGTCATTGCCATGTAATAGGCCAACATAACACTTTTTTTTTGGTGGGGGTTATCTGGATATTTAATTAAATGACACCCTATACTGGGCGTTGCCACGAAACTTCATCAACATAATCAACAGAAACGTTGTTTTATTAAACTGCTCTGTCAACGGAGGTCATTGCTATGGAAACAGCTTGAGATACCGTTGATGTTGATAGTATACTGTGAAGAGAGATGTGCGAACTGTTCACATGGCAAGCGCACTGACTGCTTGAGGTTAAAGGAGGGTCCACAAAGAGCAATCGACCAGTAGGCACAGTATGCTTCAAATCACTTTCATCCACTGTTTCAGAAATACATTCCCTTCCCCGCTCTATAAAAGAGACCATCACTTTTACCATCAGATCACAACATCTGTGAAAATCAAAGGAATGGGTAAGTGTGACCACGGAGACTGGGAAAATGAAACTTCAAGGAAGTGCACAAATCCAACGACACAATCTAAAATGACCTCAAAGTAGAGCTCTTCGAGGCATTGCTTTTTTCCCACGACGATATCAACGCAAATATCCTTACCGTAACTGTTTTAGAAGCCTCTCATAGCTCTCGTCTCGCACCAAAGACGTGGACGTACTTCACTTACATGTTCAAAACATGGATGGAAAGTGAAACTATGAAGTAGGAACTTGGGAGTTAAGAGTGTTGTTGATCTTCATTGCAAACGCCAGGGGGCGAACATAAGGCCAGGTTCACATGTCCAAAAAGGAATCAATGCATTGGTCAATTGAAAACCTAGATTAGAATTGTCCAGTAATGAGATACATTTGTCTTTCAACGAACCGTGTGTGTGTGTGTGTGTGTGTGTGTGTGTGTGTGTGTGTGTGTGTGTGTGTGTGTGTGTGTGTGTGTGTGTGTGTGTGTGTGTGTGTGTGTGTGTGTGTGTGTGTGTGTGTGGACATGGACGTGTTTAACTATACTTGTGAAGTCTCGACAAGAATAATAAATTAACCAACATTTGACCAACTGGGGACATTTTGTTGTTCCCCACAAGGTCAAATGCTATTTTCAGGGGTTTAAGGTTAAGGTTAGAATTAGTGTTAGGGTGAGAATTAGGTTAAGGGTTGGGGTTAGGAGCTAGAGTTACGGTTAAGGTTAGGTTTTCAGGTTAAGGTTAGGGTGAGGACGGCGCACAATTGGCCCAGCCTCATCCGGGTTAGGGGAGGGTTTGGCCGGGGTAGGCCATCATTGTAAATAAGAATTTGTTCTTAATTTGTTCTTAATGTTCTTAACTGACTTGCCTAGTTAAATAAAGTTTAATAAAAAAATAAAAAGGATAAGGGTACAGGTTAGGGTTAGAATTTTGAATAGGACTGAATTATGTGTCCCCACAAGGTTAGTTGTACAAATCAAATCAAATTGTATTTGCGCCGAATACAACCTTACCGTGAACTGCTTACTTACAAGCCCTTAACCAACAATGCAGTTCAAGAGATAGAGTTTACTATTTACTAAATAAACTGAAGTAAAACTTTTTTTTTAAATAACAAAAGAAAATGACACAACAATAACGAGGCTATATACAGGGGATACAGGTACCGAGTCAATATGCGGGGGTACAGATTAGTTGAGGTAATTTGTAAAGGGACTATGCATAGATAATAAACAGTGAGTAGCAGCAGTGTAAAATCAAAGGGGGGGGGGGGGTCTCAATGTAAATAGTAAGGGTGGACATTTGATTAATTGTTCAGCAGACTTATGGCTTGGGGGTAGATGCTGTTAAGGAGCCTTTTGGTCCTAGACTAGCCGCTCCGGTAACGCTTGCCATGCGGAAGCAGAGAGAACAGTTTATGACTTGGGTGTCTTTGACTATTTTTGGGGCCTTCCTCTGACACCGCCTAGTATATACAGTTGAAGTCGGAAGTTTACATACACTTAGGTTGGAGTCATTAAAACGAGTTTTTCAACCACTCCACAAATTTCTTGTTAACAAACTATAGTTTTGGCAAGTCGGTTAGGACATCTACTTTGCGCATGACACAAGTCATTTTTCCAATAATTGTTTACAGACAGATTATTTCACTTATAATTCACTGTATCATAATTCCAATGGGTCAAAGGTTTACATACTTTGACTGTGTCTTTAAACAGCTTGGAGAATTCCATAAAATTATCTCATGGCTTTAGGAAGTGTACCTGTGGATGTATTTCAAGGCCTACCTTCAAACTCATTGCCTCTTCGCTTGACATCATGGGAAAATCAAAGGAAATCAGCCAAGACCTCAGAAAAAAATATTGTAGACCTCCACAAGTCTGGTTCATCCTTGGGAGCAATTTCCAAACGCCTGAAGGTACCACGTTCATCTGTACAAACAATAGTATGCATGTATAAACAACATGGGACCACACAGCCATCATACCGGTCAGGAAGGAGACCCATTCTGTCTCTTAGAGATGAACGTACTTTGGTGTGAAAAGTGCAAATCAATCCCATAAAAACAGCAAAGGACCTTGTGAAGTTGCTGGAGAAAACAGGTACAAAAGTATCTATATCCACAGTAAACGAGTCCTATATTGACAACCTGAAAGGCCGCTCAGCAAGGAAGGAGCCACTGCTCTAAATCTGCCATTAAAAAAAGCAAGACTACGGTTTGCAACTGCACATGGGGACAAAAATCGTACTTGTTTGAGACATTTCCTTTGGTCTGATGAAACAAAAATAGAACTGTTTGGCCATAATGGCCATCGTTATGTTTGGAGGAAAAAGGGGGAGGCTTGCAAGCTGAAGAACATCATCCCAACCGTGAAGCACGGGGGTGGCAGCATCATGTTGTCGGGGTGTTTTGCTGTAGGAAGGACTGGTGCACTTCACAAAATAGATGGCATCATGATGATGGAAAATTATGTGGATATATTGAAGCAACATCTCAAGACATCATTCAGGAAGTTAAAGCTTGGTCGCAAATGGGTCTTCCAAATTGACAATGACTCCAAACATACTTCCAAAGTTGTGGCAAAAGGGCTTAAGGACAACACAGTCAAGGTATTGGAGTGGCCATCACAAAGCCCTGACTTCAATCCTATAGAAATGTTGTGGGCAGAACTGAAAACGTGTGTGTGAACAAGGAGGCCTACAAACCTGACTCAGTTACACCAGCTCTGTCAGGAGGAATGAGCCAAAATTTCCCCAACTTATTGTGGTAAGCTTGTGGAGGGCTATTCAAAACATTTGACCCAAGTTAAAGAATTTAAAGGCAATGCTACCAAATACTAATTGAGTGTATGTAAACTTCTGATCCACTGGGAATGTAATGAAAGAAATAAAAGCTTAAATAAATCATTCTCTCTACTATTATTCTGACATTTCACATTCTTAAAATAAAGTGGTGATCCTAACTGACCTAAGACAGGGAATGTCTACTAGGATTAAATGTCAGGAATAGTAAAAAAACTGAGTTTAAATGTATTTGGCTAAGGTGTATGTGAAACTTCTGAAACTTCAACTGTAGGTCCTGGAGGTCAGGAAGCTTGGCCCCAGTGATGTACTGGGCTGTACGCACCACCCTCTGTAGCGCCTAGATGCCGGCTGAGATGCAACCGGTCAGGATGACTTTTTGAGGATCTGGGGACCCATGCCAAATGTTTTCAGTCTCCTGAGGGGGGAAAGGTGTTGTCGTGCCCTCTTCACAAGACTGTGTGTGTGTGTGTGTGTGTGTGTGTGTGTGTGTGTGTGTGTGTGTGTGTGTGTGTGTGTGTGTGTGTGTGTGTGTGTGTGTGTGTGTGTGTGTGTGTGTGTGTGTGTGTGTGTGTGTGTGTGTGTGTGTGTGTGTGTGTGTGTGTGTGTGTGTGTGTGTGTAACCAGCCACTGAACGTTCTGAAATGATACACAATATTTCAACTAACTGAAGAAGAAACAGTCAAACAAATGGCATTATTATGGCTTATGCATTATTCTCGCCAAAGAGATGATTAATTCAACCAAAGACAGTACAGTTTGAAGATGAAACTGCTGAAACTGCTTATCCAATAGAAATCCCACTTGTCGGCGATGTCATGGCGACAATGGCCTACAAACTCATGCGCAGAATCACGTCATCGCGTCTAAAGAGTTGTTTAGTGCTGAACTGCAGTTGTGTATTCCGTCAAATCAAAGGCACTCCTTCGATATAAAGTTGTTTTTGACGAACATAAAAACGTGTTAGTTTGTCAGTTTCACGAGGTTGGAGTAATACGACTGTGGCTCAAATATAGATTGTGCCTTTAGATTTTGGGAAAACTAACGAATAATTTTTCACTTCTCAAAACCCTGGCCCGGGTATGGTCTGTTTCGCAATCGTTCCTGGATGTCTTGCGATGTTGCACCTCATGGTTAGGGGTTAAAAACTCTGTGATTAAACCCTTTTCGAATAACAAAAAAATATATAATTATCATTATAAACTGGGTGGTTCGAGCCCTGAATGCTGATTGGCTGACGTATACCATGGGTATGACAAAACATGCATTTGTACTGCTCTAATTACGTTGGTAACCAGTTCATAATAGCAACAAGGCACCTCGGCAGTTTGTGGTATATAGCCAACACAATGCGGCTAAGGACTGTATCCAGGCACACCGCGTTGCCACTAAGTACATCGGCTATATACACCACACCCCCTCGTGCTTATTGCTTAATTATATCATAATATTACTATTATCATAGTTGGTGAACTTCAGCAACCAGAATGCTCAGCGATAATCTCACTAGCCAATGAATTGCATCGATAAACAAGTCCCGGAGCACTACTTATCCAATCAGAGAGGAGTTTGTTACAAGTTGATGCCCATGCTGTGTAGAAAAAAAACATCATGCGTTCTAACGTCGGCGGAGGTCATAGACAGAACTGACAAAACAGTAGGTGAGTGCTAATTTAATTCGTTCTGACATTATACATGTATAAATATATCATTAACAAAGCTCCCTTAATAGTCAGATATTGGTATTGTAATGCTGTGTGAATGGTTGTGTGGGTAATTATTCAGTAAACCGGGAAGGTACGCATTGAGTAACATGGACACGAGCGACCAATTTGCGAGTTCATGTCGCAGCGTGAGCATGTAGCTACAGATCGTCATGATAGTGTTTGTTACCCTAATCTAGAGCTATCGCTAGGCATGACATGTCCAGGTGCGACATTGTGTGACAAATGGTTCAATTTTCATAGCTAGTTAAATGTTGGTCGTTTTTGTTGCGAAGTCTGCTTGCTTGGCTAGCTAGTGTGGCTAATGGCTAATTGGCATCATTGACAGACCAAGGCCATCAAGTCAGAAGGGACTAATTTAGAGCTCTGGAAAAACGAACACTTTTATTTGGATAGCTTTAGGAGCTACTTACCTACATGTATATGTATTATACCACCACATCAAATATATAATTTAAGATCTAGAATTCTATCTGGTGAGCTCCAATAGAACTTATCGTAAATGTATCGCTTCTCTTTCCCCTTCAGGGCTACAGACATGGCGAAACTATTTGAATCCATCGGGAAGTTGGGGCTGGCCCTCGCCGTTGGTGGGGGTGTTGTGAACTCGGCCCTCTTCAATGGTGAGACAGTGAGCTCAAATGGATCATTTGATATAACCTTTATTTAACTAGGAAAGTCAGTTATGGAAAAATTCTTATCTGTGGGTTAACTGCCGTGTTCAGGGGCAGTACGACAGATTTTTAGCCTGTCAGCTCTGGGTTTTGATCCAGCAGCCTTTTGGTTACTGGCCCAACGATCTAAACGCTAGGCTACCTGCCGCCCGAAAGCGATCTTGATATTATGGTAACACTGGGATGCAATACTAAAAATTACAAATGACATATGAGGCTTTAAAGTTGTGAGTTCCATAACACTACCAACCTGAATTGTCCTAATATTTCTTCACGTGTTACAGTTGACGCAGGTCATCGGGCAGTTATATTTGACAGGTTCCGGGGAGTGCAAGATGCTGTAGTTGGCGAGGGAACCCACTTCCTCATTCCCTGGGTACAGAAGCCTATCATCTTTGACTGCCGTTCACGTCCACGCAACGTGCCTGTCATCACGGGCAGCAAAGGTAACTAACATGAGTCACAAGGACAGGCGCAATCGCTTTCACACTTAAGTCTTTCTCTGGCATAGTAAAAGCTTTTACCTTCCTATCCTTCTGTCGTTTAATTTCAAGCTCTATCCAATAATGTTAATGTAATGTCCTTTTTACGTCAACTGTCCTCTTGCAGTTTTTTTGTAATGTTTTAAACCCCCCCCCCCCCCCCCCAGATCTGCAGAATGTGAACATCACACTGCGTATCCTCTTCCGGCCGGTGACTAGCCAGCTCCCACGCATCTTCACCAGCATCGGAGAAGACTATGACGAGAGGGTACTGCCATCCATCACTACAGAGGTCCTCAAGTCTGTGGTGGTGAGTGTTAGACTAATGCTACATTTCCTTTATGGTTTTACCCTGACGTTTTGGGTAAAATGACTCTCTTAAGCAGACTCCACCTCTAAAAAAAAAAATTATAATTACAAACCGGCTGAGTGGCATTGGGTTGCAGTGAAGTCTACACTATCCTGTTATTTATTTGTGTGTTTATATAGGTGTGTTTGTGTGTACCTCACAGGCCCGGTTTGATGCCGGTGAGCTCATCACCCAGAGAGAGCTGGTGTCCCGGCAGGTCAGTGACGACCTGACAGAAAGAGCCAACACCTTCGGCCTCATCCTGGATGACGTCTCACTGGTGAGCTGTTTTAAAGGGATAGAACACTCAAAATGACTAATTCCTGTGATTTACAATGTTGAATAACACTACCTTGTGAGAACAATATTTTTCTGCCCAAATGTTTCATTTCACTGTTTTAATGAGTAAGGAAGCAACAGTGTTTTACTCAGTGGGTCTGGTCATCACTTGTACATGTTCTGTGGTTTTTAATTGAAGACTTCATGTTCCTTCTTCCTCAGACACACTTGACGTTCGGTAAGGAGTTCACAGAGGCTGTTGAGATGAAGCAGGTGGCTCAGCAGGAGGCCGAGAGGGCCAGGTTTGTCGTGGAGAAGGTAAAAAGGAGAAAGGGTTTGTTTGAGACATTGACAGAGATTTATTCTGTAAGGTGATAAGAATGATGACCGTGCATTTAATACACTAAGCTGGAAGTGACCCTAAACAACCAAGGGATTCTGATGTTGCACACCTTCATAAAGGATGAATAGAAGTAAAGTGTGTTTCTTCTCTACTTCCCCAGGCCGAGCAACAGAAACAGGCAGCCATCATCTCAGCAGAGGGTGACTCCCAGGCCGCCCTGCTCATTGCTAACTCTCTGCAGGAGGCTGGAGATGGCCTGGTAGAGCTGCGTAAGCTGGAGGCTGCCGAGGACATCGCCTTCCAGCTGTCCCGCTCCCGCAACGTCACCTACCTGCCTGCCGGCCAGGGCACACTCCTGCAGCTTCCCCAGTGAGACCCACACACCCTGACCTAACCGCCCCTCTCTGTGACCAGCAAATGCATGGGCCGTGGAGGGGATGTGGGGCGAGGGGAATGGGCGTCCACCTTTACACACTCTCCTCCCACTAACTATGGACTGGTGAAATAATTTCAGCTTCGGAGTGTGGTGAAGTTCTGATGTTTGGTCAGTGTGTGGGGGAGGAGGGAGCCTGGGGCTTGATCTATGGTAAACTACATATAGTAAGTTCTGTCAAAAAAACAAAATTGGTGATGCAGTAAATTCTTGGATTTGTCTAGAAAATTCAGCGCAGTGACCGAGGGGCCTGTGATATGACGAAGTTGTAATTGTTCATTTAGGGAAAGAGCTGTTTGGAATATCATGAGAGAGGTAGAACATTTTAGCCCTATTGTAACCACCACAGCAATCACAATACTGGGGATTTATTGATCTGAGGGGACACGCTATTTAATCAACTGGATTTACATTCATCTCAGCCAATCAAACCTCCCTGGGTGAATAAGATCCTGCTACTATACACAAGTAGTGTGGGGTCCAAAGCACCCTTGTTTTCCCACTCATAACTTTAAATGACCTACAAACAAATGATCTGAACTACACAAATGATCTGAACTACACAAATGATCTGAACTAATCTATCCAGAGCCATATATTGTAAATATGACTCTGAATGTACCCATCCCTTGGACTGTCTATTGTGTAGAGATGGCCTGTCAAATGTCCCCTCACAAGCTAGCTTTCCTAAAATCCTCCCAGTTTGATTGCCATGACATCCCAGTGCTGCACTCCCCTCTACTTGATTGGATTCTCTACGGAATCATCTTTGGTTTACCAGCACACTGTCCACACCACCTCATCCATGGTCCTCAGTGACATGGCCCTCCTAGCCCAGTGGTATGAAACGTGCCTGTAAGATGGTCAAGGGTTGCATCCTTCCCTCGTTCTTTTAAAGTATGTCGTTGTCTTTATTTTGGAGGGAGGATATGCAAGCCACCACATTCCACTTAATGTCTCAACTTAACAATAAAATTATTTCTACAGCAAAGTGACGGCTCTGTGTGTGTACCAAGTCTGTGAAACGTGACACGGGTTGTTCTGGTTTTCTCATTTGTAGCTACAAGCGGACCCTGTAAATGTATTGTGAGTTTTGCATCCAATTTCTGAATACCTGTACTTGAGTGCATAAATATAAAATGTAGACCAGATTTAACTTCTGTCTGCCATTGTGTAAATTCTGTATAGAGGTTGAAAGGACTCCCTAAGCATCTGTTTTTGAGGTATACATTGAGGCAGAGAACAGAAACATTGTTAGGCTACCGTTGCATAAATGCATACAATGTAGTTTATACACTGATAACTAAAGTAGTGGTAGCCAGTTTTAGGTTTATATTTCTATTACATATCAGATGTTTTTGTTATTGCCTTTCACCTCCTAATCTAACAACCTGATATAGGTTGTAGACATTTTAGCACAGACATTTGCATAATGGGAGTTTTTTTTAAAACGGTACATCATTCTGTGTCGTTTACACGATGTAAATATGATTTCCTGTTTGTTTTACACAGTCATAGTTGTGGGCACTACAGTAAATATTAAAATGTAAATGTATTCGTATGTCCGTAATTGGCATACTTCAAATGACAATTACACATTTCAGTACCTAGGTCAGAAGGGAAAGTTGCTAAATATACAGTTGCACATTATTACACATTTCATTTTAGATTGGTGGTTACAGACAGGAGCAACGGAGCAGTCTTAATCTACTGTGTTTGGTTAGTACATCCATCCTTATAGGCTTCTATGTCCAGGAAATTGGCAATGGAAAAAATGTATCCAACAGAAATCTCCGACATCTGGGCATTGCCATTTAGATGTACATTGCATGCAGTACGCTTTTTCCAGTAACTGATTCCGTGCCCAATCCAGCTCTGGTTTTCTTAGAAATTCCCGGCTAAAGATGGGGACAGACACGAGTGCGCGCATCGTGCCCTGTCTGGTTTGGAGGGGAGACGAAAAAATTGTGGCGCGCCTACCCAACCCAGACAGCGGCCTGCCTGTCAGTGCCTGGGATGAGTGAGGTCGGTAACGTAAGTGCGCGCGAGACCTTGTCTGGGCCACGTAGCGATGGATCTACAGTAGCACTGCTAACATATCAGTGTCATACATTCTAAAAATGCATTAGTACAAACACATTTGCAATAGGATTATCAAACAGTGGTGAACTGCAACAGTAGCTGGCTCTTTTTGTGGGTCTGCAGCACTCCAGAATCCCTTGCAACTGATTGCACGAAATGAGAAAGAGGGCGCTCTCACCGAAGGTAAGGTAAAATTTCTCTACAAGTTATTGTATATTTAATGTATTTACAAACATGACATTTGTCTACAATGCAAAACGAATGAATGATTTTCTTGTCTTGGTTATTATCAAGCTAGACTGCTGACAATAAACCGTCATGGAGTATGTAACGAGCTGTGCGCTATCATGCTAGGGTTTTCATCGGGAATAGGATTTTCTTTTAAAGATTCTTGTAGTTGTGATTGTTAAACAATTGTATTAACAAATAATGACATGTTTAACATTGTATAAGATTTGATACTGCAAGATTGTATACTGGTGTAAAATATCGGTTTAGCCGATTTATATCTGGGAGGTTTTGGGTTAAAAAAAAGTGAAAGTCGTCTGTGATTAGCTAGGATTTGCTAGCTAACGTTAGCCGTGTGCCATGGTAATTCACATTTGCTTTAGCTAGTATTATTTCTGGTGAAACGGACAGTGCGTGGCGAGCTTGTTTAGCTGGGTAGATACATTCAAATGGTTTCTGTCTTTGTTAGTATGTATTTTTCCAACTAATGTAAAATAAAAGCATCTATTTAGATAGCTAATAAATTGGCTAGCCGAACGGCCTTCGGTCCGACGGTCTTGACCAACCAACGTTTCCTTTTTGTTTAACCCTTTCTTTGCACTCATTTTTTAAAGTTGGTTGTTACCGACAAAAACTGCATTCAATCGTGTAACAGTTGTTAATATGCGTTGTTTTGGAGTTTGTAGGATTCAACTAATATAGCCATGTGTATTTTATCAATTGTTAGTATTTTGAAAATAAATCGCGGGTTGGTAAAGTTAGCGCCAAATTGACGTAGCTAAGCAAGTTAACCTAGCTAGCCAGCTGGCGAAATAGCTAGCTAGGCCAGATTGATTACAAACGAAGCAGAGTTAGCATTCGTGCTAGATCAACTGTTATGTTTGAGAAATGGGCAAAGGATTGCTTTGCAGTGTGTCCGCAGTGATTTAGGCCCAGCTGCAGCCTTGCCAATTCTTGCGAAACAAAATGTCAACTTTTATTGAGCACAATATGTCGGTTGTGCAGACGCTTTTATGAGGTGTCATTTGCCATGCACATGTTCGCTGTGTTGAATATAGCCTCATTTCTAAAACAACATTAGCTTCCAGTTCCTTCATAACACATCGTCAGACCCAACTTCATAGATAAATGTTTTTGTCAATAGTAGCTAAATGGCAAGCTCTCACGAATGACTGTGACATGTATTTTATGGGCTTTCAGTATGCGTTTATTAGTGTTTTTACTTTAAGGTTTACAGACTTCTCACCTTTCAAAACTGAGACTCACCATGGACCATCTCATTAGCCTACGTTGTTGCATTTCATCGTCCGATCCTTCCCCCTCTTTCTTTCCTGTGTTGTCACAGAGAGGGTAGTGGTGGAAAAAGTACAACAATCTCATACTTGAGTAAAAGTAAAATGCCTTAATAGAAAATGGCTCAAGTAAAAGTGGAAGCCAACCAGTGAAATACTACTTGAGTAAAAGTATTTGCTTTGAAATATACTTAAGTATCAAAAGTAAATGTAATTGCTAAAATATACTTTTGTGTAAATCATTTCAAATTCCTTATATTAAGCGAACCAGGTGGCATAATTTTCTTGTTTATTTTAATTTACTGATAGCCAGGGGCACACTCCAACATTCAGACATCATTTACAAACGAAGAATGTGTTTAGTGAGTCCGCCAGATCAGAGGCAGTAGGTATGATAAGTGTGAATTTTGATAATTTTCCTGCCCTGCTAAGCATTCAAAATTACTTTTGGGTATCAGGGTAAATGTATGGGGTAAACAGTATATAGTTTTCTTCAGGGATGTAGTGAATTACAGATACCACAAAAAACAACTTAAGTAAAAAATACTTGAAATAACTACTTAAGTACTTTATACCACTGAGGGAAAGAGCAAAAAAGAAATGTAGGCCATGCATTTGGTTAGAGTTTAGGAACGAGTGGAGGTTCAAAGCATGATCGCCTACCACTACTGCCCTTCTATCTATACATGTAGAAAGCTTAGGCACAAATACTTACAGGGGCATGGGGCTCCCCTCCTGTGCGCAACACAGTGAGCTGGTTAAGGTCTTATGAGTTTGGAGTCAGGAATGTGAACCCTCACACATTTGCCTCCAAGGGAAAGCTCATTAAAGTCCACAGGCAGAGGGAGGGTGGAATTCAATGATGCAGAATAATGAATTGAAACTAAACCTCTGGGAAGGATTCACCTGACACACTTTGATGCATACCCTCGACATGGCACCATCTACATGCAATTTACCAACATAAATTTGCGATTAGCATCTGCACAGGATTTGAGCCCATCTTGCAGATACATTAGATCTTTTTTTTTAACAACTAATTGACCAATGTCAGTTCAAATATTTGAATTCCATTTTGTTCTGTTTTTTTTTCCTGTGAGCTCATTGCAGACATTGCACAGTTTCTCTAGAGACAAATCAGATCAAGCCCGAACTGTGCGATGTAGTATGGAGTTGTAGTTTCCAACGGGCCAATATTCTACAAAGTGAGGGATAGAGATCAGTTTCTTTGCAAGGTATCTTTAACTGAAAATACATGATCTAAGTGATTGACAGTTGGTATGCAGCAGTCATAACAGTATACCGTATTTACTTTGAAGAAATAGTGATATTTTTTTGTCAAACTGCGTAAGCAGCAGCTCTATAGAGATGATTTAGGATTAAATAATAGTCATCAATTAAAACAAATGTAATATACACAACATAAATATTTGATTAAAGTACTGTGAATAAATTATGGTTAATAAGTGATAAGCAGTAATGGGTAGTCACTACCTCACTGCAACTTGTATTAATTGTTTTATTCTGTGTTACAGCATTCAACTCCCATAATACACAGTGCATTTAATGTATAAAGAAATAATTTAAATCGAAAACTGTTTATTTTTAATAAGCAAGCTGAAACAGGACCAACCTCAAAAAGCATGAATCGCTCAGCACTACCAAACTGGAAAAAGCGGAGTCATAAACGACCGAATTTACACTGAATTTAACCTCGACATCTGACAAGGTAATCGTACAATTACCACTGATATTGTGAAGTCTGCTCTCTTCCTGCTCACCACATCAAAGGGCCGTGCTCTCTCATTGTGAGTGAAACTCTACTGTGACTCATCTAAGTAAGGATTTTACTAAATAGGAGTTGCGTAACCTCAGCTGTCCTGTGTGTGGTTGTGGAACGTTTGCACACGCTCTCTGTTTGATCATGTTAATGACCGGGACAGCACTAAGTTTGTGCAAAATTGTCATAAGTTCTGGTCCAGTAATTTCTTTGCAAATCTTCACTGAGCAGAACGAACCCTCAGTCTTCGGTGTAAGGCACATGTTAAACTCATTCCACGGAGGGCCGAGTGTCTGCGGGTTTTCACTCCACCCTTGTACTTGATTGAATTAAGGTCACTGATTAATAAGGAACTCCCCACACCTGGTTATGCAGGTCATAATTGAAAGGGGAAAACCAAAAACCTGCAGACGCTCTGCCCTCCGAATGAGTTTGAAACTCTTAGTGTAAAGGTAGGCCTACATCTGCCTGCGCTACACATCAGGAAAGCCGTGACTCATTTGACACTCACTCCACTCAGAGGGATCATCAATGCACAGGCCTCTGTCTTCTTGACCCTGCTACATTCCTGTGCATACGCAGCTGTTAAGAGAGTACAGGGCCTATTGAATTGGTTCTGGCAGATCTAACATCACGCCTGCATACGGGGCAGGAGAGTATCTGAGGGAGTTTTTAATGCTCCAGTAGGTGAGACGAGGTGCTCTTTGCCGCGCAGTGCTCTCCACTCCCTCCTCTTGTGGTTGTAATGCACCTAGAGCGGTCCAATTCTCAGAAAGTAAACATGCACCGGAAGAAAGGTGGTGGGTGGGGGTGTATTGTTTTGCTTTTGTCTAAATGCCTATGCATGTCTGTCCTCTGATTGATTCTATGTTTTATTTTTATTTTTATATAAAATAAAAAATTGTCCACACACAGCAGTAGGCATTCTGTTTGAGTGCTTGCATGTGTAGGCATGTGTGTATTTGAGTCGGTCTGTTCCAGAATTGTAGTTCTCACAAAGTTAGTGTAGTGGATAGAGGCGGAGGTGGACCCAGAGAGTTTGGGGCTGTGTGTGGAGCTCGGCCTCAGACACAGTCCAGCGGCCTACAATCTGTTATTAGAGGTCCTCTTTGGCTTGATCAGAATTACTCTCCACATCATCGGGAACAGACTGCTTTTAGACTAGGGCTGGGAGTTGCCAGGGACCTCAAGATACGATATTGTCACGATACTTAGGTACCGATACGATATGTATTGGGATTCTCACGATTAAATATGCATTCCGATTCGGTACTGCAATTTTTTCCCCATTTTTTTTCTCCATTTGATGTTCCAAACATGTTGCTCACTATGTCTTCTGCAGAGAAACGAGAGAGCAAGAGAAAATTAGTTTTGATCAGTCATGGAAATAAAATAGCTGAAAACATGTTTAAAAAAGATGGGGGAACAAACTATAGGATGAAAAATACCAGTGTTTTGACACAGGTTTCTAGGAGTGTGTATTAGAGGTCGACTGATTATGATTTTAAGGCCGATACTGATCCTGATTATTGGAGGACCAACATACCGATTAATTGGCTGATTTTTTTTCCCATGAGTTTTTTTATTTGTAATAATGACAATTACAACAATACTGAATGAACACTTATTTTAGCTTAATATAATACATCAATAAAATCAATTTAGCCTCAAGTAAATAATGAAACATGTTCCATTTGGTTTAAATAATGCAAAAACAAAGTGTTGGAGAAGAAAGTAAAAGTGCAATATGTGCTATGCGGCAGGGTAGGCTAGTGTTGGACTAGTAACCGGAAGGTTGCAAGTTCAAACCCCCGAGCTGACAAGGTACAAATCTGTCGTTCTGCCCCTGAACAGGCCCCACTGTTCCTAGGCCGTCAATGAAAATAAGAATTTGTTCTTAACTCTCTTGCCTAGTTAAATAAAGGTAACAAATAAAAATATGTAAGAAAGCTAATGTTTCAGTTCCTTGCTCAGAACATGAGAACATATGAAAGCTGGTGGTTCCTTTTAACATGAGTCTTCAATATTCCCAGGTAAGAAGTTTTAGGTTGTAGTTATTTTAGGAATTATAGGACTATTTCCCTCTATACCATTTGTATTTCATTAACCTTTGACTATTGGATGTTCTTATAGGCACTTTAGTATTGCCAGTATAACAGTATAGCTTCCGCCCTTCTCCTCGCTCCTCCCTGGGCTCGAACCAGCAACACAACGACAATTAGCTAACTAGCTAGCAATTTCACTATTTCACTTCAGTTACACCAGCCTCATCTCGGGAGTTGATAAGCTTGAAGTCATAAACAACGCAATGCTTGACGCACAACGAAGAGCTGCTGTCAAAATGCACGAAAGTGCTGTTTGAATGAATGTTTACTTCTACCTACCACCGCTCAGTCAGATACTTAGGTATTTGTATGCTCAGATTATATGCAACGCAGGACAAGCTATATAATATCTAGTAATAGTATAATATCTAGTAACCGTGTGTAGTTAACTAGTGATTATGATTGATTGTTTTTTATAAGATAAGTTTAATGCTGGCTAGCATATTACCTTGTCTTACTGTATTCGCGTAACAGGCAGACTCCTTGTGGAGTGCAACGAGAGAGAGGCAGGTCGTTATTGCGTTGGTCTAGTTAACTGTTAGGTTGCAAGATTGGATCTCCCGAGCCGACAAGGTGAAAATCTGTCGTTCTGCCCCTGAACAAGGCAGTTAACCCACTGTTCCTAGGCCGTCATTGAAAATAAGAATGTGTTCTTAACTGATTTGCCTAGTTAAATAAAGGTATATTTAAAAAATAAAAATACCGATTTCCGATTGTTATGAAAACTTGAAATCGGCCCTAATTAATCGGTCGACCTCTAGTGTGTGTGTGTACACACACACATCTTTCAAATCATAACTTGGAGTCAAAGTATCAGTAATATAGTGATATGTAACTGTACATTTTCTCCCATCACTATTGTAGACTGTCTGTACCAGAATAGTTATGAAGTCATTGCTTAAAAGGTGTCTTCTCTAATATCACTATCTGTCTCGATTATTGCTTTGATTTGAAAGCAGCTGTGGAATCTCCCTGTATTTAGTTTTGAGTTAGGTGGGAGGGTTTGATCAGACTTGAGGTGGGTTGTGACATTTAGCCTATATTGGGCCGTTGAGCAGAGGATGTTTGTTGTTTATGAGAGAGGAAATGTTTTTTTTTCTAGTGGCTCTCGAAGTCGTTGCAAGTCAAGAAACCAACTCCTGTGCTGAGTCAGCGACCGTGCCCAAGGTCATTTGGGGTCAAACATACATGTGGAAATAACAAAAAGCTTAAATTTGTAGCTACGTCCGACTTCCTGGTGTCATCTCCTCGAGCACTGTGCCTCGAGGGTCACTGCCATGACGGTGTTATAGGCGCAGGCAGTAAATGACCCCTCAAACGCCAAGTAACAAGAATAATGCAAGCGCTTCGTTTACATTTCCAAACACTCTCCTGTACGCAAAATATATTTGTTCTTTGATCACATGCGCTGTGCAGGCTCGCTCAATCACTCACTCACACCGAGAAGCTGATGTACAGTTTCCTGTGGTTGAGCTCGTTTACAGCTCCCATACTGTGGTTATTTTGTGCGCTGTAACTGCCACAATAGGTGGGTGGGTGCGTGTGTGTGGGGGTGGGTGACATTTATAGGCGTTACGGTACGAGTGCAAATCATACATGCATTGAAGTAGCACACACCTTTAATCAGAGTTCAAGGTGCCAATTGAAATGAGCAAATTGCTTACTTTTTCAATAAGTTTGTTGCGAGAGAGGTCTACACAATTTCCAGTTATCATTGCTCTGTCATTAATCGTTATTGTAAAAGAGATTGTGCTCTCAATGACTTACCTGGCAAAGTAAATAAAGCAAAATTGTCTATTTCATACCAGTGTACGAATATTGTTATACATGGCAGGGTATTAACTGCTATTGAAATGTGAAAGCTGAGATTTAAGTATTGCGGAACTGGTGATTCGAAAGCCGAGATGGAAGATGGGGTTTTCTGATTAAATGTGACCGTATCGTTTTTTTGCTTGTTTAATGATTATAATGGAATATATCAAGTCTGGTTAACAAGATGGTGAGATTGATGAAAGATGACTTGACCTGAAAGCATAAATAGATTGTGACGAGCAGGAGGAGTGTGTTTGGGGTTAAGTCCTCTCTCACGGAGCTCTGATGCGTGTGGTTTGGATGTTCACACATGCCAGTGAAACGGTTGCGGTGAAGCATGGCTCAGTCTCGGTTCACAACGCCTACCCCAGGTTGTAGTTTCACATCAGACACACTCGCTCTGAGGCAGCACCACACGCTTGTCACACAATTCAGCCTAATCTCTCGTTCTCTGTTTCTCTTGCTGTCACAGGCGGCAGATTGCAGATGGCTCCTGAAACGAGGCACAGAAGTTCCGACTGCGGCTCAAAGTCCGGCGTGAAGCTCCCCCTCAAGACGGAAGATTAAAGGCTGAAGCCCCGACGGACAATATAACATTGACAGCCTCGAGCGAGAGACTAACCTGAGAGGCTTCATCAGCGGAGAGACCGAAACCTCAGAGGTTGAAGAGCAGACACCCCAGCTTCCAGAGAAGCTTTGAGAGTCGAGCTCAACAGAAGCCTATGGAACAAAGCTGTAGCAGAATGTCACTCGCAGTCTGTCCTCAGTCTTAAGCATGGATGCCCTGTTTGAATCTGGGTGACGCTTTCTTCCCTTCCTCCTTCCTGTCTCCTCAGTGGCGGGAGGGGTGGGGGATTGCTTCCGTTCCCCCTGCCCCTCCTTACAACATAGCGAGGGTACTCTCACAGTTTAAGAATACCAACACTGCTAACAAACCTTTGGCTGTGCTTCAACTAGCACTACTACAGTCTCCCCCTCCCACACACATGAAATCCTGCCAGAGCCTGAAGGGAGAGGTGTCCAGCCCAGGTGGGATGTCACAGGAGGGGCGCAGAACGCAGCAGGTGGCCCAGTCCTACTACCATTCCCCCGCCCCAGACCTGGACCTAGCGGGCAAGCTGTACAAGCGGGAGGGCGGGGGCAAGCCTTACTCTGTGCTAGTGGACAACAAGATGGCAGCCAAGACCCCCATGGGTGACCAGACCCCCAGTCAGTTGTCCCCACAGCTGACTGGGGGTCTGCTGTCCTCCCAGCAGCAGTACTACAGAGAGGGGACAGTAGGGCAGGAGGGGGGTGCGCAGGGTTCCCAGGCAGGCAATGGGGGCACCTCCGAGGACTCTGAGGAAGAGGAGGAGGAGGAGGAGTCCTTCAAGCGGGAGCAGATCATCGTGGAGGTCAACTTGAACAATCAGACACTTAACGTATCAAAGGGGGACAAGTCCGCCCCCCAAACTGATGCCTCAGAGAGACACTGCAGTGAAGAAGAAGAGGAGGAGGAGGAGGAAGAAGAAGAAGAAGAGGACGAAGATCTGGAGGAGGAAGATGAGGAGGAAGAAGAGGAGGAAGAAATAGAGAGCCGCAGAACGAGAGCCAAGCGGGTCCGGCGTGGGGTGGCCCCCGCTACCAGTCAGCCCCGGAGGAAGACCCAGTGCACTGCTCTGGGCACCACCGGCATGACCACCAGGGGCCGACGGAAGAAGACCACCCAGCCGCCCAAGAGGACGCGCCGGACTGCCAGGGAGGGCAAGGGGACCCCATCCTCAGCTGGCTCTGCCACGGGGGATAAAGAGGATGGGGAGGAGCGGGAGACGCTGGCGTGTGAAAAGTGCCCCCGTGTCTTCAACACCCGTTGGTACCTGGAGAAGCACATGAACGTCACACACAGACGCATGCAAATCTGTGACAAGTGTGGCAAGAAGTTTGTCTTGGAGAGTGAGCTGGCCTTACACCAGCAGACTGACTGTGAAAAGAACATCCAGGTAAGGAGGAGAGCTGGTGCATGTCTCAAATGACCCCCTATTCTCTATACAGTGTACTACTTTTGACCAGAGCCATGCGGGGGCCCTGGTCAAAAGTAGTGCACTATGTAGGGAAAAGGGGGCCATTTGGGACGCTGCCCTGGCCTCTGCTTTTTTAATTAGATGTACAATGTGTTTTTGACCTGAGCAATCAAAATGAGTCCATTGATTAGGTACTTTGGTTGGGTACAGTTACGTACCAGGTACAGTGAAACTAAAATCTCAGTTTGTCATCAAGGCCAGATTTCTGGGATTTGAAGGATGTAAGAAACGATTTGTCCAGCAGAGGGAATCGGAGCGTTAGGAACCAGCCCAGACAGATACTGTTACAGCAGTGTGGGAAATACCATCTGCAGCCTCCAGACACGGGGATTGTCTCAGCTGCTTCCTCCTGTTCTTGGATTCTGTCAGGGTGTATCGGGGTAATCAATGTCACAAAACAACAACAGTCATCACCCGTTTCTTAATGCATTATCTGTGTGTGGTGTTCTGCTGCTCAGTGCGTCTCCTGTAACAAGTCTTTCAAGAAGCTGTGGTCGCTGCACGAGCACATCAAGATCGTGCACGGCTACGCAGAGAAGAAGTTTGCCTGTGAGATCTGTGACAAGAAGTTCTACACGATGGCTCATGTCCGCAAGCACATGGTTGGTAGGTGGACTCCAGTTTGTCTATTCCTGCTCTTCCTGGTAACTCCCAAATGTCCCAAATAGGATATGCAGTGCCTTACAAAAGTATTCATACCCCTTGGATTTCTTCATATTTTGTTGTTACAAAGTGGGATTAAAATGGATTTAATTTCAATTTGTCAACAACTTACTCAAAATACTCTGTCAAAGTTGAATAAAATGTGTGTTTTTTTATTTTTATGTATAAGTTAAAAAATATTGTTGTTGCATAAGTATTCAGCTCCCTGAGTCGATACATGTTAGAAACACCTTTGGCAGCGTTTACAGCTGTGAGTTTTTTTGGCTAAGTCTCTAAGAGCTTTACGCACCTTTATTGTGCAATATTAGCCCATTATTCTTCTCATAATTCTTCAAGCTCTGTCAAGATGTTGCAGATCATGGCCAGACAGCCATTTCTTAAGTCTCGCTGTAGATTTTCCAAGTAGATTTAAGTCGACTGTCCCATGGCCACTCAGGAAAATTCACTGTCTTCTTCGTAATCAACTCCAGTGTATATTTGGCCTTGTGTTGTAGGTTATTGTCCTGCTGAATTTTGAATTCCTCTCCCAGTGTCTGGTGTAAAGCGGACTGAATCAAGTTTTCCTCTAAGAGTTTGTGCTTAGCTCCATCCCATTTCTTTTTTATTTCAAAAACCTCCCCAGTATTTGCCGATGGCAAGCATACCCATACCATGATGCAGCCACCACCATGCTTGTAAGTAAAGAGGCAGTTACTCAGTGATGTGTTGAATTTTCCCCCAAACACAAGGCTTTGCATTTAGGCCATAAAGTGCATTGATTTGCAGGATTTCTTTACTGTCCTGTAGCATACGAGATGCATGTTTTGGAATATTTGTGTTCTTCTTTTCATTCTGTCATTTAAGTCATTGTTGTGGAGCCATTACAATGTTGTTGAGCCATCTTCAGTTTTCTCCCATCACTGCCATTGAACTCTGTAATGGTTTCAATATCACCAGGGTAACATCCCTGAGCAGTTTCATTCCTGTCCTGCTGCTCAGTTCAGAAGTACGACTGTATCTTTGTGTCTGGGTGGTGTAAATACATCCCCCACAGCATAATAATTAACTTGGCCATGCTTAAAGAGAGATATTCAATGTCTGATTTGTTATTGTTACCCATCTACCAATCACTGCCCTTCTTTATGAGGCGTTTGAAAAGCTCCCTGGTCTTTGTAGTTGAATCCGTGGTTGAAATTCAGTTCTTGACTGAGGGACCTTACATATGTGGTATGTATAGGGGACAGGAAGGGTTAGTAATTAAAAAATCATATCAACCCCTATTATTTCACACAGAGTGAGTCCATGTAACTTGTGTGATTTGTTAAGCCACAGTTTACTCCTGAACTCATTTAGGCTTGTCTAAACAAAGGGGCTGAATACTTATGCAACGACTATATTTGAGTTATCTACATGGAATTATTCTTCCACTTTGACATTAGAGTATGTTGAGTAGATTTTTGACAACTTAAATCCATTTTACTCCCACTTTGTAACATTCAAATGTGAGGAAATGCAAGGGGTAGGCATACTTTCGCAGGGCTCTGTACATCTATCTCAATTGGAAGGAACTCACTCGCTTGCCTGTCTTGCTCTTTCGTGGAGCTACATTCAGATCGCTCTCTTTTATTGAGAGAGAATAAATACTCTTCACTTTTGAGCATCATGAAACTTAACGCCCCAATATCTGTCCCCTGTCCCTCTGATATAGTTGTCCTCCTTTAACCTGTTAATTTCTCCCTGCAGCTCACACTAAGGACATGCCGTTCACCTGTGAGACCTGTGGCAAGTCGTTCAAGCGCAGCATGTCCCTGAAGGTTCACTCGCTGCAGCACTCTGGGGAGAAGCCCTTCCGCTGTGAGGTGAGCTGTTTAGACTTGCAGTCGCACTGTCCTTCGCACACTCAAACACAGACTGAAACAGAAGATTTATTTCACTTTATAGAGTATTGGAAGAGATGGAGACACTGTCAAAAACAAAAAGAAAATAAATCCAAAACTGAGGCTTGAAAGCATAATAAAGATGTTTATTAAAATCATCATGGTTCCCTTCAAAATCATAAATGAAAGGTGACAACAAAACACAGATGTTTCGGCCTCGGGCCATCAGTCGGAATCGTCAGCACGCATGCCTGGCTTCTGTTTCAAGAATAATTGTATGTCACATGATCAAGCAAGAAAACACATCAGAACGTCAATGTATCAGTACCTAGTACAATAGAATGCATGTTCTAGATTATATACAAAAGCGAACAGAGAAATGTCATCAAATATTGCTTTTTACATATACCATGTGATAATTTCTTCAGAATATACTGTATAACACAGGATTGTAATAGAGTAGGGTGCTAGAGAGACCACTAGATGGGGGTAAGAAACACCGATAAGTGGCAATATACCAGTTACAGAAACCCTTCAATAACACATCTTCATTCATGCATGATGGATGGAGATCTTTTAAATAGAACATCCACCTGCATTCGGTCTGGAGAAGATTAAGTTCAAGATTACTTTATAGAGAGTGTATACACTTTTTTTTCTCATGAATATTTGCGTTATAAGGACAGTGTTTAACAGAGAATGAATAGTATTCATGTCAATGTATTCATATTTGTTTTAGAATGCTTAAATATTGACTTCTAGCTGGTGAGGTTTGACTTGCTAACTCAAGACAGACTGGGCAGGATTTAGACAACTATGGGGTTGTTTGAACAGAATAATATGGCCTCTTGTACTGTGACTGCTCCAAAATGGTGATTACTATTGAACCAAGGCACACTTGACTACATATAAACTATCCCTAAATGTTTACGGTCACACAGTTGTAGCAACGGCTAACTGGTGTAAGCAACCCGGTCTAGATGCAACATGTCCATGTCAAACATTAGCAGACCATGAATACACATGGTGTACAGAATAACTGGAATAAAAATACAGACGGGTGAAGTTGGATTATTTTGGACTGTTTACTTTATTTAAAGACCCAGTGCAGTCAACTGTGTTTTTTCTGTGTTTTGTGTAATATTGTTGTACGACAGCTGATGAAACTAACACTGTAAAAGTGAAAACAGTTGATAGGTGTTAATTCCTAATAGTTTAAAAATTCAACCAGCAACTATCTACATAGGACCATCCAATCAGTGGAGCCCTATACTACGAATGAGGTTTGAGCAGTTAGAGAGCTAACTCTTGAGTTCAACTCGGGATAACCAGTACAACGAGGCTCATCAAGATACATTTCTATGGCAAGGAATCCTTCATAACTACCTGCCCCGGGTCAAGTAACTCCATTTATACGGAATGTCTGAGCTGCGAGTTGAGGACCAATAAATTCAGATCCCTTCCCTCTCGCATCATCCCCTTCATGTGAGGAAGACGACTGAATATTCAATTGTAATGTTAAAATTCCTATCACCTTCCACATTTTTAGTAATGACGGAATGCATTTGAAACCTCACACACAGTAAACTTTTTGTATGACTTAATACAATTATTTTATTGCTAGGAGTGGGAGGTGCTTATGCTTTGAAAAGCACAGCAAAGCCGGCATTAACGATAAGTAATCAAATAAAAATATCACTTTTAAAAGCCCGTTTCGGACCATAGCCTGCTAAATTTGCAGTACAACACTTCTTTCAATTCGATTTTGGCACAAATTCAAATGTGGTACCGACTTGCCCATGGATTGATGTTTCAGCATGGTCTCAATGAAGAGTTCAGCATTTGCTAGCCATGTGTGACATTTACACGCAGTTATAAGCCTGCCAGAGTTAGTGGCAGGTGGACGAGCAATATCCAACATCGTAGTATGGATTAAGCCTGAGCTTGAATGTGAAGCAAACTGAAGCTGGCTAGCCTTAGAAAACCCTGAGTAGATCTAGCTTCCTTCGTAGTATACCCCTCAAGTTTTGCATGGATGGAGTTTTTTGGTTTGCCTGGTGACATCACTAGGTGGTATAAGTTAATAGACCAATAAGAGTTCCAACGTTCGCTAATATACAAGATGGCGCGGAGGAACATGGCGGACGTTTTACATTCTCCCAACCAATTGTTCTATTTTGTTCTTTTTTGTGTGTTTTGTGTAACTTATTTTTTTAATGTCGCTGATACCGTTTCTTATGACTGAAAATAACTTCTGGACATCAGAACAGTGATTACTCAACGCGGAAGAAACTTTTTCCTTTGGCGGGTCCTTTGAGATGGATGTCCTGCTTTCACTGGAACAGGCCTTTTGCATGAAGAAAAGGGTGCCACAGATCGGTCAGCCTTCTGAGAATCCGTAGGCGAGCGAGTGGGCTCCCACTGCCATCCATTCTTCTTGCTAGCGTGCAATCATTGGAGGGTGGAATTGATGACCTACGATTGGGATTGTCCTACAAACAGGACGCTGGGGACTGTGGCATCTTGTGTTTTGCCAAGACGTGGCTGAACGACGATACGGACAATATAGAGCTAGCGGGATTTTCCATGCACCTGCAGAATAGAGACTACCTCTGGTAAGACCAGGGGTGGGGATGTGTGTATTTGTCAATAACAGCTGGAGCGCGATGTCTAATATTAAAGAAGTCTCAAGGTATTGCTCGCCGGAGGTAGAGTACCTTATGATAAGCTGTAGACCACACTATCTACCAAGAGAATTCTCATCTATATTATTCGTAGCCGTTTATTTACCACCACAGAACGAGGCTGGCATTAAGACCGCTCTCAACCAACTCTATAACGCCATGGGCAAGGGAGAGGGTGCTCACCCAGAAGCGGCATTCCTGGTGGCCGGGGACTTTGATACGGGAAAACTTACATCCTAGACCGCCTTTACTCAACACACAGAGATGCATACAAAGCTCTCCCCTACCCTCCATTTGTCAAATCTGACAATAATTCTATCCTCCTGATTCCTGCTTACAAGCAGAAACTAGAGCAGGAAGTTCCCGTGACTATCTACTCAATACGGAAGTGGTCAGATGACACGGATGCTACACTACAGGACGGTTTTTCTTGCGCGGACTGGGGTGTGTTCCGGAATTCATCCAATGGCATTGAGGAATACACCACCTCAGTCATCGGCTTCATCAATAAGTGCATCGATGACGTCGTCCCCACAGTGACTATGTACATGTCCCAACCAGAAGCCATGGATTGCAGGCAACATCCGCATCGAGCTAAAGGCTAGAGCTGCCGCTTTCAAGGAGCAGGAGACTAATCCGGATGCTTATAGGTCCCGCTGTGCCCTCGGACGAGCAATTGGGCAAGCAAAGCGTCAATACAGGATGAACTTTGAATCTTACTACACCGGCTCTGATGCGCGTCAGATGTGGCAGGGCTAGACAACTATTACGGACTACAAAGGGAAACCTTTGTAAGCGTGAGCTGCTCAGTGGCAATTAACCCTGAAGCATGCACAAGAGCATCAGCTGTTCTGAATGACTGTGTGATAATACTCTCGGTAGCGGATGTGATCAAAACCTTTGCAGGACAGCATTCACGAAGCTGCTGGGCCAAACGGATTACCAGGACGTGTACTCAAAGCATGCGCGGACCAAGTGTCACTGACATTTTCAACCTCTCCCTGACTGCGTCTGTAATACCTACATGTTTCAAGCAGACCACCATAGTCCCTGTACACAAGGAGGCGAAGGTGACCTGCCTAAATAATTACCGCCTCGTGGCACTCAAGTCAGTGGCCATGAAGTGCTTTGAAAGGCTGGTCATGGCTCACATCAACAGCATCCTCCCTGACTCCAATTCGCATACCGCCCCAACAGATCCACAGATGTCTCAATCGCACTCCATACTGCCCTTTCTCACCTGGACAAAAGGAACACCTATGTGAGAATGCTGTTCATTGACTGCAGCTCAACGTTCAGCACCTGACTGAACAACTCCCTCTGCAACTGGATCCTGGATTTCCTGATGTTCCACCCCCAAGGAGTAAAAGCAGGCAACAACTTGTCTCCCACTCTGATCCTCAACACTGGGGCCCCTCAGGGGTGTGCACTAGTCCCCTCCTGTATTCACTGTTCACCCACGACTGCTTGGCCAAATACGACTCCAACACCATCATTAAGTTTGCTGACGACACAACAGTGGTGAGCCTGATAAGCACAGACGATGATTAGATGGCCTATAGGGAGGAGAACTGGCAGTGTGGTGCCATGATAACAACCTCTTCCTCAATGTGAGCAAGACAAAGGAGCTGATCGTGGACTACAGGAAAAGGCGGGCCGAACAGGCCCCCATTAACATTGACGGGGCTGTAGTGGAGCGGGTTGAGAGTTTCAAGTTTCTTGGTGTCCACATCACCAACGAGCTATCATGGTCCAAGCACACCAAGACAGTCCTGAAGAGGGCATGACAAAACCTTTTCCCCTTTTGGAGACTAAATATTTTGCATGGGTCCCCAGATCCTCAAAAGGCTCTGCAGCTGCACCATCGAGAGCATCCTGACCAGTTGCCTGGTATGGCAACTGCTCGGCATCTGACCATAAGGCGCTACAGAGGGTACGGCCCAGTACATCACTGGGGTCAAGCTTTCTGCCACCCAGGACCTATACAATGGGCGGTGTCAGAGGAAAACCCATAAAATTGTCAGAGACTCCAGTCACCGAAGTTATAGACTGTTTTCTCTGCTACTGCACTGCAAGCGGTACCAGAGCGCTAAGTCTAGGACCAAAAGGCTCCTCAACAGCTTCTACCCCCAAGCCATAAGACTGCTGAACAATTTAATAAATCATATTGTGTTACTTTTTATTATAACTTTTTATTTTAGTCTAGTTGGTAAATATTTTCTTAACTCTTCTTGAACTGCACATTTGGTTAAGGGCTCGTAAGTAAACATTTCACCTTAAAGTCTACACTTGTTGTATTTGGCGCATGTGACAAAGTTTGATTTGATTAAGTGATCATGCCCGAGAAGCCTGTGTTTGGAGGATATATTGGCATGGGTGTTGTTCGTCGAGGGCTGGCAAAACAGTTCCAATTAGAGGTCGACTGATTAATCGGCATGGCCGGTATAATTGGTGCCGGTTTCAAGTTTTCATAACAATCGGTAATCTGCATTTTTGGACACCGATTATGGCCGATTACATTGCATTCCACGAGGAAACTGCAGTATGTTGCTAGCTAGCATTAAACTTATCTCATAAAAAAGCAATCAATCTTCACATAGTCACTAGGTTAACTATACATGGTTGATGATATTACTAGGTTAACTAGCTTGTCCTGTGTTGCATATAATCAATGTGGTGCCTGTTACTTTATCATTGAATCACAGCCTACTTCGCCAAATGGGGGATGATTTAACAAGAGCACATTCGTCAAAAAAGCACAATTGTTGCACGAATGAACCTAACCGTAAACATCAATTCCTTTCTTAAAATCAATACACAGAAGTATATATATTTTTTAACCTGCATATTTAGTTAAAAGAAATTCATGTTAGCGGGCAATATTAACAAGAGAAATTGCCACTTGCATTCATTGCAAGCAGTCAGGGTATATGCAACAGTTTGGGCCGCCTGGCTCGTTGCGAACTAATTTGCCAGAATTTTACAGAATTATGACATAACATTGAAGGTTATGCAATGTAACAGCAATATTTACTCTTAGGGTTTCCACCCGTCTAATAAAATACGGAACGGTTCCATATTTCACTTAAAGAATAAACGTTTTGTTTCGAAATGATAGTCCCTGGATTTGACCATATTAATGACCAACGACTCGTATCTCTGTGTTTAATATATTATAATTAAGTCTTATGATTTGATGGAGCAGTCTGACTGAGCGGTGGTAGGCAGCAGCAGGCTCGTAAGCATTCATTCAAACTCTACTGCGTTAGCCAGTGGCTCTTAGCAATGCTTGAATCACAGCACTGTTTATGACTTCAAGCATATCAACTCCTGAGATTGGGTTGGCAATACTAAAGTGCCTATTAGAATATCAATAGTCAAAGGTATATGAAATACAGATGACACGTCATAATAACTACAACCTAAAACTTTTTAACTGGGAATATTGAACCACCATCATATGTTCTGAGCAAGGAACTTAAATTTTAGTTGTTTTTTTTACATGGCACATATTGCACTTTTACTTTCTTTTCCAACACTGTTTTTGCATTATTTAACCTCTTGGTCCTACCTGGCACGCAGGCGTCCCATCTAGAGCTCTGGAAATGCAAATGCGCTACGCTAAATGCTAATAGTATTAGTTAAAACTCAAACGTTCATTAAAATACACATGCAGGGTATTGAATTAAAGCTACACTCGTTGTGAATCCAGGCAACAAGTCAGATTTCTAAAATGTTTTACGGCGAAAACATAGCACATATTTATGTCAAACCACCACCGCAGACATAGCTCATTAGCATAGCCAAGTAGGAAAAAATATGCAATCAACAAACGCAGGATTTAAAAAATAATAATTTCACTAACCTTTTGAAATCTTCATCAGATGACAGTAATATAACATGTTACACAGTACATTCATTTTTTTTCAATAATCTGCAATATATATCCATAAATCTCTGTTTACAATGACGCATCGTTCAAAAAATGCTACTAAAATGTCAGGAGAAATGAAATAGCTCCGGCAGATAACGTCAGCTAACAAGGAATACACATCATAAACTTTAACTAAATATGCATGTTTTACATATGTATAGGAAGATACACTTCTTCTAAATGCAATCGCTGTGTTACATTTATTTTTAACGTTTCAGTTTGCGTTTACTAGGCTATACTAGGAGTCGGCGCTCCAAATGTATCATTATGCCTCCTCTATCTTGGAGTAGACAGAAACCCAAAATTAACACATAAATATTCCCTTACCTTTGCTGTTCTTCCATCAAAAGACCTGGAAGGGATTATACTTACCAAAACAGCGTTTAGTTTTCAAGTCTGCGTCTTTCGGTTCTCAAAATAGCCACTTTTCGGTCGAAATGTAGGCAAAATTCAAGTGGATGCGCACCAAAACGTCGAAATTATATATTATATGTCGAGTAAACTTGTCAAACTATGTTCATAATTAAGCTTTAACATGTTATAAAGGTGTACAGCAATTGTGAGGACGAAGCGAAACACACACGTCTTTTAATTGATCCTGAAGAAAAGAGAGAGCGGGAGCAGAGCGCGCATAAACGTACACTTTTTTTCCGCGTGACTGAGACCTTTCGGCGCGCTCAACGTCTCGTGAGCGCGCGATTGTCACATTGAGAAGCCCCATTGAAAGCAGGCTTCGCGCTGAACACGTAGGAACTGTTCCCAGAGCGGTAGTTGTTTGGGAAGGCGTTTAAGATGCCGTCAAAGTTGGGCCAACTTTTTCCATGACGAGAGATTTTGGGAGAATGCATGCCCTGAGACTTCTGCTTTACATAGAGACAAAATTTAAACGGTTTTAGAAGCTTTAGAGTGTTTTCTGTTAGATAATATTTTTTATATGCATATATTAGCAACTTTTGACAAAAATTTATCCTGTTTTATATGGGTACCCAATTCCTCCAGAAGGGGCAGTAAACAGGGCTAGGCTTAAGAGGTTAAACCAAATTAAGCATGTTTCATTATTTATTTGAGACTATAAATAGATATTATTTATGTATTATATTATATATTAAGTTAAAATAATTGTTAATTCAGTATTGTTGTAATAGATATTTGTAATACTGACAATCTACGCACGTATGCGGGGGCAAAGATCGTACTGTTTGGGGAAATTTCCTCTGGTCTGATGAAACAAAAATAGAACTGTTTGGCCATAATGACCATCATTATGTTTGGAGGGAAAAGGGGAGGCTTGCAAGCTGAAGAACACCATCCCAACCGTGAAGCACGGGGGCGGCAGCATCATGTTGTGGGGGTGCTTTGCTGCAGGAGGGACTGGTGCACTTCACAAAATAGCTGGCACCATGAGGATGGAAAATTATGTGGATATATTGAAGCAACATCTCGAGACATCAGTGAGGAAGTTAAAGCTTGGTCACAAATGGTCTTCCAAATGGACAATTACCCCAAGCATACTTCCAAAGTTGTGGCAAAATGGCTCAAGGACAACAAAGTCAAGGTATTGGAGTGGCCATCACAAAGCCCCGACCTCAATCCTATAGAAAATTTGTGTCAGGACTGAAAAAGCGTGTGCTAGCATGGAGGCCGACAAACCTGACTCAGTTACACCAGCTCTGTCAGGAGGAATGGGCCAAAATTCACCCAACTTATTGTGGGAAGGCTACTCGAAACGTTTGACCCCAAGTTAAATCATTTAAAGTCAATGCTACCAAATACTAATTGAGTGTATGCAAACTTCTGACCCACTGGGAATGTGATGAAAGAAATATAAGCTGAAATAAATAATACTCTACTATTATTCTGACATTTCACATGGGATTTTTACTAGGATTAAATGTCAGGAATTGTGAAACTGTATGTAAACTTCTGACTTCAACTGTGTAGTATGTATGTATGTATGTATGTATGTATGTATGTATGTATGTATGTATGTATGTATGTATGTATGTATGTATGTATGTATGTATGTATGTATGTATGTATGTATGTATGTATGTATGCTAGTTGTATGTATGTATAATTTGCACACATGACTGTAAGTCGCTTTGGATAAAAGCGTCTGCTAAATGGCATATATTATATTTATTATATATTATGTATGTATGTATGTATGTATGTATGTATGTATGTATGTATGTATGTATGTATGTATGTATGTATGTATGTATGTATGTATGTATGTATGTATGTATGTATGTATGTATGTATGTATGTATGTATGTATAATTTCTGAATCTGCCAATTTAATCGGTATCGGCTTTTTTGGGGTCCTCCAATAATCGGCATCGGCGTTGAAAAATCATAATCGGTTGACCTCTAGTTCCAATATATCCTCCAAACACTGGCTTCGAAGGCATCACTTTTATACAACGGGTTACCAACAAATTCAAATAATGATTTGCTTGCTACCCAAGCCGGCTGTTCGTTCAGTTCGGTTGCCAGAGACTCGGCCCAGTCGTTCAGTCTTTTTCTTCTGTGTCTATGGACGCTACCCAGTCGTTCATTCTAAATGTTACATTGCCATACTGGCTGGAAACCTTCTTATCCCTAGCTAGCAAACTAAGGCTAACTTACAGTGCAGCCAGAATAACAACAGTAGCTGCATTTGTTTTAAACTGTTTTCTAGTGACAATTATTTGGACACATCCATAACAATGAGCTCATGAGGTGCAATTTCACCTGGAACATTTGCTCTCTCGTCAGGAAACTATTGTTCAGAGAATCTAGTCAACAACACAGCTAACACAATCACTTCAAACTGAAACTGGAAAGACTGCAAACTATCTGCACTTTATCTTTTTACCTTTTCTCAATTTAAATGGCTTTGTTTATATCATTAAAATGATACCAACCGATTCGACTGGCTGAGAAACGCTGCCTGCCTGTCTTGTCCCGACTCCTGACATGTTCTTTACTACGAGACACCTGTGGTAGCCATGCTGGTTAAGTGTTCATTGATTCACAGTGTCACCAGCAAAGCACCCCCACACCATAGCACCACCTCCTCCATGCTTTACAGCGGGAAATACACGTGTGGAGATCATCCGTTCACCCGCACCGCGTCTCACAAAGACACGGCGGTTGGAACCAAAAATCTGGACTCCAGACCAAAGGAGACATTTCCACCGGTCTAATGTCCATTGCTCGTGTTTCTTGGCCCCAGCAAGTCGATTCTTCTTATTGGTGTCCTTTAGTGGTGTCTTTGCAGCAGTTTGACCATGAAGGCCTGATTCACACAGTCTCCTTTGAAAAGTTGGTGTTGAGATGTGTCTGTTACTAAATATTTATTTGGGCTGCAATTTCGGAGGCTGGCAACTAATGAACTTATCCTTTGCAGCAGAGGTCACTCTGCACCTTCCTTTCCTGTTGTGGTCCTCATGAGAGCCAGTTTCATCATCGAACTTGATGGTTTTTGCGACTGCACTTGAAGAAACATTCAAAGTTCTTGAAATGTTCTGTATTGACTGACCTTCATGTCTTAAAGTAATGATGGACTGCCGTTTCTCTTTGCTTATTTGAGCTGTTCCTGCCATAATATGGACTTGGTCTTTTACCAAATAGGGCTACCTTCTGTATACCACCCCTACCATGTCACAACACAACTGATTGGCTCAAATGCATCAAGAAGGAAATAAATTCCACAAATTCACTTTTAACAAGCACACCTGTTAATTGAAATGCATTTCAGGTAACTACCTCATGAAGCTGGTTGAGAGAATGCCAAGAGTGTGCAAAGCTGTCATCAAGGCAAAGGGTGGCTACTTTGAAGAATATAAAATATGTTTGACACTTTTGGTTACTACATGATTCCATATGTGTTATTTCATAGTTTTAATGTCTTCACTATTATTCTACAATGTAGAAATTAGTCTAAATAAATAAAACCCCTTGAATTTAGTAGGTGTTCTAAAACTTTTGACCGGAAGTGTACGTGCCTGTGTCAGGTCTAAACTGCCACTACAAATAATCACTTACGTGTATTAAGAGCAAAGTCATTTTCAGTTTGAATATTGCGCCTTAAAAAGCCACGGTATTCCTTACAAAAAGGCTTCATTGTAACGTTTTGGAATGTTCATTCAAATCGTTCAACCGAAATTGTTACTAAATAACATGTTCGGGGGAAACAAAACCCTTGAACTTGAACTCACCTCCGGTGTTCGTCTGCAAACCCAGCATTCTGGTTTATAGGACATTCTGTAGGAAGCAGGTACCACCTCAACCTGGGTGGGCCTCTGTGTGGCCAACCACAAAGGGAGGAGGGTTGTCTGGGAACGTGTGGTTGGTTGGATTGGTGGGGCTGTGGGGGCTCCATGTGGTTAAATAAAGCAACTCCACTAACGTGTCATTACATTGTTATTAAAGAGCACTGCAGACCCAGTACTGCGTAGTGGGCTCCTTCTTCCACAGCATCTGTGTTAGGTATATATTATGTTTGTTTATGTGTATATTATTATATAGTAGCCCTTATGGATTTCCATTCCAGGCATGATTGTGTATGTACTATGTAGTCTAAATGGCTACGTCCCAAATGGCACCCTATTTCCATATATAGTGCACTACTACCCCCTATGGGTCCTGGTAAATAAAATAAAAAGCAGTGCACTTACAAGGGAATAGGGTGCTGTTTGGGACACCCTAAATGTCTCTCTCTCTCTCTCCCTGTCTCTCTATAGAACTGTGCCGAGAGGTTCCAGTATAAGTACCAGCTACGCTCCCACATGAGCATCCACATCGGACACAAGCAGTTCATGTGTCAGTGGTGTGGCAAGGACTTCAACATGAAGCAGTACTTTGACGAGCACATGAAAACACACACCGGTGAGACAGAGAACACACGCAGCTGTTTACACTCACACACTCACTGAGGAATTTGTTTGACACAAACGTGCAATTACAAAGCACACCCTCAAGGACCTATTCCTATAAAAAGCCTTTTGAACTTTTTCCTGTCATCAAAATGTTTTGAAGCCAAACATTCAGACACTAGTCTTCCAATAATGTTAGAAGCCAGACCTCTTCAGTCTTTAACATTTGGAAATACTCCCTGACCAAAGCCATCCCATTTACTGGAGAGTCTGCATGGCCCTCAGTCTTGATCCCTAGTCAGCCAGTGAGTCACCGTAGATGCTCTATAAAAGGAAATGAACGGGGCGTCCCAGGACGAGCGGTACCGAGACCTCGCCCAGTCTACATAATGAGAGGGTGGCAAAGCATCAGTGGTGCCTCTCCTCCATGTCTACTTCTAATGACTACCCTGACGCATTCTATATTACATCTTACATTTTCTCTTCTGCCGCAGGCCTGTTATTTTTCAGTCTTTTAAAAAAAATGTAATTTCTCCCTCCCTAATGTGGGCGGATTCCCTGCACTCTGCCCTGGTGGTTATTTTTGTATGGTGTAATTATTTGACCCTCTCTCCCGGCTGCCGCTGACCAATTTGGCCTCCTGTGGTCGGAGACACACCCAGTGATGCCTTGTCCTACACACTCTTCTTCTTCGTCCTTCTTTCTTTCTTCTTCCCCCAAAGTTTATCCTTTCCTCTGGAACTTACCTACTTTACAGAAGTTGCAGAACATTAACAAAATGGCCCCAGTATAATTTGTCACGATTAAATGATCCACTGTCATACTGTAAATGGTTTACCGGAGCCTCTCAGGAAAAAACATGCAGCTCAGATTAAAGCCGAGAGTTGCTTTGAGTGTGCTGTGAATGAGTGTACGGGGGTGGTAACGGGCACATTGAATGAAAGGGTAATGAGAGCAGCTCTCGAATGATCAGCCGCTGTTCATTTTCACATCTCATCCCAAAGTGTGAACTGGCATCGCTGAGTGGGTGGCTAGACAGCAATGACCACTAATACTCTCCTACAGGGACCTTAACTTTGCAATCAGACCAGATCTTCATGAAGTTCAGAGCACTTTAATCAGCACAGGACTTAAGTGTTGCCAGGTTGTGTATTATTCTTCTCATGCATGAGGTTCTGTGACGTGTGAAAGTTCAACTAATTGGGGTGATTTAGTCCCTGACTCTCCTTTTGCCTCTCTCTCCTTTCTCGCCGTCCCTGTCCCCTGCAGGAGAGAAGCCGTTCATCTGTGAGATCTGTGGGAAGAGCTTCACCAGCCGGCCCAACATGAAGCGCCACCGCCGCACCCACACAGGAGAGAAGCCCTACCCCTGCGAGTTGTGCAGCCAGCGCTTCCGCTTCTCCAACATGCTCAAGGCCCACAAGGAGAAGTGCTTCCGGGTCACTAGCCCTGTGACTCTGCAGGCCAGCAGCCTCCCCCTGCCTCTCCACCTCTCTGCCCCCTCCTCATCTGGCCCCGGCCCGGGCCTCGCTCCCTCAGCTGCCACCACCTCCGCCCCTCTGGGCCTCAGCCCGGCAGGAGGGGCTCTTCCCCCACGCGCCCCCGTGGGACACGCCAACTTCTCCCACCTGCACATGACCCCCTCTCACCATCTCCCTCACCACCACACGTCGCAACAGCAGCAGCACCACCCCGGCACGCCCCAGCAAGCACCCCCTCTCCCCCACCACCACCTGCCTGTGCCCCCTGTCTCTCCTCCCCCCGCCCTCTTCAAGAGCGAGCCCCTCACCCACTGTGGGCAGGAGGACAGCAGCTACCTGCGTTACATGGCACCGCAGGACAAAGGGCCTGGGGCCCCCCAGCATCACTGAACCCTATGTGGGCCCTGGGCTCCAGGCCTGCCTGCCACACCTCGATTACCCCCACCCCAACTCTCCCTGGCCCCTGGTGTAGAACGGCCCCTCGAATACTGATATGAACATGACACTCACAGCTCAGTACACACCAGTGTGTGTGGGAGAGCGTGAGGGATACAGACAGGTACACTTTCAGTCTACACTTTAGATAAGTGAGTGACCCACTTAGCTAAAGACACAAGTCAACTGACACAGATTTTTACAACCTCTTTGCTCATATCTTTTCTTGTGAAAATATTCTTCGAAAATCCTGTGTTCTTAGACAACCTGCCTCCCATGGTAGAAGGCTGTGTGTGTGTGTACCGGTATGTGAGTTATCCCTTGTTTGTGTCCATTTTATCCTCTCCACTGACAGCTGCTAATGTCATTATTCTACTAGTGGTTCTTTATCCAGGTAGCGGATCAGAACAGATCCATTTCATCAACTTAGTCCTTCGCGTCGACTGACTTTAACAACGGTTGCACAATTCGGGGGAGTTGTAAGTCCTGGTCCTAAGGCTAACCTGTTTACCATCCTGGTGTCAACTTGGTCTCCCACTGTCTCTCCCTAAGGAATTCCACACTGGCTCTACCAGCAGTAGGCCAGGAATCACTGCCATAGGTCACAGTGGGGAGGTTAGAAAACGCCTGTTAGTGCTACTACTTGTCTGTTGCAACAGAGATTCTGGTTAATTGGTGCTTTCATTGCAGTACTAGACATATTTCTTATACACAGGCTAGATCTCGTAACATCTGGAGTGTAATGTAACAGTGTGTGGGATTGGTTGTGTTGTTGTTATGCAGTTCTGGGATTTGTCTTCTTGACTGACATGTACAGCCTTAGAGCTGACACAAGGTTAGACGTTCCCAACAGAACAAACGTGATGAACCTGAACGTGCTGTCATATATACACACACACACTTCAAAAAGCAGTACGTCATCACTGGTCTCACGTCACACAAAATGCTTGTCAAGAGATTATTTTATTTGTTTGTCTTCTGTAATCAAAACCGTTCAAATACCGCCACTGTGACGGGTTTTCACATACGACCCAACCTGGACCTCGCATGTCTCTTCTGTCTCTCTTTCTCTGTCTCTCGCTCCTCTGTCTCGCTCGCTTGCTTTCTTTTTCTCTCTCTCTCTCTCTCTTTCTTTCTTTCTTTCTCCGTCTCTCGCTACTCTGTCTCTTCCCCCGCTGCTGCTGCTGAGATAATACGGGTCACCCTGTAAAAGGTCATTAAAACACAAGGTTCTGACCTTTTCAGCACAACTCTGAACTGAAAAATCTGTATTTTTATTCCAACCAGCCTATCTGCCACAGCTTGGTGTGGAGCAGGACACATTTTGTTGTTGTAATGTAGCGGTTTGTTCTCCTTAGTGTTACATATACTGTCTAAGGTTACGCAAACATTGAGGCCCTATCTCACACGTTGGCAAATAATGATGAATCAAAACATGTTGAATGTTGCCCTAGATGTAGTGATACAGGCTAACGGTTTAGCGATCAAATGTGTTATTTTCTAGTGCTATTTTCTGGAAATATGTTACATTCAGTTTCAGACTGAAGAATTGTTCCCATCTCGCTCGGAACATCCTGTTGAGTGATCGGTTGGAGGATTATGTCTAACATGCGTTTCAATTTCTGGTGTTGGATACATTTACTCAAGTTGTACATTTACTCAAAGAAATCACGTTTGCATTATGTAACCTTTTTGTTGTGTGAATGTTCTCGCTGTCCCATTGTATGACGTTCTGACTGTCCGGTTGTTGTTCGTATTGATGAATGACCGAGAGAGATTCTGTCTTGTCAGATTGTTGGTAGTGGGTTGTAGGATGTTGTCCACCCCCACCCCACTCTTCTCAGATAAGACTGAGTGTTGAGGAGCAATGTTAAAGTGTGTGTTTGTCTCGGTAATGGCAAAATGGAACCCCTATGGTGCTGTTGTAACAAATGCTACCATTACACAGCCTGGCCCTGGCCATATTCTGTCTGTCGTTCAACTCTCTGGGTCTCTCCCTCTGCACTCCCTGCTAAAGCCGTGCCATCTGTTTGAAAGGGGGTTCTGAGGTTGATTTTGTACACACACAAGAATATGTCTGACATGTTTCTGTGGATTAACACATAATGGGTATAGCATAGTGGTGGTTCAGGCTGAGTAGTGGATCAGGTTACTGTTTGTATATTGGGAGAAACTGAAGAGGAACAGTAGCATCCATTAGCAAATCCCTGTACCACCTTGAGTTGCGGGTATTTGGCCCATTGGATTTGGTTGAACAGATGCCCACCCTCTCGAGAGCTACAACCATTCTGCCATTACTGTGGGTCTGTTAGTTGGGCCTCAGTATCAGCTTGACCATGAGTTACTTACTGTTTTTCATGGCGTTTCAGTATGAGGCTTTTTTTCTTTCTTTTTTTTTTAACGTTGGTTTTAAAAAGCTTTTCTATTTGTGTGTATCCTCTGCACTTTACTGCTGCGTGAGCGAGTCGCAGTGAAGGGAGGGACTGACAATGCATTGTGTGAGTGAAGTGATGTGTTGGTTCATGGAGGAGGGAGGCGGTTGGTTAGGTGAGTGGCCGTTTGAGTAAGGAAAAGGAGGAGAATCAATCTGGAGGTGGATAGCGTGGAAGGGCCATGGCAAAAGGAAATGTTTTGTTTAGTTCATATATTTGTTTTGTTTTTAAATTCCTGTAAGTCAATAGACTGGCTCTAATATGGACTCCCAAAGAGTGATCGAGTAGTGTTGTTCCTCCTGCTTTGGCGATTTTTTTTTTTTTTTACACTAGCCCCTCCCTGCTTCATCTGATCTGAAATACATTGAGGTGTTTGTCTGCCTCATATCCAGAGGTCCCTCTTTGTTGTGTAACATTTTCTCTTCCGATTTACTGTATGATTCTCCTCCTTTCAAATTTGTTATATAGAATGCACTTTTGACTAAAATCCTGGCTAGTTAAGAAAAATAACAATGTATATTCTTTAAAGATGTAAAAAAAAAAAAAAATCTATATACTTTTTCCCCTCAAGTATTTTTAACCACTTAATGTAGCATTGCATATTTTATTATTGTGAGTATCTGGTACAAAATTGTGCAGCTTTATACTGTCCTGGGTTGTTTTTTTGCTGGGGGTGGGGGGGGTTGTTTTGTATGTTTGTTTTTGGAGATTGAGGAGAAGTTGTAATGTTGGGCCTTTTTTTAATAATGTACATTTAACGGACTCTGCTAACTTTCAGAAGTAAAAAATGAGTAGCCATAATTATCACATATTTGTGTGCTGTCGTGTGTTCTTCTCTGTCAGATCCTATGTGGTATTGGTAGCTTCATGTGCATTTGAAAACTAATCTTTGCATTAACCTTTCTAGCACAGGCGTTCTGCTAGCGGAACCCCTCGACAACATTTTACTGAAGGCAGCGTGCGAAATTCAAAAATATTTTTTTGAAATATGTAACTTTCACACATTAAACAAGTCCAATACAGCAAACGAAAGATAAACTTGTTTTTAATCTTCCCATCGTGTCCGATTTCAAAAAGGTTTTACAGCGAAAGCACAACATATGATTATGTTAGGTCAGAGCCCAGTCACAAAAACACACAGCCATTTTTCCAGCCAAAGATAGGAGTCACAAAAAGCATAAATATAGATAAAATGAATCACTAACCTTTGATGATCTTCATCAGATGACACTCATAGGATATCATGTTACACAATACGTGTATGTTTTGTTTGATAATGTGCATATTTATATCCATAAATCTCAGTTTACATTGGCGCGTGACATGCAGTAATGTTTTTATTCCAAACATCCGGAACATTATGGAAAAAGCATAATCTGAGTACGGCACTGAAAGCCCAATCCAGCAAAAGAAATATCCGCCATGGAGTCAACAGAAGTTAGAAATAACATTATAAATATTCACTTACCTTTGATTATCTTCATCAGAATGCACTCCCAGGAATCCCAGTTCGACAATAAATGACTGATTTGTTCCATAAAGTCCATCATTTATGTCCAAATAGCCACTTGTTGTTATCGTGTTCAGCCCAGTAATCCATCTACATGAGGCGTGAGCACTACGTCCAGACAACAACTCGAAAAGTTCCGTTACAGGTCGTAGAAACATGTCAAACAATGGATGGAATTAATTTTTAGGATGTTTTTAACATAACTTCAATAATGTTCCAACCGGAGAATTCCATTGTCTGTAGAAAAGCACTGGAACGAGAGCTAACTCTGTCGGGACTGCGCGTCACGAGCCTGAGACACTCTGCCAGACCACTGACTCAATCAGCTCCCATTCCCCCCTCCTTTATAGCAGAAGCCTGAAACAAGTTTCTAAAGACGGTTGACATCTAGTGGAAACGTTAGGAAGTGCAACTTGACCCCATAGACACTGTGTATTCGGTAGGACAAGCTTTGAAAAACTACAAACCTCAAATCCAACCCGGAAGTGGGACATCTTTCTCAGGATTTCGCCTGCCATATGAGTTCTGTTATACTCAGACATCATTCAAACAGTTTTAGAAACTTCAGAGTGTTTTCTATCCAATGCTACTAATAATATGCATATGTTAGCATCGGACCGAGTAGGAGGCAGTTTACTCTGGGCACGCATTTCATCCAAAAGTGAAAATGCTGCCCCCTATCCCAAACGGGTTTAATGGTATCCTGTTCTCACAGCTAATGGAATCAAATGTCTGTCTCAGCTAGGGCTGCACAATTATTTGAGTTATTATCGAAATTGCAATATGTATATCGCAAGAGGTTGCAATTTATTATTAAGTGCCATGTATGTAACGTTCAAATGCAATGAGGGTCCCCTGGGAAACTGACCAACGCTGGTTCCTACCCTGTCACAACAACTTCTAATGTACCTTGTTTGTTTTTTAGTTGTCATGCCAAACTACACCAAGCATAGAATCAGAATATTACTTTGGTAAACCAACAGTCTACCAAAGTGTTTTGATCTAAATTGCAAGTTATATCATGATCGCAATATTTGGTCAATATTGTGCAGCCCTAGTCTCAGCCCTACATCACATTGTTTTTTTGCAACGGTGACCACAGGAGTCTTGTATACAGACAGGTTGTAACTGAGGAAATGCATCATGATCACTAAGAATGTGACAAAAAAAATGTGTTTACCTTAATTTTAATCTAAATTCAGATCCCCCCCACCAACACACACACATTGAGTGGATTGTTTAACCAGCCATTTTGAGTCCGACTGTACAGTATTTTGTTTTTAAATATTATCAATCGGTCCTGGACTAAACAAATCCGTCTCCTTGGCGGAAAGCTGTGGTTGAAGTTGTGCACCATGTAGAGAACCAAAAGTGGGTTTGCCGCCAAACCAGTTGAGAACATTTACAACTGCGACCTGGCCAAGATAAAGCAAAGAAAAAACAACAACACAGAGTTACACATAAACAAATGTACAGTCAATAACCTAATAGAAAAATGTATGTACAGTGTGTGCAAATGTAGAAGATTAGGGAGGTAAGGCAATAAATAGGCCATAGAGGTGAAATAATTACAATTTAGCATTAACACTGGAGTGATAGATGTGCAGATAATGATGTGGAAGTAGAGATACTGGGGTGCAAAAGAGCAAGAGGGTAAGTAATAATATGGGGATGAGGTAGTTGGGTGTGCTATTTACATATTGGCTGTGTACAGGTACAGTGATCGGTAAGCTGCTCTGACAGCTGATGCTTAAAGTTAGAGAGGGAGATATGTCTCCAGCTTCAGTGATTTTTGTCATTTGTTCAAGTCATTGGCAGCAGAGAACTGGAAGGAAAGGCGACCAAAGGAAGTGTTGGCTTTGGGGATGACCAGTGAAATATACCTGCTGGAGCGCATGCTACGAGTGGGTGTTGCTATGGTGACCAGTGAGCTGAGACCAGGCGGGGCTTTACCTAGCAAATACTTTTATAGATGACCTGGAGCCAGTGGGTTTGGCAACGAATTTGTAGTGAGGGCCAGCCAACGAGAGCATACAGGTTGCAGTGGTGGCTAGTATATGGGGCTTTGGTGACAAAATGGATGACACTGTGATAGACTACATCCAGTTTGCTGAGTAGAGTGTTGGAGGCTATTTTGTAAATGACATTGCCGAAGTCAAGGATCGGTAGGATAGTAAGTTTTATGAGGGTATGTTTGGCAGCATGAATGAAGGAGGCTTTGTTGCAAAATAGGAAGCCAATTTATAGATTTCATTTTGGATTGGAGATGCTTCATGTGAGTGGATGAAGAGTTTACAGTCTAACCAAACACCTAGGTCCACATATTTATGTCAGAACTGTCTAGAGTAGTGACGCTAGTCGGGCAGGAGGGTGCGGGCAGCAATCGTTTGAAGAGCATGCACTTAGTTTTACTAGCATTTAAAAGCAGTTGGAGGCCATGTAAAAAGTGGTGTATGGCGTTGAAGCTCGTCTGGAGGTTTGTTTAGCACAGTGTCCAAAGAAGGGCCAGATGTATGCAGAATGGTGTCATCTGCGTAGAGGTGGATCAGAGAATCACCAGCAGCAAGAGCGACATCATTGATATATACAGAGAAAGGTGTCGGCCCGAGAATTGAACCCTGTGGCACCCCCATAGAGACTGCCAGAGGTCCGGACAACAGGCCCTCTGATTTGACACACTGAACTCTATCTGAGAAGTAGATTGTGAACCAGGTGAGGCAGTCATTTGAGAAGCCAAGGCTGTTTAGTCTGCTGATAAGAATGTGGTGATTAACAAAGTCGAAAGCCTTGGCCAGGTCGATGAAGACGGCTGCACAGTACTGTCTTTTATCGATGGCGGTTATGAAATCGTTTAGGACCTTGAGCGTGGCTGAGGTGCACCCATGACCATCTCGGAAACCAGATTGCTTAGTGGAGAAGGTACGGTGGGATTCGAAATGGTCGGTGATCTGTTTGTTAACTTAGCTTTCGAATATTTTAGAAAGGCAGGGCAGGATAGGTATAGGTCTATAACAGTTTGGGTCCGCTTGCAAAAGCTGAAACAGGGCTGTTTCCCAGAGTTAATCCTAGGTGACTGTATTATTCATTACTACATTGATTTAATCAATAGGGTTTGTGTTCTAATTGCTTAGTCATGTTCTTTGATACAGGCTCCAGGCGTCTACAGCTCTGATTCTGGTTGTTCCTGTTACATAGGGTGCTGCAACTCACTGACCTCTTTCACTCCTTTTGCAAGCTGGCTCATTCTGTATATTTTGTTCCCTATTTTCTTCTGTTTGCAACCACAGAGATGGAACAGTCAGTTTTGTGTTTTGTCTGGTCGCGTTTTAGGTTCATTTGACAAGCTGGACTCTGTTGATCTCTGCGAGTGTTTGTCTGCAGTGTGAGTGGATGTGATTGTATCAACAGAAGGAAGATGATACTGATCAAATGGCTGAAATCACTGCATTTACCAATCAGTCTTTCCTTTATTTCTCACGAATTGAATTGTGTGGCAATTCCTTGTCTGTGGAAACAGCGGGTAGTTACAACCTGGGTCTGTGGTAAGTGTGTAGTAATGGCCTTGTGTTCCAATCCAAATACTGTAGGTCAAGTCTTCTGCACCCCTGACCTTTTTAGAGGACCTGACTAACTCCATTGTTACCTGGCCTCACAGCATTAGAAGCCGTAATGGCACAAAGTCCGGGGGGGATTTCCCTCAAGGAACCGTTCTAGGGATGAATAAATGAAAGGCTTGCACAAACGCAGCTTGACGGGTTTCCAAAAAAATGTGCTTTAATTTGAAGCGCCACAAGACCACCGCTTAATAAGCTTTGTAAGCAAAGCACTGCGAGAAAACTTAGAGCAGTCTTTGTGCATAACTAGACAATATTATGCACCCGTTTTGTATTATTTTTTTATTAATAGAACTGGGTTTGCCTGGCAGGAAGGAAGCGGGAGTGAAAGTTGACATTGTCATGGAGGACGCCACATAAATCATATGAAAACATGTGATCTTGGATACAATCAAGCTATTTTAAGTAGCTTTTAATGGGAACAGTACGTCTCCTAACAGCAGTGTGTTTGGCTGCAAGGTTTGTGTGTGTATGTATATGAAATGTATGTTAGCCTTCAGGAAAGAGGAAGTGAAGATCATAAAGTGCACGTGCCAAGAGGTGGGTGCACGCTACATCAACCAGGTTAAAGGACACCCCACCCATATTAGTCCCTAGAGTGCGTGTCTAGCTGTCTATTTCGTGTTTTTTTTTTTTTGTCTTCATGAGTGTCTTGTGTGTTCAAGTGCTTGCAGATGTTCAGATGTTTACTTGGGGGGGGGGGGGGGGGGTTCCTAAACGGTAAAACTGAATGTTTTAAAAATATATATTTTTAAATGTTCTGAGAACAGATGTTGATTTGAACTATCCCCACCAGATGCGTTCATGATATGCAGGTTAAAATTAAAATACCAATATATTTGACAGGTCAAAACACAAATGAAACATTCATGGACATTTAGATGGCTTGCTGTTGCTAGCTAATTTGTCATGGGAGATTAATTGCTTATGGTCTCTTTTTTTTGTTGCCCATTTTGAGTCCTACAAAAACAAATGGGTTTTCTACTCTGACAATTAATCAATCCACCCATAGGATGGGAAACCTAGTTAGACTTGAGTAAGATTTCTCTCATTGAAGCTTTCTTTTCCTTCTCTGGATTTTAAATGGTGTTTGGCAAACAACTTTAAATTGTGTTACTTATATAATAATATATATATAATATAATAATATAATATAATACTTCCAACTGGACTGGAAAATGGACCTCGTTCCTCTTTCAATCACCCACGTGCGTGAAGTGGCGCGTTAAGCGTCTAAAATAGAGCCAAGTTCTATTTTAGCGCCTGGCTACACAGGACGCACGTGAGCAGTTGGGATGAAATGATTGAATGACATGTATATGTACATTTATTTTGCACGCAACGCGGCTGGTTTTAGTCACCGTCTTAAAATGTTCAATAAGACTTTTAACACTACTAACTTTTTTGTTTTTTCAAACTCCAAGCACCGATCGGACACATGGAAATGAATTTCCTTAGGCTTTAATCATGCAAAAACATTTTTTTAAATATATTATGACACGGCATCTGTGAGATTCAAAGTTATAATCTAATGTTCTCTATCCATGGAATTAGTCCACTGCACCACCAGGTTGGAGCTAGCGTGCCATTCTTTTTTTTCTTGCATATACAAAGCAACATTCCCAGAAAGTTGTGGGAAGGTTGTATGCAAAATAACCATTGGACAACTGACAGCAGTGGAAAGTGTGAGCGACTGACTCACCACAGCACTGATGCTGTATGTGAATATGTGAGTGGGTGGTCAGGTTCATTCTCTTGCACGGTGAGTGGGAGAAGGCCGGGTGATAACACAGCACCAGATAAGTCTGGACGCCCATCTGCGTTCAGAAGTAGACAGGCATTAGTCTCTTGAGGGAGGGGTTGGGGGAGGGGTAGCCTGCTAGGTCGAAGTGGCTGAGCATTCAGAGGTGCAAAATGTCTTGCTTTCACCTTTTTCTAAACCATTCAGTTTATTTTACCATAAATTTGAACATCGTGTTCTTGGTGTCACCCTTTGGTCAATTAGGGATGTGTGGTTTGCGCACACAGCAAAAAGTCTGTAAATGATCTCACATAACAGGCTTATCATGTGTACATACCACCTAAGCAGTTTTGTTATGCATACATTGAGAGAGCACAACAAACGGAATCTCTCTATGTTCTCCCTGGAGGCTGTGCTGAGTGATATTCAAACCAGAATCAACCAACCTGTCTACTGCTTCTATGGGTTCACTTACACAGGATCTTGGAGGTGGGCGACAAAATGGGCCGGTGTTGCGTCGCCTATGACGTCACAACCGTAGCAAGCTCAGTGGTTTTGACAGCCAATAAATCGAGCTGAAAGCACTCTATTCCCCGACAATCAAACTCGTACATAACCAAGTAATGGTCAAGTTCAAGACTGGACAAAGTACAGCATGTCGGTGACCAATTCAAGAACATAGGCGACTTCAGAGACACCGCGCGGGACAAGAGTGCCGTCGGGTATACAGTTTGTGGACATACATTCTTACGGGTACATGTTTTCTATGGTTCCTTCGCTCTGAAAATAAAATGAATTATTTAGTCAACTAACCTTCAGGACGTTTTCCAGTGAGTAAATACAGCGCGTTCACTCGTGGATTAGGAAACATTTGCTTGAAGGCTCATTTATCTATTAGATGTTCATCAGTCTACTCCGTTTTTGGAACAAATTGTTATAGCATAAGTAATTGATATTCCTGTGAAATGGCATAATATAATGCGATACTATAACTATCTATAGATTCGTTGCATACATTGCATGTAGCCTAATATTGTATGATGATGGTTACATTATTAGCCTACAGTAAGTCCTGCAGAGCGCGCTGCATTTTCTGGCGTTGTAGATAATTACAACATTGAACGGTGCCCGTCTCTCTTGGGTGTTATTTACAGGCGTTTCCTGTACCTGAATTATCCTCCTCACTTTACAGATCCAATGTATTGGTTGATAGTGTTCTGGGAACCATCTGTTGACAGCGCGGAACGTTGAAGGTCAGTACAGTATGTTCCGTTCTTTTCACTTCAACTGACTCCTTGCAGCTTCAAACAGATCAGCATAGGCTGACGTTGTTTAAAATGTCTTGATTTAAGATGTCAGTTTATTTTGTATGCTGCTGACTCATCATGTGTGTTACTTGCTCTTATTACATTTATTACATTTCCCAGCTGCACAGGTACAGAACATCGCCGCTAATCACTTATGTGATAATGTGATTTTAGATTATGGCGTTTCAAATGGTAAAACATCTGTGTTGTAGTACTCTAGTCCAGGACAGAACGTGACTCGGACACGACCAGTGGTGACTCGGATGAAAATCTCTCTTTGTTGCATAATTTAACATACTAGCTACAACAGCAAATGTTAGAGAGCTAAATTATTTACATATCCTTACAATGTAAACAGCATTTAGTATATTAAAACAATTATTGGATGGCAGTTTAGCACTGCAAGTACTGACTCGTGACTATAAAGGACTCGGACTTGGTGACTTACTCGGATTTAATGTGATTTCAGGGGTAGAAATATGTTTGATGTTTTAGTACACATGTTGGGTGGCTACCAAGCAGAAATGCAACCCATGCTGATATTGGCACAATGATTATTTCTCATTCCACCTCTAATCTTTCTAATTCAGGTCCATTGAAAAAAAAAGTTTATCTAAATGTTTGTATTTTGTTTGTCTTTTCTTCTTCAATCTGTACTTTTTTACTCTGCTTCCATCCTCTCCTCCTCCCTGGCCTATTATACACTAATTCTTCCCAGAACCCCCACTCTGTGTGTTTTCCAACCTGCCTCGTCGTGAACGAGAGACCGAAAGGTGCAAAAGAGAGGGATTTTGGTGCCACTCATCTCAGTAAGAGGTTGTCAAAGCCAATCATGAACTGCTTTGGCTCTCCCCCAGGCGAGGACGTCCCCCCACGTTCCAGACGCTCCGCAAATAACATGGCCGCCAACTCAGCAACACCCCCCTCTGACAGGCGCTTCCTCATCTTCTTCGACTTTGACGAGACCATTGTAAATGAGAGCAGTGACGATGTGGTGGTGCAGGCGGCCCCAGGGCAGAACCTCCCCGCCTGGCTGAAGGACACCTACCGACCGGGCCACTACAACGAGTACATGCAGCGCGTGCTGGCCTACATGGCAGAGAAGGGCGTGACCGAGAGTGCCATCCGCTCCGTCATCGAGAAGATCCCCGCCTCTCCCGGCATGCTGGCCTTGTTCCAGTTCCTCCGCCACCGCCCCCCGCAGGACTTTGAGGTGGTTCTGGTGTCTGATGCCAACACCTTCTTCATCGAGTCCTGGCTCCGCCGCGTTGGGGCCCGCCAGCTCTTCGTCAAGATCCTCACCAACCCTGCCACCTTCGACAAGGATGGCCGGCTGGTGCTGCGCCCCTTCCACTCCCACAGCTGCCTGCGCTGCCCGGAGAACATGTGCAAGCAGGTGATCTTGAGGGACTATGTGATGCGGCGGACACAGGAGCGTGGGCGGCCGTTCCAGAGGGTATTCTATGTGGGCGATGGGGCCAACGACTTCTGCCCGTCTCTGATCCTGGGGCCCCGGGACACGGCGTTTGCCCGGCGGGACTACCCCATGCACCGGCTGATCACTGAGATCCACGAGGCCAGGCCAGGGGAGTTCAAGGCTGTTACTGTGCCCTGGGCCAGTGGGGATGATGTGGTGGAGCGACTCAGGAGGCACGCAGAGGAGAAATGATGAAGCTAGGGGAGGGGGGGGGGGGGCTGCTCACACACATACACAAATACTCAGACACTCACACACCCAGCAAATCACATTCCCAGATCAAATACCCACAATACCACATACTGACACATAATGAAAATCCACTCTACGCTCAAGAATAGAGCATGCCAATTGAACAGGCGTTTTGATATATTGCCTGCGACAGTGTCACACTTCCGCTCAGTCCATCTGTCTTACTCGGACTCAGCCACAGAGCTAGAGATACTGTAGTCTTTCAGTCCACCTCTTCTCACTCTAGGCTTGCAGTCAATCAGAAACACCAACACAAGAAAGGCATCAACTCTGTTTGTTATTACAGCGACGTATGCCTTAGTTGTCAGTCAATCTTTTAGAGGGATTGATCCTCTTATGCTGGATTGAGAGGGAAGAGGTACAAACATCATTGACTGAATAGGGGGGTCTGCAGTGATACATTTAGGACTGGTGTATTACCTATATTCCTTTGTTGACTCTGAGCTCTATTGGTTTATTACAGTTTTCCTCAGTTGCTAACAAGCGTCGGTCAATACTGAAGCCACTTTTTCAAAACTCTTCACACAGTCTGCATTACCAACATGCATCTTGGCCAAACAGTTAATCTCACCTCAAACCACTTCATACACGTCTCAAAATAAGCTTGTTCGACCATAACTCTGGCAGCAGTTCTCACTCAAAACACACTGACCTAAAAACACTAACAGGGAGCATTACATAAATGTACTTCTCTTTGAATGATTTTCCACATAAATCAGTATTTCATTATAGAATAACACCGTGACTTTATTGACTGTACTAAAGTATATGTAACAAGAATGAATAAGAAATGCAGCAATTTGCGTCAATAGCCTTCATTTTTTTCTATGTCTTTGCATATAGTCATTTACTTGTGAAGAATAAAGTTGAAACAAAATCAAGTTCCTGAAATTCCAGGGCTGCAATAATTTCAAAAACATGTATAGTATAATCACTAACAGTACAGTACTGTGACGGTTCTAGTTCTCCCTCTCTCCTGCATTTGGCCACAAGTTCTCAACATCACATCTTATGTCTTCTCTGGCAAAGCATCTTGGGAAGTATCTTCTGGAATGTCTAATCCAACCCTGCCAGTCTTCAGGAGAAGTGTCTCCACACCCTGCATTCATGGTGTCCAGCAAGGACATCTGGTCATGTGGATGGTGGTCATAAACCTTCCACCTCGACGCAGAGGAAAACTCCTCTATGGGGTTAAGGAAGGGGGAGTGTGGAGGCAGGAATAGTACTGGCATCCTGGGATGTGCAGCAAACCAGTCTGTGACTGCAGCAGAGTGGTGGAATGTCACATTAACCCACACAGCGACGGTAGGGGAGTTTCTGGCCCCTCTCTCCTCCGCTGGCACGAGTCGATTATGCAGATTCATCCAGAAAATAAATGAGCCTCTCTGTATTGTAGGGGCCAATGAGTGGTTTATGTAACAGCAAACCATCATTGGACAGTGCTGCACACATTGATGTTAGCTCCTCTCTGGCCTGGGACTTCCACGGTTTGCGGTCTGTCCAATCACATGTCTTCCCCTGCGGTGTGTTTTTGTCAGATTGAATCCAGCTTCATCCACAAAGATGAATGTACGTGCAGTTTGCCTTGCTTCCATCTCCATTCATCTCAAACACAGTAAATCCACAGTTTTACAGTACTTTATATTATGCATAGCTGTGTATGTACCCTGTTTGGTTATTGAACAGACATCTTACCTGGATATATTGATACCAGAGTTATTTCACCGTTTCTCTCAAAGGGTACAGTGTACAACTGCTTCCTCCTTGTTTTATGTTTCTCTTGGACTCTGGCCATTGTCGTTGTGCTGACCGTATTCACATTCCCAAAAGTAATATAAATATAATAATATATGCCATTTAGCAGACGCTTTTATCCAAAGCAACTTACAGTCATGTGTGCATACATTCTACGTATGGGTGGTCCCGGGGATCGAACCCACTACCCTGGTGTTACAAGCGCCATGCTCTACCAACTGAGCTACAGAAGGACCATAATATTGTCTGCCAGCACTCTGTCCCGAATTTCCCACAGTTTTATTGCATTGTTGCCGATCACCATGTCAACAATGGCAATTTCCTGCGTATCTGATAATATTCTGCCTATGCTGTGGGAGGCAACCATTGGATCCTACTGAAAAACACAAAACAAATCAATCCTTTAAAAAATGTCAGTATATGTTAAAATGTGAACATCCTGTATTGTACTATAATATATAGTTAAATTATCACCTGTGGTTTTGCCAGAAAATGTGTACTATTGATGCAACTGTTGAATGCTGCAGATGTGGTTGCACCCTTAAACCGGCTTCTCTCAAAGAGAGACCATGGTTTACAACATGGTCAATAATTGTGGCCCTTATCTCATCAGAGACCACCGCTCTTGGTCTTCCTCTCCTTTGTCCTCCACACTGTCTCCCTCTCTCTGTCACTCTTCTTTCCCCACCAACCTGTCTTCCTTGATCCATGTTTCCAAACTAAATCATTCCGAAGCCGTCCTCTTTTGTCTGTTTAGTAACAAGCCTAAAAACAGGACACTGGACACTGGGTAGGCATTCAGCTGAAATTGCAATCAGCTGTGTTTGGAATGATTAAATATTCTGCTGAGATTTTCTATGTTTCAATCTGGTTACTGCACAAATGCATGACATTTGCCATCCTGTTTTGAATGTGTTTTTAACAGTTTTGGAAACAGCGTGTTAGCATTTGAAAACATGCTGCAAATATATAGTTTTGCAGGTGGTGGAGTACGAATGGATGCATTTTGTGTGAAAGCAATGAAAAATTATTCACAGTTTGGTCCACATACACTTCCGTTTCACTGACTGTGTGAAGAGTTTTGATAATGTGACTTCAGTTTTGACCAATGCATGTTAGCAATTGAAAAAACTGTAACAGTCAAACTGGGTCAGTAGGGCAGTAGATCCGGTTAGTTAGTGTCCCGTTCTCTGTCTATAGCCCTCTCCAGTCCACCCAATGGCATTGTCGATGCTAAATGAATGGGTGGCTATTCTAGTGTAATTCTTAAATCTTATATTATCAACAATAAATTGTGTTGTTTACTTGTTAACAGTGCTCTTTGTGAAATAGGGAATTGATGGCTGATCAGGGAAAATGTAATGTGATAACATCGCCATCTACTGGCAGACCTAAAGATAGCAAGTGGAGACCAGTTTTAAAGTTTTGGAAAATAAGTTGAAATGGAACAGAAAATGTACTGTACCATATGACATAGCTATATAACTAAATATTGTCGTTTTTAAAACATGTATGTATTATTATTATTATTTGTGCATGTCTGTTTTAAATATGTAACACATACTTGTACCTACATGTTCCACCACCAGCAGGAATATAAAAGCCATGAACTAAACTTCTGAGTCTGTGCATTAATTATGTCCTATCCTAACACACTAATTGCACCCCACTATATTTCTCTCTACACATAAATTCCACTGGAAACTGTTCCTTGACTAAGGCAGCAGCACAATAGGCTTGAACACCATTTAGATGGTGACTTAGAATACTCATAATAGTCACATACTGATTTAGAATATGTGGACAACTACAAATACCTAGGTGTCTGGTTAGACTGTAAACTCTCCTTCCAGACTCACATCAAACATCTCCAATCCAAAATTAAATCTAGAATTGGCTTCCTATTTCGCAACAAAGCATTCTTCACTCATGCTGCCAAACATACCCTCGTAAAACTTGACCATCCTACCGATCCTCGACTTCGGCGATGTCATTTACAAAATAGCCTCCATTACCATACTCAATAAATTGGATGCAGTCTATCACAGTACCATCTGTTTTGTCACCAAAGCCCCATATACTACCCACCACTGCGACCTGTACGCTCTCGTTGGCTGGACCTCGCTTCATACTCGTCGCCAAACCCACTGGCTCCAGGTCATCTACAAGATCCTGCTAGGTAAAGTCCCCCTTATCTCAGCTCGCTGGTCACCATAGCAGCACCCACCTGTGCTCCAGCAGGTATATCTCTCTGGCCACCCCCAAAACCAATTCCTCCTTTGGCCGCCTCTCCATCCAGTTCTCTGCTGCCAATGACTGGAACGAACTACAAAAATCTCTGAAACTGGAAACACTTATCTCCCTCACTAGCTTTAAGCACCAGCTGTCAGAGCAGCTCACAGATTACCGCACCTGTACATAGCCCATCTATAATTTAGCCAAAACAACTACTACTTCCCCTACTGTATTTATTTATTTTGCTCTTTTGCACCCCATTCTTTCTATTTCTACTTTGCACATTCTTCCACTGCAAATCTACCATTCCAGTGTTTTACTTGCTATATTCTATTTACTTTGCCACCATGGCCTTTTTATTGCCTTTACTTCTCTTATCTCACCTCATTTGCTCACATTGTATATAGCATTGTTTTTCTACTGTATTATTGACTGTATGTTTGTTTTACTCCATGTGTAACTCTGCGTTGTTGTATGTGTCGAACTGCTTTGCTTTATCTTGGCCAGGTCCCAATTGTAAATGAGAACTTGTTTTCAACTTGCCTACCTGGTTAAAAAAGGCAGATTTGTCCCTCGTGCCAATCATCGGACACCCCAGAACTATGCAATGATCAATTAACAATGATCAATTTCCACAACAAGCACTGAAATAATTATAATTGTGCCAACACTGCTTGAGTCCCTGTGGATTTAACCATTGTGTATTATAAGCAGGCCTAGCCTATCTAGAATATATATATGACACTAGCCTATCTAAAAGATGTGTATGGCATTATACAGAATTTGAGAACAAGAACAGTCACTTTTATTGTTTCACATAATGACTGTAAGCACTTAAACTGTCTACCAACAGCCGTCTATTAGAGAAAGCTAGTTGAACAACTCATATAGTGTGATGATGGTTGCAATACATCTGCATTTGGCAAATAAATGACTGTCATCTCCACCTTAAAGGCCCAAATGCAGACGTTTTTATATCAACATCAAATCATTTAAGTCCCTTACTGTAATTATTTTCCATTAAAATTGTCAAGATTGAACAAAAATAGCTTCATAGCAAAAACCTATTTCTCAAACAAGAATTTAGCTAGGATTGTCTGGGAGTGGTCTGAGTGGGGTGGGGATAACTGAAAACTAGCTGTCATTGGCAGACAAGTTTGGAACGTTTTTTACAGTTAGGCTACTTCCTAATAGTTGCTGGTTGAAAATGCAATATACACAGGATCATCTAATCAGGGTTTTGCATGGTTGGCTTTGTTATTGGTCTATTAATTTATTTACTGCCTTGTGATGTCACCAGTTTAAATAAATTAATACATCAATAACAAAGCCACCCATGCAAAACCCTGATTAGCAACTATTAGGAAGTAGCCTAACTGTAGCCACGTTTCCATGCAACCATTGCATGTGGATTAATTACCTGATGTATGAAAAACGTCACGACCAGGCTAATGGAAACATGAAAATTGTATAAATGCTGACAGACAGTTTGTTCGTTCGACATGGTGGAATCTTTCTGTGTCAGCAAAAGTAATTATGCGGGAAGTGGCGGTGGAATGTCTTTATGGGCAAATATTGACATAATAACCATCATATTGAAGTAAACTTGGAGTCACGTGATTACATTTTGTGTGGTCCTCCCAATATAACTCAGGAAAGCTTGCAGTTTATTAGGCTACAGATTGGGATCCCGAGTGCCGCAGCAGTCTATGGCACTGCATCTCAGTGCTAGAGGTATCACTACAGACCCTGGTTCGATTTCAGCCTGAATCACTTAAGTCCAATAGGGCGGCGTACAATTGGCTCAGCGTTGTCCAAGGGTTGGCCGGGGTATGCCGTAATTATAAATATTAATTTGTTCTTAACTTACTTGTCTAGTTAAATAAAATAAATATTAAATAAGTTATGTGTATAAGATTAACTTATCAGGGTGGTGAACGTGCAAGCTGATGAGCTTGATGCTCCTTTCCAATAAACATCAAGGGTCTTATTATTGTGACATGATAATCGATGCTGGGATGCCGTTTGACAAATACAAATAATATATATGTTATAATAATAATTTCATAATGTAGGTAGCATACCTGCCTGTATCTGTAAGCTGTTGGCTAGAGTGCATATACCAAAACCACAGTGGACACATTTGCTGTATCACTAAAATGTTTTTGTGACAAAACCATCAGTAGAGTTGAAAATGCGATGGAAACCCATTTAACTTTCATTCGGTACATGTGAATTTAACAGCAAAAGTTATTTTTATGTGCACTATGTCATCAGGCACAGCCTTTTACCTGCAAAAAGACAGTTTGATGGAAACATTTCTGGAAACATTTCTGGTGGGAAAATGCTCATATTGTTTTATGCAGATTTAAAAAATATTTGCATGAAAATCTGTGTCATTGTTTGGAAACCTAGCTACTGATAAAATATTTTTTTACTGATATATATTTTTTTACAGTGTTAGTTTCATTAGCTGTTGTACAATAGGATCCAAAATATAAGAAAACATACATTTGAGAGCACTGGGCCTTTATAACATAAACCTACAAATCCATCTAACACAGATATTGCCTTTCAGTACACAAATATCGATTCTGGGTCATCTCGCTTGTTCATGTAAAATATGCGCATGCACAAAAAAAAATGTCGCCTAGACTCGAGACTTCGGGCGCATGAACATTTTCTTCCAAATATATTAGCAAATAAAATATCTGTGGACTGTAAATGTTATACTATTTTCCTAAAACAAATCACTATATATATTGTTTTATATATATTTAATGCATTTGTACTTTTACGATAATATACAATCAGGCAATGTGAAGACAGTCTACATTTTGCGTCACCTACAGTCGACGTGCGTTTGCATTGAGGGGTCTTACATGTGCATGGTTTGGAAAGCAGGAGAGAAAAACATTGTGATTAGTTAAAATAATTAGGAAAATAGCGATACAAGTTTGAAACTACCGCTCGTTTTGCACATAAAGGTAACTTTAAGTGTTTTTGTGCTGATATATTCTCCAGAACAAGGTATCTACTTTATTGTAGTAAAGCGAAACATCATCCACCACAACGCAGCCTGGACGTTGGTTAGGGATGTCATTCATTCCCTATATAACCGCTATGGCTAACTAGCTAGCGACCCCACCAAAATATAGCTAACTAGCTAAGAGATTATTGTAACTATTAGATATCTGTTTTACAAAGTTGCACATTTTAGGCCTTTTTAAAGTCAACCATTGTTTTTGAGGTGTGAGTGATGGGTTTCTTTTTCATTATTTTCTCAACTTACCCGCCAATGCATGTAGTTTCTAACGTTAGCTAACATTAACGTGTAGTTGTGTGCGTATGTACCTGAAACGTTATACATGAACATCTGAACCAATAAACACAGCGAACTAATTGCAGAGTTAAAGTAGACAACGTTCATTGGTTTGTAGCAGGTACTCTTTGCCGAAGGATAAATCATGTGGGTGTGTGTGATGCAATTTTATTGCGAATCCATTATGTTTTCCTATTATGTGTCCTACCCAGTCCCTTTCACAATGGAGACGGACCTGTATGACGAGTTTGGGAACTACATTGGGCCAGAACTAGACTCTGACGAGGATGATGATCTGGAGGCAGATGACAGAGATGTGGATGAGGTTTGTTTACTGAAATCAACAGACAGCGGTAGACGTTAATGCACATTACCATGCAGTCTAACAAAAAGGAAGTAGGTGTGTTTTATAATGTCTGGTCAATTCATGACATGCTTGTGTCCCTCTCTACTTTGTGAAGGCTGATGAGGATGATGAGGATGAGCCGGCTGATGCTGATGAAGATGTCCCAGGAATGGAGGTAGTTCTGCACGAGGATAAGAAATACTATCCTACAGCAGAGGAAGTGTACGGGCCGGAGGTGGAAACTTTAGTCCAGGAAGAGGACGCACAGCCCCTCACAGGTCAGACACCACACACACACACACACACTTAAGCACATGGATGCATTAATTCAGATACGATAGTGATAAACTGATTCACATTTTCTCTCTCTCCCCATCAGAACCCATCATCAAGCCTGTAAGGAACAAGCAGTTCACTCTGATGGAACAGGAGCTACCTTCCACTGTTTATGACATGGAGTAAGTCATTGACCGTTCACCAGTTTGACTGTTGTAAAACTAGACCTGCGTCTGTCTGTCTATACTCACAAAAGGTCGATGTTTAACCCCACCTCTCCTCCTCTGCGCAGGTTCCTGGCTGACCTAATGGACAGTCCCGAGCTAATCCGTAACGTCACCCTGTGTGGCCACCTGCATCACGGCAAGGTGAAAAACACTCAGCAATTGACCCGCTTTAGAGCCAGACCTGGCTAGATCATGGATGTTAGTAGCTAGGTTGTTCCCGTTATTGTGATTTTAATGGATTTGTCTCTTGTCTGCAGACATGTTTCGTGGACTGCCTGATTGAACAGACACACCCAGAGATCAGGAAGAGAGACGACATGGATGTGAGTTTACTCTCCAGCTAGACTAAACTGCCCCAAAGTTGCTGCTCTCCTTTCATCCTAATTTGGAGAAATCCTCTAACCAGTTGTAATCTGAAATACTCTGTGTATACTGTAAGTGAGCCATTAATTCACTACATTTTCCCGTGGTATTTCAGCTCCGTTACACAGACATCCTCTTCACTGAGCAGGAGGTAAGTTGTTATTATATTCAGAACTATGACAAGTTCTTGCAGAATTGTGCCTCTCCTGTGTAAATGCATTGTGTTGACCCCTATGTGGTGCCTCCACAGCGAGGGGTTGGTATCAAGAGCACCCCCGTCACAATGGTTCTTCCAGACTCCAGAGGCAAATCCTTCCTCTTCAACATCATGGACACACCAGGTATGCAAATCAAAATCAAATCCAATGTTTTTGGTCGCGTACACATTTTCAGCAGATGTTATTGCGGTTGTAGCGAAATGCTTGTGTTCCTAGGAAACGTAGAGGAGATTAAAAGAGTAATCAAGGGCGGTTGATTGATATAATTTCCCGCCTCACGGCGTGTGATGTTAGGTCGGCTGCTTTAGAAAGGCAGAGCGGGACCTCATACCCTTTGTCGTCCCTGCAGGCCACGTCAACTTTTCGGATGAGGTGACCTCAGGCATCCGACTCTCCGACGGCATCGTGCTTTTCATCGACGCAGCAGAAGGAGTGAGTCCTCTTATTTAACTCCCCATTCGCCGCAGTGCATCTCTCTATCTTGTGTCATCGCACTTCTATTATCAGACTTTGCTTCTGTTTGGCCTCAAGACGCAGGCTTTTGTGTTTCCACCTCTGAGGCCTGGCCCCAAAAAGTCAAATGTACCATTCCTAACCCATGCCTCTGCTCCCCTGTGTGTCTTTAGGTGATGTTGAACACCGAGCGTCTGATCAAGCACGCAGTCCAGGAGCGTCTGGCCATCACCATCTGCATCAACAAGGTGGACCGCCTCATCGTGGAGCTCAAGCTGCCCCCTACAGACGCCTACTACAAACTACGCCACATAGTGGACGAGGTCAACGCCATGCTCAGGTACTGACGTGGGGAGGGCCTGGTAACCATGGCTACGGGATTGACACTGAGGGGTGTGGAGGAAAGGAAATATCAGCATTTGTAAATAAGATTCCATTGCAGAGTGAAACCATGAATGTGAAAACAAAACTACTAGCATTGAGATTAGCCTGTTGTGGTACAGTGTTCCAGTGTGTATCATTGACTGTGGCTCCACTCTCCCCTTTCACTCAGCACCTACTCTACAGATGAGAACCTGGTGGTGTCTCCTCTCTTGGGGAACGTGTGTTTCGCCAGCTCTCAGTACTGTGTTTGCTTCACCCTGGGCTCCTTCGCCAAGATCTACTCTGACACCTACGGTGAGACCCCCACCCCCCCCTAGTTCCACACAGAGTTCCACACTTCTCCCACACCTCTTGATATGTGTAACTGTAAACACATTTCTGACATGACTAGACCTGGTAGGTTCTCATTTTAACCCTACGAATAACTGTTAAAAATTACACCTTCTCTCTGGTGTTGCAGGTGACATCAACTACACAGAGTTTGCCAAGAGGCTGTGGGGAGACATTTACTTCAACCCCAAAACGTAAGTGGTTTTCATTCAGGGTCATTTAGACTTTTTGTCTGGTCTGCAGTGCACTACGATAACCCTGTTTTGCCTTCTCCTATCAGGCGCAAGTTCACCAAGAAAGCCCCCACCAGTAACTCCCAGCGTAGCTTTGTGGAGTTTGTGCTGGAGCCTCTGTACAAGATCCTATCCCAGGTAAGACCCTTCTAACGCAATCATCTCCTAGAAGACAAATCTTATACGCTACAAAGCACAGATGAGTACTTTGGTGTAGACATGTCTGTTCCCTGAAAAACACACTATTCCCATGAGTCCAAAAAAGAAAAGGTGACTGCATCTCCCATAAAAGACCAGCTGTTTTTTCAGTTCCCGGTGCTCTTGTTTAAAGCGAAACACGTCAGCTTATGAAATCAATCGGAGCGCCATCAATTGAACAGTGTCGTTGCGGCCTTTCGTGGGAGATGCCGTCACATTTTCTTGTTTGGACTGCAATGACTTGACCCAGGTGACCACCCTATTCCATATAAGCCTTTTAAGTAGTGCTAGCACGTCTAGAACTGACACTACCCCTCTTCTCTCTCCCTCTTCTCGCTCCCAGGTGGTGGGTGACTGTGACACGTCTCTGCCTCGGGTGCTAGATGAGCTGGGCATCCACCTGGTCAAAGAGGAGCTGAAGCTCAACATCAGACCTCTACTCAGGCTGGTCTGTAAGCGCTTCTTTGGAGAGTTCACCGGTACGCACGCCATCCGCCGCCCCCGTTTCCTCTGAACCTCCACTGCCTCCTCATATACCGCTCAGTAACTGTATCTCGTGTTTAATCTTATTCACAGAGGTCATTTACAGTTGAGCCATGTTTACCTTCTGCCTTTTAGAGAGGCTTAATTCTGTTGTTTGCGTTCTCATTATCGGCTCTTACAGTACGTTTGCGTACAGGATGACTCGCTGTACGTGGTTACCACGCTAGCCAGTGTGTCTGCCCACAGCCTGGGACAATCAGTGGTATAATTGCACACAATGTTATGTTTCTGGTGAATGTGACAAACACGTTCATGTGAAGCCGAGCATGACCTCCCTCCCTCCTGCAGGCTTCGTGGACATGTGCGTGCAGCACATCCCCTCACCACAGGGGGGCGCCAAGAACAAGATAGAGCACAGCTACACTGGAGGACTGGACTCAGACCTGGGGGAGGCCATGGCAGAATGCGACCCTGATGTGAGTGTGACGGAGTGGGGAGAAACACAGGGGCTGTGGGTGAGAAGAGGCTCGAGCGAGACGGATGGTAGTTGTTTTCTAATAGGTGGAATCTGTTTTCAGTGTTAATCAATAGCCTCATTGCAACTGGAATCGCAATTAAGCAAGCAAGCGGGCGATTGGAATTGCCGGGGAGTGAATAAATAGATCGATCACAAACATTCCAAATGCCCTTCAGAGATCCTCTAGCCAATAATGAAGGGAGAGGCTTGAGATGTAACAAAAAGTTGCACTGTTAGACAAGGTTAACTAAGCTTATCTATTTCCTTTTACCCTCTTTCCTCTCCCTTTAACCCTTCTTTGTTGCTCGTTCTCTTTCCCCTCTTCTCTCCTCCCATCCAGGGTCCTCTGATGTGCCACACCACTAAGATGTACAGTACTGAGGACGGGGTGCAGTTCCACGCGTTTGGCCGGGTGCTGAGCGGTACCATCCAGGCGGGCCAGCCAGTCAAGGTGCTGGGCGAGAACTACACTCTGGAGGACGAGGAGGACTCGCAGGTCTGCACGGTGGGACGTCTCTGGATCAACGTCGCCAGGTAGTGAGAGTCATTGTTAACGTGCCACCTCGCGGACACATCACTTGGCCTGCGTTCCAAATGGAACTCTATTCCATACATGGTGTACTAATTTAGACCAGAGCTTAATGGGCCCTGGTCAAAAGTAACAAGCTGACCAGACCGGACACGTCGCGTGCGCGAGCGTTGCAAAATAAATGTAGAAATCCGTGGTATTCAATTATTGCACCCACACTTCTTGCGCACGCCGACGAGTGTCTGCGTTGCCATGGGCTAAAATAGAAGTCATTCCTATTTTTGACGCAGATCGCGATGCAAGTCGTGCCTCTCCCATCTCCTCATTGGTTTATAGAAGCAGGTACCCATGTACCATCTCCTCATTGGTTATACTCACTTGGGTGATTGAAAGACGAACAGTTTTGCCGGTCGTTGTGGTAGTACTATGAAAGTTTAGATGCAATCACCATATAAGTTCTAAGATGAAAAAGCCTGGAAGGAGGAGAGATGACAAGAAACGTTTCGGGTGACCGTTTTATGTGTGGATTAATTGTCGGAGTGGAGGACCTTGTGCATTTCAGGTAAAATAACAACTCAATGTTTATATCCCAGGACAAATTAGCTAACAGCAAGCTAGCTAAATAGGACAAATTAGCTAGCAACCGCAAGCTAGCTAGCTAAATTGCCATACATGTTTAATCATTTTCGACCTGTTCCCAAATTAATGTCATTGGTTCAGAGTTTGTTTTGATATTTTAACCTGCGTGTCGTGATCGCGTTTGGTGTGGGGGGGACAAAATAAATGTATACCCGATGGTGCACGTGCGCAGCCATTTTGGGTTCCGTGTAACGTGCTATTTCGGGAATAGGGCGCCATTTGGGGCCAAGCATGAGTTTTCATTATAGCAAGTTGTCAGGTATGTATTCATTAGTCTAACCCATATTTGTGTTTCTTCCCTAGTCTCTGGTCCTCAGTGTTATTATAGTAATTTGGTGGGTGCTGATAATTGTACAAGTGTGTATTAGACACATGTGAATTGGAGATGGTTTTTTTTTGCCTATCCAAACTCCCCGTGAGATGTCATTATATGTGATCTCTGTGTTCAGTATGAGATGTTGTCTGTCATTTACCCCAGCAGTTGTAGGTCAAACCGCTTCACGTTCTAAATCACAGGTACCAGATAGAGGTGAACCGTGTGCCTGCTGGCAACTGGGTTCTCATTGAGGGCTGTGACCAGCCCATCGTCAAGACAGCCACCATCACCGAGCCCAGAGGGAACGAGGAGGCCCAGATCTTCCGGCCGCTCAAGTTCAACACGGCGTCTGTCATCAAGATCGCTGTGGAGCCAGTCAACCCGTCAGAGCTGCCCAAGATGTTGGACGGACTGCGGAAGGTCAATAAGAGCTACCCCTCCCTCACCACCAAGGTGGAGGAGTCAGGGGAACATGTTATCCTGGGTACCGGGGAACTCTACCTGGACTGTGTCATGCACGACCTGCGGAAGATGTACTCTGAGATCGACATCAAGGTCAGTTCTCTCACATGTCTCTTCACCCACCTGGAACAACAAACTACTCTTCCTGTATCGGAATTGTAACGTCTTAAACAAAATTCCCTTCATGTCTTGTGTTATTCCTTGATCGGTTTTCCAGTACTGAATGTCTCCCTCTCTCCTCTTTCTCCCAGGTGGCTGACCCCGTGGTGACCTTCTGTGAGACGGTAGTGGAGACGTCGTCTCTCAAGTGCTTTGCCGAGACGCCGAACAAGAAGTAAGCATCCACCATCATCTCCCATTGGGTCACCAGTGACCTAGCTTACAGTACACTAATCGACTAGTGTAGACTGTGTGCATCCCAAATGGCACCCTGTTTCCTTCTGTGGTGCACTACTTTTGACTCTGGTTGGAAGTAGTGCACTATATAGGGAATAGGGTGTCCTATGGGGACGCATTCTGTTTCATGTTGAGGTTAGTGTGACGTGTCTAGACCAGCTGGATGGGTGACTTGAGTGCTGTGGCTGTTTGCCCGTGTGATTGACGGCTGTGCGTTCTGATTGACAGGAATAAGATCACCATGATTGCCGAGCCTCTGGAAAAGGGCCTGGCTGAGGACATAGAGAACGAGGTGGTGCAGATCACATGGAACAGGTACTGGACACACACACACAACTGTACACCGCCTATTCATAAAAACGTCCACGTGTCAGTGTCTCAACCCAAACAGACACCTGTCTTGACAATACCTTGAGGCCTATCCTCCTATCCGCAGCTGTAGCCCAGTGTGTGTGTGTTGTGGAAGTGGGCAGTGTCCGGCCAGCTGCATGCTGCTCATCTGTGAAACCATCTGGGCCTGGCATTGCCCACGTGAGCCACGGTGCCAAGGCAGTTACACACTAACTTGACATCCGATTAAACAAACTCTGTCCCCTCTGTTCTTCCCCCCACTAATCCATCCTGTTGTTTAATCCCTGGTTCCAGGAAGAAGCTGGGAGAGTTTTTCCAGACCAAGTATGACTGGGATCTGCTGGCTGCCAGGTCTATCTGGGCCTTTGGGCCCGACACCACCGGGCCTAACATCCTGGTAGATGACACCCTGCCTTCTGAGGTGAGACCAGGGCTCTGGGGTTGGGCGTGGGTAAGGCTGGACTAGGGGTGGTGTGGAGGGCTGGTGGTCTTGGGGTCATCCTGGGCTGAGGTGGGTTGGGCAGGCTTGGGCTCTGGGGTCAGCCTGCCTGTCTCTAGGCCAAACTGTAAACAGATGGAGTGCGTGTTGGAGTGATTCAGAATGACTGCTCTCTAGCAGACGTGTGAAAATGTATCGATGGATGTGTCAGTTTGTTTGGCCCTCTGACACCGGTGTGATCGTGGTGACATTGACCTATTGAGTGGCACGGACAGCGGTGCCCGGTTATCGGGCACAACCACCTCTTGTCTTTTGTTGTTGTTGTGTTATGCCACCTTGAAGTCAAGGAAATATTATGATCAATGAGAACACTCAATCTCTCCATAGTGATCTTTGATTATGACACTGAATCGCACTGTAGGGTGTAATGAAGGCAATTATGTGTCCACTTGTATTCAGCCGTGTGCAGCTTTGCATGAGGGATATGTCTCCAGAACGTTGACGGTGTGTTGTTGTGTGCAGGTGGACAAGGCTCTGCTGGGCTCGGTTAAGGACAGCATCGTCCAGGGCTTCCAATGGGGCACCAGGGAGGGGCCTCTGTGTGACGAACGTAAGTGTCTTACCACTCTTTTTCACTCACTCATTAATCGCCTAACAGCTAAACCCTTTTTTTCAGGACCCTGTTTTTCAAAGATAATTTGTAAAAATCCAAATAACTTCACAGATCTTCATTGTAAAGGGTTTAAACACTGTTTCCAATGCTTGTTCAATGAACCATAAACAATTAATGAACATGCACCTGTGGAACGGTCGTTAAGACACTAACAGCTTACAGACGGTAGGCAATTAAGGTCACAGTTATGAAAACTTAGGACACTAAAGAGGCCTTTCTACTGACTCTGAAAAACACCAAAAGAAAGATGCCCAGGGTCCCTGTTCATCTGTGTGAATGTGCCTTAGGCATGCTGCAAGGAGGCATGAGGACTGCAGATGTGGCCAGGACAATAAATTGCGATGTCTGTACTGTGAGACGCCTAGGGAGGGAGACAGAACGGACAGCTGATTGTCCTCGCAGTGGCAGACCACGTGTAACAACACCTGCACAAGATCGGTACATCCGAACATCACACCTGCGGGACAGATGCAGGATGGCAACAACAACTGCCGAGTTACACCAGGAACGCAGAATCCCTCCATCAGTGCTCAGACAGTCCGCAATAGGCTGAGAGAGGCTGGACTGAGGGCTTGTAGGCCTGTTGTAAGGCAGGTCCTCACCAGACATCACCGGCAACAACGTCGCCTATGGGCGCAAACCCACCGTCGCTGGACCAGTCTGGACTGGCAAAAAATGCTCTTCACTGACAAGTCACGGTTTTGTCTCACCAGGGGTGATGATCGGATTCGCGTTTATCGTCGAAGGGATGAGCGTTACACCGAGGCCTGTACTCTGGAGCGGGATCGATTTGGAGGTGGAGGGTCCATCATGGTCTGGGGCGGTATGTCACAGCATTATCGGACTGAGCTTGTTGTCATTGCAGGCAATCTCAATGCTGTGCGTTACAGGGAAGACATCCTCCTCCCTCATGTGGTACCCTTCCTGCAGGCTCATCCTGACATGACCAGCATGACAATGCCACCACGCACAGAACAAGCAGTATGGTTGATTTCCTGAAAGACGTGAATGTCAGTGTTCTGCCATGGCCAGCGACGAGCCCGGATCTCAATCCCGTTGAGCACGTTTGGGACCTGTTCGATCGGAGGGTGAGGGCTAGGGCCATAGAAATGTCCGGGAACTTGCAGGTGCTTTGGTGGAAGAGTGGGGTAACATCTCACAGCAAGAACTGGCAAATCTGGTGCAGTCCATGAGGATGAGATGCACTGCAGTATTTAATGAGGCTGGTGGCCACACCAGATACTGACTGTTACTTTTGATTTTGACCCCTCCCCCCCTTTGTTCCAGGGACACATTATTCAATTTCTGTTAGTCACATGTCTGTAGAACTTGTTCAGTTTGTCTTATGTTCATACTAGAGGTCGACGGATTAATCGGAATGGCCGATTAATTAGGGCCGATTTCAAGTTTTCATAATAATCGGTAATCAGCATTTTTGGACACCGATTATGGCCGATTACATTGCACTCCACGGGGAGACTGCATGGCAGGCTGACTACCTGTTATGCGAGTGCAGCAAGGAGCCATGGTAAGGTGCTAGCTAGCATTAAACTTATCTTGTAAAAAAACAATCCATTTTAACATAATCACTAGTTTACTACACATGGTTGATGATATTACTAGTTTATCTAGCTTGTCCTGCGTTGCATATAATCGATGCGTTGCCTGTTAATTTATCATTTAATTACAGCCTACTTCGCCAAACGGGTGATTCAAAAAGCGCATTCGCGAAAAAAGCACTGTCGTTGCACCACGTGTACCTAACCATAAACATCAAACATCAATGCCTTTCTTAAAATCAATACACAAGTATATATTTTTAAACCTGCATATTTAGTTAATATTGCCTGCTAACATGAATTTATTTTAACTAGGGAAATTGTGACACTTCTATTGAGTTCTGTGCAAGTAGAGTCAGGGTATATGCAGCAGTTTGGGCTGCCTGGCTTGTTGTGAACTGCGTGAAGACCCTTTCTTCCTAATAAAGACCTTAATTAATTTGCCAGAATTGTACATAATAATGACATAACATTGAAGGTTGTGCAATGTAACAGCAATATTTAGACTTATGGATGCCACCCGTTAGATAAAATACGGAACGGTTCCGTATTTCACTGAAAGAATAAACATTTTGTTTTCTAAATGATAGTTTCCTGATTTGACCATATTAAATACCTAAGGCTCATATTTCTGTGTGTTATTATGTTATAATTAAGTCTATGATTTGATAGAGCACTCTGACTGAGCAGTGGTAGGCAGCAGCAGGCTCGTAAGCATTCGTTCAAATAGCACTTTCCTACATTTGCCAGCAGCTCTTTGCTGTGCTTCAAGCATTGCACTGTTTGTGTCTTCAAGCCTATCAACTCCCGAGATTAAGCTGGCAATACTAAAGTACCTATTAGAACATCCAATAGTTAAATGTATATGAAATACAAATGGTATAGAAAGAAATAGTCCTATAATAACTACAACCAACTTCTTACCTGGGAATATTGAAGATGTTAAAAGGAACCACCAGCTTTCATATGTTCTCATGTTCTGAGCAAGGAACTTAAACATTAGCATTTTTACATAGCACATATTGTACTTTTACTTTCTTCTCCAACACTTTGTTTTTGCATTATTTAAACCAAATTGAACATGTTTCATTATTTATTTGAGACTAAATTGATTTTATTGATGTATTATATTAAGTTAAAATAAGTGTTCATTCAGTATTGTTGTAATTGTCATTATTACAAATATATATATAAAAATCGGCCGATTTAATCGGTGCCAGCTTCTCTTTTTTTCCGGTCCTCCAATAATCGGTATCGGCGTTGAAAAATCTTTATCGGTCGACCTCTAGTTCATACAAATATTTTCACATAGAAAATAAACGCAGTTGACAGTGAGAGGACGTTTCTTATTTTTGCTGAGTTTATATATCCCCTCCCTAGCTATCAGAAACGTGAAGTTTAAGATCCTGGATGCGGTCATAGCGCAGGAGCCTCTACACAGAGGAGGAGGACAGGTCATCCCCACAGCCAGGAGAGTGGTGTACTCTGCCTTCCTCATGGTGAGATCATCCCCCTCTCTCTCTCCCTCCCTCACCTGCTCCTTTCTTCCATATTTCACTAACTCTCGCTCCCTTTTGTTTCCTATACTTTTTCTCCTGAGTCTTTCTCCTGAGTTTCATTACCTTGATTGAAGTGCTGATTTCTTCAGACTTTCTCTTTTTTTTGTTTTTTGTATTGACGTATAGTATAGTTTCCCTCTTTCAAGGGTTTTCTCCTTTTTTCTGTTGGTTCTTTGCATCCCTCCATCATTGCCCGCCTCTCAACTTCTCTTCTCTTGACTTTCTCCTCTGTTCTTTCCTCCCCTGTCCTCTATCTTCTCTGGCTCTCCCTCCTGCCGTCCTCTGGTTCTCCTAATGGCTGTCCCAATTACTGTCCCTCTCCTGTCCCTCCCAGGCCACCCCCAGGTTGATGGAGCCCTATTATTTTGTCGAGGTCCAGGCCCCAGCTGACTGTGTGTCTGCTGTGTACACAGTACTGGCCAGACGGAGGTGAGCCCCGCAAACCACTAAATAACGATGTCTCCTCTGTACCATCCCAATTACCCCACCCATAACTTCTTGACTGGCGTTTTTAAACCTTCACCTGGAAAGTTGAACGTGGAAATATTGTGCTGATTGCTCAGATGTGGTGTTTTTTGTTATTTTCTTTGTTACAATTCTATCTGCTGTGTTTTTGTGTTGTGGCACAGAGGTCATGTGACGCAGGACGCCCCCATCCCCGGGTCTCCCCTCTACACAATCAAGGCCTTCATCCCGGCCATCGACTCGTTTGGCTTCGAGACTGACCTGAGAACACACACACAGGGACAGGCCTTCTCCCTGTCCGTCTTCCACCACTGGCAGGTAGGATCACACGGACGGACACACGTGTGTGTGTGCGCACACACAGACATGTGCCCACTTTCTTTATGCCTACCAGCTGTGTTGACATACACTTGCACACACGCTCGGACACAATGATGCCAGAGTCACGAACCTCGCGCTCATGCCAGCCACTCTGAGTAAATTGGTTTGGATGCTGACTAGAAGGGTGTTGAGTCAGCAGCTATTGTGTATACTACAGTTGTCTCTCCCTCTTCCCCCCGTGTCGCGTGTCTCTCCCTCTCCTCCTCTTTGGCTGTGTCAGGCAAAATGAATTTGCTCCCTTCGCCCTCATTTTCCCCAGCCTGCTTCTCTCCTCTAGTCTTCCCTCTTCTGTAAACTGAAACGCAGGCTGTTCCTCCTCAGTAGCGTGATCATCACCCCCTCCCAGGGTGTGGTGTGACGCCGTTTAACGGCCCTGCTCCATCTGTTCATTGGGCTGCAGACACTCCATTGATTTTCCTCCCGTTCAATCTTTTCCCCCGCAGGCCTGGGGTATGAGTACAGCACAGTCCTCGGATTTGTCCCAGATGGCACCCTACTCCCTATTTAGGCTAGTGCACCAATTGACCATTGACCAGGGCCCATAGGGCTAAATAGGGAATATGGTGCCATTTGGGATTGGAGCGCAGCCCCACACGGAGGAGGGGGGAGTGAGGGATTGCAGAGTTGGCGAAACAGCCCCTTGCCTGATTTGGGGCCGAGATCCCCCCCCCCCCCCCTTGCTCTCCCTCCAACAGACATGTAACATTTACACATGAGAACGGGATTGAGGTGTCGGTGAAGATGATAGGTTTAAATAATCATTTAAAAACGGCATTCTACTCAGGACTAGATGTGCTAACGTCGCAGCGATGAAGTGCGCGAGACAGAGTGACGTGACAAGGCGCTGCCGTGTTAGTTTTGGCTGGCTGTAGGTGACAGTAAATCCCCCCCAACTCAGTGACATAGAGGACGCTGTAACTAGTAGATAATGAATTGCGTATTTGTGTGGCGAAATGTTTTAAGGACCGTGTTGGTGACTCTATTATAGGAGGCCTCTGCTCAGGTTTCAGCTTCCGTATGTCTAGTTGTCAGTGTGTATCATAATGTGACGCCGTAGACGAGACCTGGAATTTCTCAAACTGAAATTGTCCTTTTCTTTTGAACCCTCGCCTGACCCCTGTTTCTTCTCTCTCCTCTCCCCCCAGATTGTCCCTGGTGACCCCCTGGACAAGAGCATCGTGATCAGGCCGCTGGAGCCCCAGCCTGCGCCTCACCTGGCCAGAGAGTTCATGATCAAGACCCGCAGGCGCAAGGTACGTATACTTCCCACCCCCCTTCACCATGTCTGAGGGAAGGTGTGCCTTTGTACTGTTGCCTATTGACCCGGCACATCACGACCATGTGACTGACTTGACTCCCTGGTTTCCATGCCAGGGTCTGAGTGAGGATGTGAGCATCAGCAAGTTCTTCGACGACCCTATGTTGTTGGAGCTGGCCAAGCAGGACGTGGTGCTCAACTACCCCATGTGAGGTGTCGGGAGACAACGACCAGGGTGCTCCCCTCCTCCACCAGCACCACAAGCAACATCCCCACACCACATCGTATGGGACTCAAAACCCCACTGAGGTGGGTTGGACATTGTCACAGAGGGAAGCAGGGTCTGCCGGTTCATATTGGCGATTTCTGTGGACTTTGTTAACCAGGTGAGGCCACTTACCCTCATCATTAAGTTAATCAATGAAGCACTGATATGGAACCCGACAGACCCTGCAATCTCCTGTTAAGACTTCGCCTACCTGTGCTCTCCTTCTAAGAGGGACTTTTTATTATGATATAACGGCATCTACGGTTGTAGAGGTTGGCGTGATGTGGGATAGCATCGTCTCTGACACCTCTTGTCATCAGCGCAATGAGTAATACTGCTGAGGTGTTTCCTCTCATCAATGTCTTGTGCTTATTTTTATTTTTTTACATGTATAAATTCCCAAATATTTTGTAGATGTAAGATGACTTGAAAGCAGGCTTGTGTGTTTGATGGGTTTTTTTAAATTTGGAAATTGGATGTCTTGTGTCTGGTGTTGGCCTGTTTTAAGTCAAATAAAAAATATGCCTGTGAAATTAGTTTTATTTGGATCCATAACCAACTGAGGTAACTTTATTTTCTTCACTTCCTTCCAGGTGTTTAGTTTGGTTCACATTCAGGGTCCTTTTCTGAAGTTACTGTATGTACCTTGTGACCTTGGCGTGTTGCACTGTATATATGGGCGGTGGTGTTCAGCAGAAGTGGGCGTGTACTGTGCAGAGCACCATATTGAAGCACAGGCGTCCGTGTGAATGATTGGCATGTCTGTTTGGGGTGCTGTGTGGTCCGTGACTGATGGACAGGCCTCTGGATTGGGATAGGCAGGCACGGAAGATGCATGTCGGGACCAGGGTCACATGCACCACAAGTGTGCTGCCTTGTGCTGGAGCACAAAGCCTCTGTCTTAGAATGTGAGGAATCACAGAAAGTCTCCTCAACTGTGTTAGAGGTGAAGGTCCAAGGCCCCTCCCCGTAAGGACCTTCTTCTCCAGTGGGTTTTGAGAAGGAATCGAGCACAGGTTGAGAAAGGTAGCATGACGGGAGAAAGAAGGTAAAACAAATGGTTGAGAAAGGTAGCATGACGGGAGAAAGAAGGTAAAACATGTGGTTGAGAAAGGTAGCATGACGGGAGAAAGAAGGTAAAACAAATGGTTGAGAAAGGTAGCATGACGGGAGAAAGAAGGTAAAACAAATGGTTGAGAAAGGTAGCATGACTGGAGAAAGAAGGTAAAACAAATGGTTGAGAAAGGTAGCATGACTGGAGAAAGAAGGTAAAACAAATGGTTGAGAAAGGTAGCATGACTGGAGAAAGAAGGTAAAACAAATGGTTGAGAAAGGTAGCATGACTGGAGAAAGAAGGTAAAACAAATGGTTGAGAAAGGTAGCATGACTGGAGAAAGAAGGTAAAACAAATGGTTGAGAAAGGTAGCATGACTGGAGAAAGAAGGTAAAACAAATGGTTGAGAAAGGTAGCATGACTGGAGAAAGAAGGTAAAACAAATGGTTGAGAAAGGTAGCATGACTGGAGAAAGAAGGTAAAACAAATGGTTGAGAAAGGTAGCATGACTGGAGAAAGAAGGTAAAACAAATGGTTGAGAAAGGTAGCATGATGGGAGAAAGAATGTAAAACATATGGACAGACTGATGGTTTTATTGCTGACTGCGCCTCTTGGTGCCCTGATGATAAACGTTAAAGTACAGTCGAATGAAAAAAGTTTGGGCACCACTGACGATTTCCATTTAGAAATAATTGGGTGTTTGGATCAGCAATTTCATTTTGATCTATCAAATAACTGATGGACACAGTAATATTTCAGTGAAATTAGGTTTATCGGATTAACTGAAAATGTGCAATATGCATCAAAACAAAATTAGACCGGTGCATAAATTTGGGCACCCCAATAGAAAAATCACATCAATATTTAGTAGAGCCTCCTCTCCTAAAAGCATAGCCTCTGAGTGTCTGGATTCTGGATGAAGGTATTTTGGACCATTCCTCCTTACAAAACATCTCCGGTTTGATGGTTGCCGAGCATGGACAGCCCGCTTCAAATCATCCCACAGATTCTCAATGATATTCAGGTCTGGGGACTGGGATGGCCATTCAAGAACATTGTACTTGTTCCTCTGCATAAATGCCCGGGTAGATTTTGAGCAGTGTTTTGGGTCGTTGTCTTGTTGAAATATCCAGCCCCGGCGTAACTTCAACTTTGTGACTGATTCTTCAACGTTATTCCCAAGAATCTGCTGAAATTGAGTGGAATCCATGCGACCCTCAACTTGAACAAGATTCCCAGTACCGGCACTGGCCACACAGCCCCACCGCATGATGGAACCCCCACCCAATTCTACTGTGGGTAGCAAGTGTTTTTCTTGGAACGCTGTGTTCTTTTGCCGCCATGCATAACGTCCCTTGTTATGACCAAATAACTCAATCTTTGTTTCATCAGTCCACAGCACCTTATTCCAAAATGAAGCTGGCTTGTCCAAATGTGTGTTTGCATGCCTCACGCGACTCCGTTTGTGGCGTGTGTGTGCAGAAAAGGCTTCTTCCGCAACACTCTCCCATACAGCTTCTCCTTGTGCAAAGTGCGCTGAATTGTTGAACGATGCACAGTGACACCATCTGCAGCAAGATGATGTTGTAGGTCTTTGGAGGTGGTCTGTGGGCTGTTTTTGACCGTTCTCACCATCCTTCGCCTTTGCCTCTCCGATATTTTACTTGGCCTGCCACTTCAGGCCTTAACAAGAACTGTGCCTGTGGTCTTCCATTTCCTCACTATGTTCCTCACCGTGGACACTGACAGCTTTAAATCTCTGTGATAGCTTTTTGTAGCCTTCCTCTAAACCATAATGTTGAACAGTCTTTGTTTTCAGGTCATTTGAGAGTTGTTTTGAGGCCCCCATGTTGCCACTCTTCAGAGGAGAGTCAAAGAGAACAACAACTTGCAATTGGCCACCTTATTAAATACCTTTTCTCATGATTGGATGCACTTGTCTATGAAGTTCAAGGCTTAATGAGCTCACCAAACCAATTGTGTGTTCCAATTAATCAGTGCTAAGTAGTTACAGGTATTCAAATCAACAGAATGACAAGGGTGCCCACATTTTTGCAGAGCCTATTTTTCACATCTGATTTAATTTCATACAACTTAATATTGCTACACTAGAAATCTTTGTCTGGACAATACCCCCAGTACTCAGCTTTTATTAGAAAATGAATGGCATGCCACTGTGATCATTTTCTGGGACGACAGAGTAAATGATTATGCAGCCTCAGAGGGGTGCCCAAACTTTTTCATACGACTGTATGAAGTCAATGATTCCCAATGCTTTTCCCACTGTGACCCAACTAAAGTCTAAGTGCACAAGGAATTGGCTCTGAGGTACAACATTTGGCAAAGACTCGTGACATATTTGCATAATGGCTTAAATATTAACCAGTCTATGAGTAAGGAAACAGGCTTGTTTCAGTACACTTGTCTAATAATGGATTATTCCCTTGTTTTGATGACTTGGTGTGTGGTTAACTCTGTCACACCTAGAGAGCTCTGACATCTCAGCTCTATGCCAATCACGATGGGCACAGGGACGCAGGGTGGGGACTGGACCTGGAGGGTTATAAAAAGGTATTGGGTAGCTTTGACATTTTGACTGAATGTCAATCATGAGAACTCTATGGGTTTGGTTTTCATTCGCCGAGACATCAGTACATTGAGATATGGATATTAAGATCTCTTCAGTGTGTATAGTCATGTAAAACACTAAATGTATCCCGGTCCCACACACTGTTGAATGTTCCGGCAGGTTATTAAAAGGCCAATGCAGCCATTTAAAAAAAATCTAAGATATCAAATCATTTCTGGGTAACGATTAAGTGATGGTGTTAAATTTAAAATGGTAAAAAACTAAGCAAATAGCTTCTTAACAAAGAGAAATTTCTCAAGCAAGAATTTTGTTAAGACTGTCTTGGAGGGGAACATTTTTAACTAGCTGTTATTGGCAGAGAGGTTTTGACCCCTCTTACTAATTGGCCTATTAACTAATTTGCTAATGTCACCTGGTAGGTCAGATTTCCATCCCACCAAAACAGGCTGAAATTTCAGCAGTTCTTTTCAAACGGCTCTTGCACTAAAAGGGCATTTTAATAATTTTCACAATTTCACAGTATTTTTCCAAACTCATAGTGTGGAAATAGATATAAAACACAGGGAAATCAGGTTTTTGACTGCACTGGGCCTTTAAATGCAACGTTTATAAATGTTTTAAGACTTTACTTTTTGTATCTTGCACATGTAGACTGTCCAATGTCATCAGTGTTGTCAGTGTCAAACACGGTATTTACAAGAGTCTGTTTGTTGCTACATAACCAAGTCCCCTCCCCTCCTTCGATGGCATCTGTTGTGACAGTGTATGTGATCAAATCCCTCTCCCACACTGCTGCTATATACTGTGCAGTGTGTGAATGTGTCTTTTAACCCTCTGCAGTGGTCCCATCTCTCTCCCTACCCCATGGCAGGAACCCATGCTGGCGTGAGTTGTGATCGTACGTGGCCCCGGGCAGCGGGACGGATGGCAGTGGATCCTGCCAGTCTGAATGCACGTCCCCTGAGCGCTCGCTGCAATCTGTGGACTCTGCTAAGTATAGACGAGAGACACTAGAGACTGCTCTCTGCTACGGCCTGGCTGAGGGCACCCTCCCCAGCAAGGCCTTCCCTCTCTCCTCTCATCCACCCTCATCTCTCATCCTCCTTTACATCTGCTCGATCCCTCCGCTTTTCCTCTCCTCTCGTCTTTCATCTCCTCGGTCTGTCTTCTCCACCTCCTGGTTCTGTCATCTGCCTCTCTCTCTTTCAGTCTCACCTCTCCCTCTCCTCTACATCACAAGCAGTCACATACATTCCTCTCACATCCACCCCTCAGTAGAAAACACATGTCTACTGTGGTAAGAAATGTAATAATATATATTGTTTACATTTAGTTTGTTAGTGCGACCAACCACAGTACCCGTAGACTGAGCAGTGACTGGTGGCTAAATGCTTAATCTATTTCTCCCTTTATCAGCAGATGACTAGAGAGTGGTAGACAGTAGGTGGCTTGATGAGCTGTATGTATACATAGAGGTTATTTCCTAATCCTTTAATGGGGTGAAAGGTTTGTGGCTGCCCTGAACCTCCCCTCCATCCTTCCCTTCCTGAATAGTCGCACATGTTCCAGAGACACACGGGGGCGCCATTGCTGTCTGGCTGGCCGGTCCGTGGCCAAGTGGCGGTCCGGCAAGGTCGGAATACTGAACAAACAAAGGGAAAGAAAAAAACGCATGACTGTGTGACTCCCTCACCCCTAGGGCACCTGAAGGACCCAAAACACTGAATCATCATCCTCCGATGACGAGAGATCACAGGATCTGTAGAGGTCATGCCACACTGCAGAACACAGACAGCTAGGCAGGGAGAATTGGACTGGGCATGGCTGCACAGACACATGCCTGCCCGACAAAGCGAGACAGAGGAGGTGGAGTACATTGGAACCACATTGAAGAATTAGGCCTCAAACTTAACTAGCCTGGTTTCAATTAGCCGTGTGTTCCCCTGTCTTGAGGCTTCACACAAAGGCAGGTCAACACCAGACCCCACCTCTCTCAGTACTGAGCAGTTAGTTAGGGAATGGGATGGATGGATGTAGTTGCTTTGTTCCTTTCCAGTATGGAGCAGGAGTGAAAATGTTAATGTTCTTTCCAGTGAATCAAGAATGGACGATTTGACTCCATGGGATCATGATATGGAAGGGACTCTTTGGAACTTAATCTTCCCCTTGGTGCACTGTTGTCTTGGGCCTGGCAGTGGAGACTGTCAATTACACACTGCATTATGGGTCATCCAACAGAGTGAAGTCATCAAAGTCGTATTGGGATCCCAACTTTCCTCTCTCCTCGGGCTCTTGGTGTTGAGCAACTGAACAGAACTAACGAGTGTAAACCTGGCATCAGCCTCCTCTCTGGGCGCCCTCACAGGCAGAGCCCAGACCCAACCAATCCTGTCAAGCCTGTCCTGATTTGACAGGGAGCTATCACTGTGGAGAGAGGATGAGAGACTGCCACTGGTCACAGCGGGAACCCGGTTCCGTTGTCACTCTCCGTTTCATTGCCCCAAGGTTATGTCAAAAAGGACCTGCATTGTTCTACTGTTGGAACTTTCCGTGTCTCTTCGCGCGCTTCTCAGTGATGGAAGTAGAAAACGTGTCAGCGCAACAGCTCCTTTCTTAAGAAACGTAAATCTTACTTCAAGCATTTTTAGGGTAAGTACAGTCAATTCGATTTTTAATTGGCCATTGAGGCAATGTTAACATTCTATGGGTTTATGAGTTAATAGGGAATTAGATGGGGATTAGGTTACTCTAACATAAAATCGAACAGTTTATTTGGAGAAGAAATAGCCTACAGGTTATGACAATATTGTTCACCTTATTTTTTTGCACTTCTAATTCTGCAGACACTTCAAGGTAAGGTAACTAGGTTTTACACAATTTAATTTGTTAATTTGAAATGTTCCCTCCCCCAGATATAGCTCATATGTTTAAATAGTTATCTGTTAATGCGAAGGAATTGGCTCCGCAATGTGCGGCGATGTTGTGCCAAAATGTGTCAAATCCAAGATGTGTAAATTGACAGGCACGCGCACTGTGAAAGATGCGCAACATCCCACCGTTCTTTCGCATCATATCGACATCACTGCACTTCTGACAGAAAATCGAGCTGTCACTCTCCGGTGTCGTATCTTCAACCAAAACGTGTCACCTCGAAGTCTAGTCAGCGACTATGCCATGCCAAATGGTAAACAAACGCTCGCCTGCCATAATAAATACGTGAGGAGAAGTCACTGTCGGATTGAGGTGGATTAGACCAGCTGAAATCACTTGCACAAAACATCAACTCTGGTTTTCCGACGATGACCCGATCCATGAAGGAACAATAAGAAGAGCGATTCATGGCTTTGTTCGAAATTTAGAATTGCGGCAAGCCAATTCAGCGACAGACATGAACAAAATAACGATTGCTCTCAATAATTTGTCTGGGAAGATGATGCTACTGTTCCACATGCAAAGAAGCCCTTAGACCCGACAATAATAGGCTACCAAAATGACAAGACTGTTCTGGAATGCGCTCATTGGGATTTTGGCATGCATTTTACGCAGCAGAGAACTTCGCTTTAATCGACGTACTTGTATCACGAGATAATACTAGTTATCCTAGAAACATGGACAAAGAATGCACAAGCTTTCCCTGATGTGATGACATACTCTTCAAGTTCTCTTGAGAATTGGAGCCAACAATATCAACACCGACGTATTCAATTGTGGACTGTGTGTAAAGCCAGAACCGACAACTAATTTCACGGGAACACCGTATCTCCTATATATTAAAGCATCTTCACAGACTCGCATAGCGGTAAGAATTTCTACCCTATTCAATAATGATATTGCACTTTATGTGCCTATTCCTTATCTACACGAGGTTGTGTTGCGTGTTGGTTAGCATTGGGGAACTAATGCGCCTTTGCAACAATGGCAAATCGAACGCACCTTTTTGCATGGTCTGTTTCTTTTTCTTCATAATTAGTGATCTACATTTTGCGTTACCTGTTTCACCGTTCTGTTGCCTACCTTAATATCACCAGGAGGGCAACTCTCAGCCGATCAGACCGGCATGCACATGTGATTGGAGAGGCGGATTGCGCGACGTCAGTCTATTGTGTGCGTGCAATCCGTTTGCCCATCTCAAATGAATAGTCTATCACAGGTTAATTGTATATATGGTTATTTAAAACAAGTGTATTGGTTTACAATAAGCGCTTCATTAGCCTATCATTTGTTACAGAATATTGACAGTTGTCATGTTGGGTGACATTTTTCTTTAAATGCATTAATTTAAATGTATATATCCTTTAGGAACTAGTGCTTGGCAACTCCATAAATTCATTAACGATAATGTGCAGTGCGCTCAATGAATGGGATTAGCAAGCGATTAGCAAGCGTTCCTTAGCCATAGTCGATGAGTTGGGGACAATAGGCTCTGGAGCGTTAACTACTATTCATAGTGTTAAGTATTTACTACTGTGTACCTTTGCACGATAAGACAATTACACAAAGGAAATGTAGTTGTCAAGATATGCATATCCATTTTTTATTCGTTTGGAAATGTTGTTGGGCTATTCAGAATATCTTTGTGTTTTTGTCTCGTGCGAATATGGTCATATGAAACGTGATTTATCCTTTACTTTGTTATGACGTTAGTATTATATAACAATTAAATTATTATACGTTTTTATCAAAGGAGAAAAAGTGAGTCGTAGACAGTGGAAGAAAGCTATACCCTGAGTTTCAGAAATGGCCCTCCTCCCCATAGCCAGCTGTTCTGTTTCTCTCCAATTCTGTGGGTGTTGCTTTATTAGCCACCTGATTCTCTAATCCATGCAAGTGTTCATTTTGAACAACTTCCTTCTCCCTGGATGTATTTAATGTATCTGTTACTGGTTCAGTCAGAGGCACTCCCATCACTTAATATGGTTAACCCCAGACACAGCCTGGATATTCCATTCTTATGTTACTGTAATTAGTTCCTGTTCCATTATCCTGTGTGCACTTTTTAAATATACACTGAACAAAAATATAAACGCAACACGTCAAGTGTTGGTCCCATGTTTCATGAGCTGAAATAAAAGATCCCAGAAATGTTCCATACGCACAAAAAGCTTATTTCGCTCAATTGTTGTCCAGCTGTTAATGAGCACTTATCCTTTTGCCGAGAAGCTGATTAAACAGCATGATCATTACACAGGTGCACCTTGTGCTGGGAACAATTAAAAGGCCACTCTAAAATGTGCAGTTTTGTCACACAACACAATGCCACGGATGTATCACGTTTTGAGGGAGCCTGCGATTGGCATGCTGAATGTCAACCAAAGCTGTTGCCAGATAATGTCATGTTAATTTCTCTACCATAAGCCCCCTCCAACGTTGTTTTATAGAATTTGGTAGTACTTTCCAACCGGCCTCACAACCGCAGACCACGCGCGTGGTGTTGTGTGGGGGCGAGAGGTTTGCTGACGAAAACGTTCTGAACAGAGTGCCCCAAGCTACAGACAATAAACACGATTGCATTTTATCAATGGTAATTTGAATGCACATACGAGATCCTGAGGCCCATGGTCATGCCATTCATCCCCTGCCATCACCTCATGTTTCAGCATGATAATGCACAGCCCTATGTCACAAGGATCTATCTGTACACAATACATGGAAGCTGAAAATGCCCCAGTTCTGCCATGGATTGCATACTCACCAGACATGTCACCCGTTAAGCATGTTTGGAGTGCTCTGGATCGACGTGTACGACAGAGCTTTCCAGTTCCCGCCAGTATCCAGCAACTTCACACAGCCATTGAAGAGGAGTGGGACAACATTCCACCGACCACAATCAACAGCCTCATCAACTCTATGAGAAAGAGATGTATCGCATGAGGCAAATGGTAGTCACACCTGATACTGACTGGTTTTCTTATCCACTCCCATACTTTTTAAAAGGTATTGTATCTGTGACCAACACATTCATATCTGTATTCCCAGTCATGTGAAATCTGTAGATTAGGGCCTAATTCATTTATTTAAATTGACTGGTTCCCTTATATGAACTGTAACTCAGTAAAATCTTTGAAATTGTTGTGTTTTATATTTTGGTTCAGTATTTCTGTGTAGTATCTAACACTGACAGACTGCGATTGACTTCAATGTGTTACAATGACTTTGCACCAAGCTGCAGGAACACAATACAATGTCTGTCTGCAAAATGCAGATACATTGTACATAGCCCAGCACCAACAGAAAAAGCTCTCGTCATGAATCCTACGTATTGGTTGGTATTAAACATGGATGATATGTATTTATTCTTCCTCTGACCATTGAGTCATCCCCTCATTCACCCCCTGTTTTCCCAATATCTTCCTGTCCTCCTCTCTGCTTTTAGATTTACGTGGTGTGTTTTGGCCTTTCTCTACATTTCAATGGGACTGTGGTACACATATTTTTTTTTAGTCAGTCTATCTCTGTCCCCCTCAACCAGCCCCCTTAATCTTGAGCTCTCATTTTAGTCCCTGGAGAGTGTGTGGGAGACCCGGCCAGTGTAGGGAAGAGGGAGGGGGAAGGGGGGTCAGCAGGGAGACCAGCCTCTCTGGCCCCAGTGCTGAGAGAGGGATGAGTAGCAGATTCTGAGCAGCAGAAAAATGAACACCACCCCCCCCATCAGTTCTTTATCATCATGACTGATGCTCTCATCTAATATTTCCATTCAAAACACACAAATTGCTCTCTGTTGAATCATCTGTTGGGGGAAACCACTGGGCCAGACTTCTACTGTAGAGAATAAAGAGAACGGATAAACGGATTGAATAAATCATGGATATTAGAGTCTGCTAGGTGGTAGAAGAGAGGGGTTAATCTCCCCTTGAATAATAGTGTAGAATGTTAAAAAAATAAGTAAGCTAATCATGGACCTAAAAAATGGTCCATGACGGATGAATGATGGTGTACGCCGACGGATGAATGATGGTGTACGCCGACGGATAAATTATGGTGTACGCCGACGGATAAATTATGGTGTACGCCGTCGGATGAATGATGGTGTACTCCGACGGATGAATGATGGTGTACGCCGACGGATGAATGATGGTGTACGCCGACGGATAAATTATGGTGTACGCCGACGGATGAATGATGGTGTACGCCGACGGATGAATGATGGTGTACGCCGACGGATGAATGATGGTGTACGCCGACGGATGAATGATGGTGTACGCCGACGGACTGCATCTTGCAAAATACTGTATGTCCTGGAAATGTCGTGTGCTCTTTCAGAAAAGGATTTGAAATCCACCTTCTTTAAATCGTGAATGTCATTGCAGAGGGATCCTCACTTACAGTCCAATGTTCTAGCTGCATGGCACAAGAGCTGAAAGGCCTAGGCATTGTGTTGAGCTGATGTAAACACACCTCAGATTTAACCCTGGTCACACAGCAACACAGACAGAGAAGACTGAGGATCTGTGTCTGAAATGCAAATGCTTTAGATTCCCTCCATTTTCCTCTTGGCAGGTGCTTTTAGACTTGTCAAAAAGTGTGTAACTGACCTGCCTAGTTAAGTAAAGGTAAGGAATTGTCTCTGGGTTTTAATGCGGTTTATCTTGTGGAACAGTTGTGGTATGAACATCTTGGCTATGGATTGAGCTGGTCTTGTGGAACAGTTTTGCTCTGGATGATGAATGTTGCTAGTCTCTTAGAACTGTTTCAATTTCAGTAAGATATTGTTACGATTCATTGAACACTTGACCACCATTTTGTGACACAAAGCATTCCTCTATCCACTGATGGAAGGTCATACTGTGTGTGTGTGTGTGTGTGTGTGTGTGTGTGTGTGTGTGTGTGTGTGTGTGTGTGTGTGTGTGTGTGTGTGTGTGTGTGTGTGTGTGTGTGTGTGTGTGTGTGTGTGTGTGTGTGTGTGTGTGTGTGTGTGTGTTAAGGAAGCGAGTAGAGGATTTTAAAATGTGTGTGGGGAGTGTTAAAGGACAGTGCCTTTTCTTGAGAAACAGTTTGACCTTGCTGTTTTTTAAAATTAAAAATACATTTTTCCCTTCCAATTAATGTGTAAGATCACAGAGTGTGTACTTCAACTACACACTTTCTTTGTTCTTGTTTGTTCTTAACACTGACACAGAAACATGGTGGGGCGGCTATAATCCAAAACACAAGATTAGCCTCACTTTATTTGGCAATCGTGCACAAAAAGGGCCAACTGAAATTTGACTTCTGCTTCATCCCAACCCTTCCGAACATTCCAATAAAACTACACTGTGAGCAGTGGGGAGGGATCGTGTTCTTGTCCTCATGACTCATGATGACTTGACGTCAGTCTGAGGAGAATGTCCCCTGCAGTCACCCATGCCCCCCTTTGAAAACACAAATGTCCGTAGTTGGCATTCCACTTGTGACGACGAGTCTCATTTTGTTAAGCAAGATAAATTGTTCACTTTACTAAGAGAATCCGTATCGTCATGATTCATACACCATATTTATCGGGGTAATTTTTCAGGGGGGGGGGGTCATCTGTGACATATGTTAATTTACTTGCACCCCTCAGATATTGAAGACTTGTAGACAGGCTTATAAAGAGCCATGGATGTTCGTCAGACCAGACGTCAGAAACGGTATATCAGTGTTATAAAGGTCTGTAATGCAAAGGAAAATGTCTGTGTGCACGTGAGCGTGTGTGCATCTGCGTGCGAGCATCTGTGCGTGTGTGTGTGTACAGACCGTGATGTCTGGTTTACCTCAGTGTGTGTGCTCCTGAGGGGAGGTGAGCAGCACAGCAAAATGCTTACAGCCATGAGACTCCTTCCTACTGGGATTGTCACTGCTGAGCACGGGGATCCGCTCAGACACATGTGCCTCGTGTAACACACACACACAGCGGCTCTCTCTCACACACACACACACACACACACTCACACACGGCTCTCTCACAGATTCACACACACACAGCTCTCTCTCTCACACAATCTCACAGATTCACACACACACAGCGTCTCCACACAATCTCACAGATTCACACCCGGCTCATCGTCACAGAGACGTTTACGCGCCGCTCATCGTGGGACATACATATTCACACGGATTTCTCAGTCTCATGAGTCAGGATGCCATGATGCATTTTACATACAAGCGTGGAGGAGACGGCGCGGGCCGTAACGCGTGGCGACAGGTCTCACGCCTACTGCCCGAAAGTCACTAAAGGGGTGGAGCCGCAAAGCTAAAGGCTGTCTGCACTACACACAGTTGGAAGGGTAAATGTACTTTAAACACAGAGACGCTGGTCATTCACTCAATGAAACGGAGATCGTTGTGTGTTGTGCGTTGGGGGTGTTTGTACGTGGACGTTTGCGTGTGAGGCGCAGCTTTTAGGGTGAAATATAACCAGGGCGGAGGATGCACAGTTACACTGTTCAAACATAATCGCATACTCAGTGTCGCTTGAATCGTGTTATATTGAGATACTGTATCTTGGCTCCTTCAACCAAAGCCTTTCTTCGCCTGCCTGAGTTCTAAGCTTTGTGGCTAATAAGTAGCTCTAGACCAGCACACACACACACACACACAGTGTGATACTAAGCTGTGAAACACGCTGTGAAACACTGTGACAAATTATCAGCAGGTTGTCTCTGCTGTGGTGGAACACACAGAGAAAGCCCTTTTTCACACACACACACACAATATCAGCACACACGCAAGGGTCATCTGCAGGGCACAGAGACTAATGTGGTCGTCTATAAGAATCCAGTGTCCAGCAGCGCTCGCTGCTCATGCCCCAATGGTTTAGCTGGGCCAGACGTGGCTGCATGGGCTCCGTCTCTCTGTGTCCTCATCACCAGGAGAGAAGAGCTGAACACAACAGCCAAGCTCAGGGGCCACCGCAGCAGAGACAACCTGTTACTCCCTGGCAGCCAGACACAGCTATACAGAGAGTGGAGGAAAGGCACGGAGAGGGAAAAGGGAGACATTTTTGTTGTTGTTGCCTATTCACAGTATTCATTTATGTCGAATGTGACGTAATGATCTTACAACAAATAGATGTGAATGAGCAGCGGAAAACATACACTGTATATGTCTAGTCAGAAACCAAGGGCCTTGCAACTCTTGAGTTGTCCAAGAGAATCCTTTCGGTCAATTGAGCATCTCTAAGGGTCTGCAGTACACACGACCAAAATGGAAGAGGTAGAGGGACAATATGGCGCAGGGTTATTTTTAGCCACTGCTACATGTGCAGTAAGGGGTATTTTTCTGAGACATCCCACTGCCTTTGGTCATGTAGCTGTCCATCCAAACTACATATGGTGGAGAGGCAAACAGGTGGATAGATTTGCAAGATGACATCAGAGATGGTCATTTATGTTAAATGGTTGAACAATCATGCCCAGTCAAGCATTACAGTAGTCCTTCACTTGCAAGATCTGATCAGAAAGGGTAAATTGTCTCTAAATGAGCTGAAATATTCAAGAGTGATTTCTCCATTTAGACTGTGATCAGATCACAGACAAATCACCAAAGTGACGTTCTCCACAACTCTTCTCCCTGAAATAGGCTACATCTATATGCTGATATGCCAAGCTTTGTAAGTATGCATATTTTACTGGCCCGACTTGCTGTGGTGTGGTGGGTCAGTTAGAAAATGACTATGTTATTCTTGAAAGATATGGGTAGGGTTGTAGAGAATCGAAGGACCATGAATGTAAAAATAAACCTTAGGTGCTGGTTTAAGGCCGGAAGCAACCGCCACCGGCCTTAAGAACAAGGATGAGGCGGCTGTCCAGGTTAAGGGGAGTTTAATGGAAGAAGATGTCCACATTCACACACACATCTGACCACCCTTGGTTCTCATCCAGTGAGAACGGACATGAATTGTGTCTGAAAAGGATTGTGGTTGTGAAAAGAAAGGATAAATACATTTAGGCTGTAACACTGATATAATATGCATGACATGAAAGTACAAGCTAGCGTACAACAATGTAATAAGGCCAAGCATAAATTAACTAGTAAACAAGGCCCCCATAAACTAGAGGTCCTGTACATAAACAAATATATAGCAAATACAGCAATGTAGAAATGTCTACAGAATATAATCCGAATATAACCCAGATTATTAACTGGGTGGTTCAAGCCCTGAATTCTGATTGGCTGAAATCTGTGGTATATCAGACCGTATACCACAGGTATTACACAAATTTACTATTTACTGGCCTAATTACATTGGTAACTCGTTTATAATAGCAATACGGCACCTCTGGGGGTTGTGGTATATGGCCAATATACCACGGCTAAGGGCTGTATCCAGGAACTCTGCATTGCGTCGTGCTTAAGAACAGCCATTGACCATGGTATATTGGCCATATACCACACCCCCTCTGGCCTTATTGCTGAATTATAGCATGAGCAATATACACTAATAATATAGCCTGTCACCATGCATGAGAAATGCTAACAAACGGCTAATCGCTAATAAGCATGCTAAATCCTAATGCATTCCGAATACAAATGCTAATGCTAGCACTAACGCTAATGGGAGCGTGAGATATCTAACAAGCTCAACACAATCTAATTATTTACAACAGACGCTACTTGGCTCCAAACCTACAAGACATGAAGATCTCTTGGCACTTACGTTAAGCTGCACTCACAATAAAACATCCAAACTGCAAAGGTATGTGACCTCATGCAGGAGGACGAGTAGCGTGACCTTGACCAATAAGAACTCAAATAAGTTTAGGACTTTCTGAATGACTGAAAAACACCAGTAGAGTGTGCTAGAACAGCTGACTGAAGCTGGCAGTTTTGACTCTACTCTTCTGTCCACTTCTGTCCTTTTGCTCAACTTGTCTGGTCTAGTCACTCTTCTGCATAAATCCCTTTCTCTCCTCGTCAAAGTCTAAGGAGTCAGCACCAACTACTCATGATCTGAGTTGAGGCAGAGAGAGAAGGGGAGGTCAATTTGAAGGGTCTTAGCTATAGGTTACGTTTAAGGCTGTCACAGTAACATTGCCCTAATCTAGGCATCTCTTTGTCACTCATTGACCTATTCTCTTCAAATCAGCTGTCAGTCAGTTGTCAGGCCCCTGTCAGATAATGACCTTTCATCTAAACAGATTATGGAACAAACAAACAAACAGACACAGCCGTCAGCTACGCACAGAGGCAGGTTGACAACAACATGAAACGATTGGGCAATAATTGAAAACAACCAGAACAAAGTAATGGCACGCTCGTTGTTTTCCAACAGCCTTGTTTTACATCCCCACCATGAGCTAGCTCTCTCAGGACGATCCTGTCCTCTTCCCCCCTCCGGCCCGCAGTCTCTTCTCCTCCCCCAATCTCTTTCCCTCTTTCCCCCAAGTCATTTTTCAACAAAGTAACATTCATACATGAATGCGTTTCCATGGCCACGGGGTCTGGTGATTATCTGGTGGTGTGATAGACAGGAAAAGGCCCAAAGGGCTGCACAGATGCTACATGCTACTCGGGGAATAGCTTCAGAGCTAACGCTTGGAGATTTCAACAACAAAAGAGAGAGAAATTATGGGCTTGACAGAAGCACTCAAGGCCAAATTGTTTTGCTTATTCACAGTATTAAATTTGTGTCAAGTCTATGTCAAATCTGACGTAATGATCTTACCATGAATAGATGTGAATGAGCAGTGGAAAACATACACTGTAAATGTCTAGTCTGGAACCAAGGGTCTTGCAACTGAGTTGTCCAAGAGAATCCTTATGGTCAATTGAGCATCTTTAAGGGTCTGCAGTACACACGACCAAAATGGCAGAGATAGAGAGACAAGCTGGCACTGGGTTATTTCTAGCTACAGTGGCAAGAAAAAGGATGTGAACCCTTTGGAATTACCTGGATTTCTGCATAAATTGGTCATAAAATTTGATCTTCTTCATCTAAGTCACAAAAATAGACAAACACAGTGTGCTTAAGCTAATAACACACAAATGATTGTATTTTTCTTGTCTACATTGAAGAGATCATTTAAGCATTCACAGCGTAGGTTGGGGAAATGATGTGAACCCCCTCGGCTAATGACTTCTCCAAAAGCTAAATGGAGTCTGGAGTCGGCTAACCTGGAGTCCGATCGATGAGACGAGGGATTGATCGGTTGATACTGTGATCAAATCACCAGACGAACGTGCTCCACAACTCTTCTCCCTGAAATAGGCTACATCTATATGCTGATATGCCATTAGCTTTGTAAGCATGCATATTTCACTGGTCTGACTTGCTGTGGTGGGGTGGCTCCGTCGGAAAATGACTCAAAGACTGTCTTTTCTGTTCTCCTCTTCTGTCCTCTCACTTCACTTTTGGGGGTAAGTCACTCTTCTGCATTAATCCCTTTCTCTCCTCCTCAAACTCTAGAGAGTCAGCACCAACTACTTAGGGAAGGCTACTCTGAAAGCCCTTCCCGATGGACGCTGTCTCCATGATCTGAGTTGAGGCAGAGAGAGAGGAAGGGAGGTCAGTCTTAGCCTTGAACGCAACCTATAGCTATTCCAGTAGAAACAATAGTTTAACATTGCCCTAATCTAGGCCTCTCTTTATCACTTGTTGACCTATTCTCTTCAAGCTGTCAATCAGTTGTCAGGCCCCTCCAAGATAATAACCTTCAATAACAGATCATGGAACAAATCTAATCAAACATTATTGGTCGTGTACACAGACTTGCAGATGTTATCGCAGGTGCAGCAAAATGCTTGTGTTTCTAGCAACAGCAGCGCAGCAATACTGAGCAATACAAAACAATACACACATAATCCAAAAGTAAAACAAAATATTTTTATTTTGACCCCTTTTTCTCCACAATCTCGTGGTATCCAATTGTTTTAGTAGCTACTATTTTGTCTCATCGCTACAACTCCCGTACGGGCTTCGGGAGAGACGAAGGTTAAAAGTCATGCGTCCTCCGATACACAACCCAACCAAACCGCACTGCTTCTTAATACAGTGCGCATCCAACCCGGAAGCCAGCCGCACCAATGTGTCGGAGGAAACACCGTGCACCTGGCAACCTTGGTTAGCGTGCACTGCACCCGGCCCGCCACAGGAGTCGCTGGTGCGCGATGAGTCAAGGATATCCCTACCGGCCAACCACTCCCTAACCCGGACGACGCTGGGCCAATTGTGCGTCGCCCCATGGACCTCCCGGTCGCGGCCGGTTGCGACAGAGCCTGGGCGCGACCCAAAGTCTCTGGTGGCGCAGCTGCCGCTGCAGTGCAGCTCCCTTAACCACTGCGCCACCCGGGAGAAAAGAAAGAAATGAAGACATGTCAGAATTAATCCAATTAACAACACAAATAGCACTGTAACAGTAATCCAAATGGAATCTGTATGTATCTACACCAGATTAATGTTCACAAGATATTCTAAGAATGATATGTACAATACATTAGTAGATATGTTAGAATCCATTATATAAATAAATATGCGGTGTGTGTATATAAGTGTCACGGATCGCTCCGGTAGTTCTGCTCATTCTGTGCACCAGTCACCGGCTTCTAGGTGTCATTGAACTGTTCCATTACCACCAACCCTGGGACTGTCTTGTCTAATTACGCACACCTGGTTCCTGTTTCCCCCTGATTAGTAATTGCAAATGTGCCCTCTGTTCACCATTGTGTGGTCGGTTAATGTTCCCATGTCCGATGATCTTGTGAGTAGCTGTGCTTTGTTGTTTCGGCTTTTGTGCCGCGTGTATTGTGTACTCGCTATTACGGGTCTCTTCCCATGTAGTATTGTGTACTCGCTATTACGGGTCTCTTCCCATGTAGTATTGTGTACTCGCTATTACGGGTCTCTTCCCATGTAGTATTGTGTACTCGCTATTACGGGTCTCTTCCCATGTAGTATTGTGCAATTGTTATTACGGGTCTCGTCCCGTACATTGTTTTACGGGTCTCGTCCCGTGTATCTATTAAAGTTTAACCTCACTCTTTTGTTTGGGGTTACATCCTTGTGCTTTTGTATATGTGTTTGTTTTGGGCTTCGTCCCCGTGCTTTTTTGGTTGGAGTATTAAAAACCCCTATGTCGTATTCCTGCGCCACTCTCCAATCATTTATACAATAAGCAGTGTAACTAAAATGCAATGTACAGTAGTGGAAATATTAGAATGAGCTCTGTAAAGAATACAGTATATAAATAGCCAATACAAAACCCCATAGCAAAATGGATAGAATTGCAGGAAATTAGCTTCCGGACCTGAGTATAAATAATATTATATAGGATGAGCCATGACTAGAATACCGTATATGCATATGAAGTGGATGAAACAGTATGTACACATTTTTAAAGTGACCAGTGTTCAATGGATCTGTGTACATAGGGCAGCAGTCTCTAAGGTGCAGGGTAGAGTACCGGGTGGTAGCCGGCTAGTAACAATGTCTGAGGTTCAGGACCGAGTACTGTGCACCTAGTGGTGACTAGGCTACCAGTCTCTCAGTCCCAGGTTTGATGCATCTGTACTGTCACCGCTTTCTAGATAGTAATGGGATGAACAGGCTCAGCCTGTTGGCCTTGGCCTGGTCGATGAATACGGCTGCACAGTATTGTTTCTTATCGATGGCGGTTAAGATATCGTTTAGAACCTTGAGCGTGGCTGAGGTGCAGCCATGACCAGCTCGGAAACCAGATTGCATAGCGGAGAAGATATGGTGGGATTCGAAATGGTCTGTAATCTGTTTGTTGACTTGGCTTTCGAAGACCTTAGAAAGGCAGGGTAGGATAGATATAGGTCTGTAGCAGTTTGGGTCAAGAGTGTCCCCCCCTTTGAAGAGGGGGATGACCGCAGCTGCTTTCCAATCTTTGGGAATCTCAGACGACACGAAAGAGAGGTTGAACAGGCTAGGGGGGGGCGCGGGTTGCAACGATTTCGGGAGATCATTTTTAGAAAGAAAGGGTCCAGATCGTCTAGCCCGGCTGATTTGTAGGGGTCCAGATTTTGCAGCTGTTTCAGAACATCAGCTGACTGGATTTGGGAGAAGGAGAAATGGGGAAGGCTTGGGCGAATTGCTGTGGGGGTACAGTGCTGTTGACCGGGGTAGGGGTAGCCAGGTGGAAAGCAAGGCCAACCGTAGAAAAATGCTTGAAAAAAAAACGTAGAAATTCTCAATTATAGTGGATTTATCGGTGGTGACAGTGTTTCCTATCCTCAGTGCAGTGGGCTTCTGGGAGGAGGTGTTCTTATTCTCCATGGACTTTACAGTGTCCCAGAACTTTTTTGAGTTTGTGTTGCAGGAAGCAAATTTCTGCTTGAAAGATTGGGCAAGAATTTAAAACAAACTAATGACACGCTCGTCATTTTCCAACAGCCTTGTTACATCAATGTATGCACACATGACTGTAAGTCGCTTTGGATAAAAGCGTCTGCTAAATGGCATATATTATTATTATTATATTATTATTATCACCACCATGAGCTAGCTTTTTCAGGATGGTCTTATCCTATCCCACCCCCCCACCCCCACAGTCTCTTCTCCTGCCCAAGTCTCTTTCCCTCTTTTCCCAGAGTCATGTTTAAACAGTAATATGAGTGTGTTTCCATGGCCACAGGGTCTGGCGGTTATCCGGTGGTGTGCTAGATAGGAAAAGGGCCCAAAGGGCTGTGCAGATGCTAGCCAATAATGGGCGATAGCTTCAAAGTAAACTGAGATGATACCCTTTTTTGTTGTTAAAAAGATGAGCTTAACAGAAGAGCTCAAGGGCTAACTTTAAATGGGTCTGGATTTCTGAAATGTTTTGTAATTGTTTTGGTTTTGTTGTAGGCCCCTCACCTTGGTTTCCACTGTCGCATGGGAAGGGCATGGATTCGGGGAAGGAGGGTTGGGGGGTGTGGGGGGGGGCTCTCACATTAACAGCCTTAACTCAAAAGTGTTTACAGTTTGACAAAGGAAGGGCTGACGGGGGGATGTGTTCTATCTGAAGGTGATAATGACTTAGTGTATGTTATGGTGTGGGGCATGGGGGAGAGACTGAGTAGGGGTCCTTGGCTGGGGCAGTGGAGTTGTCTGGATCTCATCTCGTCTACTGAACTTGGCAGCAGAGGACTCCTGGAGCAGCCGGTCCTCTCCCCTACACTCTCCACCCCAAGCCATCCAGTTGTTGAGCCAGTGGCGGACCAATGCTGGATAACTGGTCAGGTTATATGTGTGGAGTCACTGGCAGCCCTGGCAAGGCTACACACATGAATAGTAACTGAAGTCAGAGAGACACACGGTGAGCCAGGACTGTGCTTCTTCAGTCCAAGTCCGTAATCCTTCAGCGTGCCTCTTATCATTATTGTAAAGGAGCACGCTTCTCCTTCAAACATTGGTTTCTGTGGAGAACGACAACAACGAGATTACATGAAAACTACGACCTTCATGGCCAATGAACAGACCCAGAGACATGACTTTGTCTGTCCGCTTGCCTGAACAATACGCGTCAGTGTGTGTGGTCTTGGATGTGAGGCAGCACAATGTACAACAGTCGCCTACAATGGTGTAGTCATGTTATACTCTTATGCTTTAGCCGACACTGTTTTTAGGTCAACAAGGGATTATTATTTTTTGTGAATTCACTTTGTTACCGTTTTTGGGAGTGAATCTACTCCTCCTCCCTTACTCTTCCACTCCCTGTACTCCATTCCTCTCTCCTCCCTGGTGCACACAGTCTTTTGTGGAAGGTAATGTGATTGCTTAGTTCAACATAATGCTCTCCATCTGTTGAATTTGGCTTCAATTAGTTTCAATTGAATAAGTTGGTGTTGGAATCTTGCTCTTGGGCCTTAGAGGTCTCACTGAAATAAATCCATGGGAAACTATTTTTCCAGGGGAAAGTCCTGCACTTTTCCAACTTTTGTTTATCCATTACAATGGGATGTTTACTCTGTTTTCCACTATCAGTTGTGTCTTCGTCTTTGCTGAAACAGGGAACCCTTTCACATCAGAAACAGATACACTATAGCTTATAGGGCAAACTCTACTGAATGTCTCTCAAATGCAATGATGTTGTTTGATAAACCTTGACCATGTTGATCATTTTTCTCTTAAAGAGATCTGGGCTCTTGATCAAAATTCCTAGCTACTTAAAGTGGGTCATGATACTGGCCCGTGGTATTACGGGGTAATGAATGGTGTCCTTTGAGAAGAACTACTGCCGGGGGGTAAGAGTGTAACGGCCAGGGAGATCCTTGTCCCACTATCACTGGCTCAGTCATGGCCAGACAGTCACAGGGCTGATGACTCCTGGATTTATCGATACGGCCGTCTGCTCAGGGTCAGAGCCTCCGGCTGCCCCGTCAAAACACCAGGGACACATAGCTCACAGTCCCAGAGAGGAGACAAGGCATAACTTTTATTTATTATTATTTAACTAGGCAAGTCAGTTAAGAACAAATTCTTCATTACAATGACGGCCTACCCCTGCCAAACGACGCTGGGCTAATTGTGCGTCGCCCTATGGGACTCCCAATCCCAGTCGGTTGTGATGCAGCCTGGAACCGAACCTGTAGTGACACCCCTAGCACTGAGATGCAGTGCCTTAGACCATTGCGATACTCAGGAGCCCTGTAGAAGCTGAAGATTTTACCGGCCTGACTGAGAGTAGGCCTAGCATTTGGAGAGCGGTGAAGCAGAGAGAGATCAGTGGACGGAATGGAGTGAGAGAGGCAGCATGTCGGGGAAGAGAGGGAGGACAAGGACAGGGAGAGGAATGAGAGGTCAGGTGAGCCCACAGCCTTGCGGGTTTATAGGTGTATATGTCTTTGGTAAAGATCCCCTCCCCCCTGTACTGTGGATGACTGCTCTGCTCTGTGTGTCGAAGTGCATGATGGATGCTCTACACATGATGATTTTGACTCACTGGCAGGCATGTCTGGGGGATGAATCAGACTTAGTTGGGTAACATAGAGAAGATGTTTTATTTTCATAATATGCATGTGAGATACTTGTCATTTAGAATGTATCTTTTTGGACTATCGTGTTGGCAGTTTGCAGTTATCCTTTCTCTGCTAGGGCTCAGTTACTTGGGCCCCAGAGAGGGGAGAGGTCGGGCTTGTCTTCATATGTGAACATATCTTTTAAACCATGTGAAAGGATGATTGAGGGGGAAACAATTATCTCTTGGCTCCACAATGTCTGTGTGCTAGTCACTCCCTACTTTTCTCATTGGGGGGAGGAGGATGGCAGTGTCTGGAACCATTGAATGTCCCGTCTGAGGTTGCCCTTATCTTGACCTAGTATATGACCTAGTATATGACCTAAGAGGCTCACTGTCTTCAGTGAGTTTGTCCAGGTTTGGATGTATTTGAGATGGGAGTATCTAGAATTGACAATTGATATATGCCATTGGATGAGGTAATGTTTTGGTACTATGTTGTACCAAGAACGAGATAAGAACTTCGTTTAGGAGACCAAACTGAACGATAATTTATAGCTAATGCTGTCTGGCTATGGGATACTCCTCTCTCAAGTAAAAATCTTTCTTTGTGAAGTTCCTATTATCTGTGGTTTCTCATGCCGTCTAGGGGGTGGATCTTTGCTATAAAAGATCTCAGTTGCCATTATGTTGACCACGCTCCACTTTTCATTAGAGATACTGAAATGTTGAAAGTCAAAATGCTATTGCAAAAGCTTAATTATTATTAAACGGTGAAGATTAAGCATAACTCTGACTGGTGTGTGTGATTTGCTCTCTCATCATTTGGTAATACAGGAAATTTCCACGACACACGTGCACAGATAAGGGTCTTCCTGTGCCCTAGAAACTGCCCCTTTGCCTTAGCACTCGCCAAGTGCCCTTTTGGGTGGTGGAGATATCCATTTTTTTTGTATACAGTTTTTGTCATTGTTCTGAACCCACGGCCCCCAAGTCGTCGTGATGTCGTCAAGTTCACCACACCACCCCTACCCCGTTCGTTGGCCTGCCCCGTACGGCTCTCACGTGCACCCAGTTGTGCCTTTTCCCCAGTCTGCCCTGTACAGAGATTGCGTGCACTTAGTATCCAAACATGCACGGGTGGAAATGTGGTCACTGGTTGAGTGTGTCGCTATCCACCTAGTTTAAATATCAACGGTGCTGGTGCTAAAGCACCCACGATCATTTGAAATAAATGTGTAGAAGTTCTAGAATTAATGCTGTCTATTCAGAAATAAATTAAATAATTCGGAACAGACCTGAGTAGGCCTATAACTTAGCCACAGAGGATCAATAGCTTCTTTAAAAAAAAATGTGTAGCCAATAACAAGGCATAGCTATGGTCGGGACATACTGCAAATCTTTCAGTGAACAGCATACAGACAAAACAGACCTTTCACGGTGCAATTGCCGTACCAGGTGGGGATAGCCTACAGGGAGGAAGCTGTTGGGATACAGCCCAACAGGATGCTCTCAATGGTGCATCTGTAAAAGTTCTTGAGGGTCTTAGGGGTCAAACCGAAATTCTTCAGCCTCCTAAGGCTGAAGAGGCGCTGTTGCGGCTTCTTCAACACACTGTCAGTGTGAAGGGACCATTTCAGGTACTCAGTGATGTGCACGCCATGGAAGTTCAAGCTTTTGACCCTCTCCACTGCGGCCTTGCCGATGTGGAGGGGGCAATGCTCTCTCTGCTCCTGTAGTACACGATCAGTACACAAGCGATGCTCTCTCTCTGCTCCTGTAGTACACGATTGAGGGAGAGGGTATTTTCCATTTGACTAAGGCAAGTACCTCCTCTCTGTAGGCTGTCTCGTCGTTGTTGGTAATCAGGCCTACCACTGTTGTTTCATCAGCAAACTTGATGATTGAGTTGGAGACATGCGTGGCCACACAGTCATGGGTGAACAGGGAGTACCGGAAAGGCCTGAGCACGCACCCCTGTGGGGCCCCCCGTGTTGAGGATCAGCGTGATTGAGGTGTTGTTGCCTACCTTCACCACCTGGGGTCAGCCTGTCAGGAAGTCCAAGACCCAGTTTGATAGGGTGGGGTTCAGACCCAGGGCCCTGAGCTTAGTGATGAGCTTGGAGGGCACTATGGTGTTGAAGGCTGAGCTGTAGTCAGTGAAGTCAATAGAGGTACAGACCCCTGGATCTTAAAGTCAACTCACCCTCCCGTATGTAAGATGTCTGGTTTGACTCTGCCAGAGGGGTAGCCAACATCGATTCATTCATTATTCAATTCTTGTTCAATTTTGTAATAACTCATGTGTGTTTTTGAAAGGAATGAGTCATTTTCACACCCCAAATGAAATGTTCACAGCTCATGACAATAGCTTAACTGCCAATTTAGCACTAGTGAAAAGACAAGTTCATCTAATGACTTGTTATAAGGTGAAATGTCAGGTGCTGCTCCATCCTATTGTTAATAATATTACACTCATTTCACTCACTAATCAATTTCTCATTTGTGTTGTTACGTTTTTACCATGCCGATATCATCAATCATGGCAATTGGCAACACTGTTTGGTATTAATTTCTCATTCAGTCATTTGGCATTCATTTCAAAGGACATGAAACAGCCCATACAGATTAGCCTCAGTCCGCCTGCTGGTATCTGGTACAGAGATGGTGAATATGTTCAGATCCCAGGTCAGTTGGGAGCGTTCAGCTCTGTGACAGAGCAGCAGGGGGTGAGCACATTTGGCAGGTCTCAGGTCTGCTTTGGCCTCAGGCGATGTACCAACTACTAACACAATAGAACCGTGCTTCTGGGAGCCTGAAATCACATCCTAATGCACTTTATGGTCTCTCTCCCGACTCTCATGGCCAATTTCTCCTATTCTCTTCCTTCCCATCCAATTGTCTCTCAGGTTAATCTGGATTTGCTCTGCTCTGACAGCAAGCGCTTTGTCCAGTCATAAATCACCATTCTAATTCTTTATAGTGTATACCCAACACTCTGCTGTAATGGACTCCTCCACAGCACTGGAAATCAATCTCCTCAATAAGGGAATCTCCCCACTGTGTGTGTATCGACCCTGGTTCAGAGTCTCTGATTCCCGCCTTGTTTAATCTCCAGGGGCCTTTCCTCCACAGATTGTTAGCAGCACAGCTAACATCAGCGGCATCTCTGCCTTAAAAATAAATCCCCCCCCCTGAATTCAGGAGTCAGCTATAATGAATATGTGTTGGTCTGTATTTGGAAACATTTGATTCACCTAATTACTGAACACAGAGGGTAAGAGTTGAATGACATACTGCACATGCTACTAAGAGGAATAGACATACATCCACACACTGATGCTGCGTGTTAGATGTGGAATCAGGGAGTCTATATCCTCAGGGTCTTTGGTGGATGATGAGGAGTTCTGGTGAGGAAAGAGGGGGATGGGAGAGGAGAAGAGAGGAGGCCTCTGTAGCGGGGGATTAGGAAGGGGGGCTACAGCCACACCACAGACATGGCGTGATGGATGGGGGCTGGGTGGCGAGGGGAGTTGGGGGATGGGGAGTTGGGGGAGGGGAAGAACGTTGTTAGAGAGCTGATGATTTCCCCTCTCCGGGTCCACACACAGACAGCTCCATTTTGTGCCCTGGATGCCAGGCTGTGAATGAGTTGGTGAGGGCAGCATTGTGTCTACTGGGCCTATGGTGCCATGGGCTCACAGACAAGACACAACGCCCCATCCATACACACTCTACTGGCGTAAGACTTGTCGGCGACCGTGTGGGTGTGTGTGTCTAGTGTTGCCATGCGTGAGAATCTGCTCAGCTTGCAGGTTTTTCTTTGCAAATGTATGTATGCGTACGGCATCATTTCACTATCTGTGGTTAGTATGGTTTTGTTTAAAAGATAGACTGCATGGAGAACGAGGGCTGGAGGGATTAGGGGGGGGGGTAAGATAAGACCACTGAGGAGGAAGGAGAGAGGGGTTGGATGCCTCTCTCTGTCTTTTCTCTCTCTCTCTCTCCAAACCCAATCATTAAGACTCTGTCTTTCACCCCTCAGGCCCTTGTGGAGATTTCTGCACGCATTGACGAGTGCGTTGAGCTCGCAGTGCCTCTTCCCAAAACGATGCAGCGACTCTCGTAGTGTGACCCTTATTTTACAAAAGCGCCACATCACCCCCCCATCACAGTGTATACATAGAGTACATTCCCATTCACATACTGCTGTGTGAGTCAAATGCAACGCCCAGTACAGTTCAACGGGGTGTCCTCAGAGACGCCGTCCTATTTCTGCTTTTAAAATCTGCCAGTTTTCTTTCAGATGACAGAATGTCCCTCACAGTACTAGAGACCCAGGGTGAAAGCTGCTGCAGCTGCTACACCCCCCCAAACCATGCACACACACCACCGCTGCACTCGTTGCCCCTCCCCATTCGTCTGATGCTTTGCTTTAATAACAGGACTGATGCCATTTAAATCTCTCGCATCACTTAACTCAGTGGAGATCCAGCTGCATACCTGGGTTACTGTGTACTCCTTTTTTTCACCAAAATATGATACGGTACGGAATTCAAGTCACCGTGTGAGCGCAGCTATGAAAAGTTGTCAATAAAAATGGTATTTTTAACGCTAATAACACAACTGCTAGTAATAATGATACAACTACTGTACTACTGTAGCAATAATCATTTCAATGCAACACATTCATGTCAAAAGTATAATCATCAAATGATACAGGAGCTACACCATTTTGAAAATATTCACATTTGATTGAGAAGAATAGAATGAAAGTATTCATTGATTCAAACCGTTAAATTTTGCAATGCATTACATGATCATAATATGAGCACTGAGTAACGTCAATTGCAATAGACATATGGGGCGAAACTCTTACATTTAGGATATATTTTATGAGCTGTGTCCTGACTTGGTTTGAAGGAAACCTTGCCACCCCCACTGCCCCCTCTCCCCCCTGCCTTCCTCCCAGGGGGTGCCAGCCACAGTACCCAGCACCCAGGCTGTGCCCCCAATTCCCCCTCCCTAACCAGCAGCCAGGCTGTGCACTTCAAACACCCCCTACCCAGCGCCCAGGCTGTGCCGCCAACTCCCTGGACATTATGCATCCCAACACAGCCAGATGGTAGTCCATCTCTATAACTAAAACACATCCTCATTTAGGAAACAGATTTTGACGTTAATGAGTCTACAGGATGTTATTTAATAAAAACAGCCTCTCCTCTTACATCTATGTTTTCTCTACCAAACAACATTTGTTCAATGGAAGGTATTTTAACTAATGCTTATTAATCAAATCACCACAAATACTATAGCAAGTATATTTCAATTTAGACTAAACAAAACCAGGAAACTGCTGAGTGATGTATTAAATCTTATTTGAATAACAATGGAGGTTTGGACCTGTGTGGGTGTGTGTGTGTGTCTCCTACCTCTTTACCCTAGAGAATAACCACTACAACAGTGGTAGCTGGTGACTTGAGACCCACGGTATAAGTGTGGACTGCACACACGACAAAGCGGGTCTCAAAAATCGGCAAATAAATTATTTTAGACTTAAACATTTCAATAAAGACATTTCTAGTCAAACATTATGGGGAATGGGAATGAGAGGGCTACTTACACACTGTTGGGAAGGGACCACAGCAGTGATTAAATTAGTTGAGGTGTTCAGAGGCTTCTTCGGTGCAGGACAGGGGTTGAGGTGTTCAGAGGCTTCGGTGCAGGACAGGGGTTGAGGTGTTCAGAGGCTTCGGTGCAGGACAGGGGTTTGAGGTGTTCAGAGGCTTCTTCGGTGCAGGACAGGGGTTGAGGTGTTCAGAGGCTTCGGTGCAGGACAGGGGTTGAGGTGTTCAGAGGCTTCGGTGCAGGACAGGGGTTGAGGTGTTCAGAGGCTTCGGTGCAGGACAGGGGTTGAGGTGTTCAGAGGTTTCGGTGCAGGACAGGGGTTGAGGTGTTCAGAGGGGTTGAGGTGTTCAGAGGCTTCGGTGCAGGACAGGGGTTGAGGTGTTCAGAGGCTTTGGTGCAGGACAGGGGTTGAGGTGTTCAGAGGCTTTGGTGCAGGACAGGGGTTGAGGTGTTCAGAGGCTTTGGTGCAGGACAGGGGTTGAGGTGTTCAGAGGCTTTGGTGCAGGACAGGCTCATCATGGATGGATGGTGTTGGAGAAGAGCTCAACACTTCCACCGAGGGCAGGACAAGATTTGACTGGGAAGACATTAAACTACACAATTAGACAAAAGAGTTAAGAATGAGTTAGTCCCAGCACGGATTAAAACCACATTGATGTGAAATAATGGGATTTGGTGATTGACTCTACACACAGTAGTGAGAATAAATTGAGAGGAAACACTCAATGTGCCAGATGAGACATTGTTTCAGTTCATATCAGGAGAGAGTTGACCCTGGTAGTGGAGGGGTCATCCCCTCTTAATCAGGGAACTAGGAGGGGACTTGGCTGTGACTACAAGTAGAAGATACATTCCATTACAGCCGGGCCATCCTATGTTTGGGCAACAAGTTTGTCCATGGAGTTGGACTCAGAATTGCTATTCAAACACAGACTGCACATCTCGCCCACTTGACACATCCAAGTAGCCCAAGAAACGTTCCTGAATAAAGCCCCGATCATCCACACACCTGGTGGTAACGAACAACCGTGCGCGACACCTGATGTCTGTGGTTTCATCCATTTGCCATGCGTCTACCTCTCTTTTAATCTACTTTTTAATGGATGATGCGATGGAAGATATCAAATCACTCTGAATTGATTTCTACATCCCCAGAGATGCTCAGCAAGTAAAGCGTTGTAAAGTGCAATTACCTCTTCAAGTACTAGTTGCCCTTGTTAGCAGAACTTTCCTTCTCGTCGTGCTCTTTTGCTTCACAACTTATCCCTTAATTAAAAGCCCAAAAATGCAGGGTCCATTTTTCTTCTTATCTTCCTGCTGTGTTGCACAGTTTGAATACGCAGACCGTCGTCCATTACATGATCAATGCGTCTTTTTCTCAGAAGCTTGAATCTGATGTGGGCAATGAAAGGGGGTTCTTCAACAAAAATTCCACTATGTTGTTCCACTACGTTAGCTAGCCATTCTGACGAGAAAAACGGCACTCTAGTATCTAGCTAGCTTCTTGCTACTAAAGTTAGCAGGGCACTAATGGAACTAACTCGACGCCAAAAGAAAGTTAGAATACCAAGAAAACAACATCTACCCCCTCCGTCTTCTGTAGTTCGAAGAAACAAATTTGAATTGAATAATGTAAAAAAAAAAAAAGAAGCTCAACTGTCACTTCACTATTTCATTCTATCCAACAATGTCACCAACACACAAAGCTTCTAAATCACACATGCCCAGTTCTCTTAATTCTCTGTTCCTTTGATTGGATGGACAACATGTCAGTTCATACTGCAAAAGCTTTGATTGGTTGCAGGATGTCCTCCGGAAGTCGTCATACTTACCATGTAAGTCTATGGAAGGGGGTGAGCAGCACGAGCCTCCTAGGTTTTGCATTGAAGTCAATGTACCCAGAGAAGGACAGAAACTAGCTGTTCTCCGGCCACACCATGGTGCTCCCCTACAGAGTGCTGTTGAGACTACTGTAAACCTGTAAACCAACCAACTACTGTAAACCATTTTTTTCTTCACCTTTTATTTAACCAGGTAGGCTAGTTGAGAACAAGTTCTCATTTACAACTGTGACCTGGCACATTGCAAAACAATGTGTTTTAATCCGGTATTTGGTGACTTGTGGATTTAGTTAGTGTATAGTTTTATCTAAAAATTATAACTTTTGTAATGTTTAAAATTATATATTTTTTTTTCACTGAGTAGGATTGTCCTCCCATTCCTCATCTGAGCAGCCTCCACTGCGCAGCACATACACACACTCATCCCTTCTACTCCCATACCTGTCACTTTAGGCAAAGCACTATGTACACACACACACACACACACACACACACACACACACACACACACACACACACACACACACACACACACACACACACACACACACACACACACACACACACACACACACACACACACACACACACACACACACACACACACACACACACACACACACTATTCATGCCTCATGACACAACAAGAAACACTCACTCCCATCCTGGCTCACAAACACAGTAAAGTATTTTTCAGCCTGAAGTGGACTCCCTCCATCCACAGCATTTTCCCTGTGGTTAGTTACAACTGGGATGACCTTTATCTCTGTATTATAACCCATACATACTGTACGTAGCCAACTCACAAATACTAAACATACACTACAGTACCTGGCTTTCCATTATACCGTTCATGATCCCACACACACACACACACACACACACACACACACACACACACACACACACACACACACACACACACACACACACACACACACACACACACACACACACACACACACACACACACACACACACACACACACACACTTACATACAGACACACCACACACAAGCATTCTTTTACACACTTCCAGTGGAACGTCCATGAAACCGTTGCCTTTACGATCCTGTCTGTCACAGACCATATTAATAGGATATCTGACAGGGGACAGACATACGCATACAATAACCCTCTAAAGTGTACGCAAGCACGTGTGCATTCTCTCATACACTCACATGAACGCTAATATCCCCTCCCTCCACTCCTCCTTCCTTCATCTCTCCCTCCCCACCTCCTGTCCTGCCTGCTAATGAGATGTCTTTCTAGGAGCTCGCAAGTGAGTCGGAGCTCGGGTTGCGGAGGTGTTTGCGTGTGCACTTCCCTGTGTGTGTGTGTGTGTGTGTGTGTGTGTGTGTGTGTGTGTGTGTGTGTGTGTGTGTGTGTGTGTGTGTGTGTGTGTGTGTGTGTGTGTGTGTGTGTGTGTGTGTGTGTGTGTGTGTGTGTGTGTGTGTGTGTGTGTGTGTGTGCTTACAGTGCAGGCTGATCGTGCTCCTAGCCTCACTTCACCCCCAGGTCGACCCATTTCCTTCACACTAATTACAGACAAGAATCTCAGGAAAGCTTTTGGTGTTTAAAGGCTTCCATGAAATGACAGTTTTCTGGTATGTTTAAAGTCTGCATTTAATAAAGTAATTAGATTCATAAGATATCAACTCATAACTGCATACTTGAGTATAGTTATTTAAAGGTAATGGTTTTCTGTACCATTATATTGGTGTGCCTTTATTTAATAGATAATACATTTATAAATTATAATAATTTATTAACAAACCTGGCAAACTAACCAAGGCCAGTCACAAGTGACAGATCACCACGTAGAGCACAAGGTCACTACACAGAGTCCACTTTTTAAACAGGCTGTGGATTTGTGAGATGTTATTTGAATTTTAATACCCAGATTTTTATTTTCCGTGGGAGATGCTGTAAAATGTGGTGATGTGGAGTCTGTCCACTCTCAATAGAGAACAGAGCTGAGTTAGCCCTTAACTCTCATTTACGCTACACCGGAACCACCGGTGAGCGGATTCCTGCAATACCAACAAAATACTTCCTATTATTCTCAGCAGGGAATGATTATAACTCTATGAAGGTTTGAAGAGGGAAGTAAGGGATGGAGAGATGAAGGTGAAAAAATAAACTGGAAGGATGAAAGTGCTAATTTGGCTCCTCTGTATTCACTGCTGTCTTAATGCTCTTATTGTACCCTACCATTCCAATCATGAAGCTTTTCTTCCCCATACTGTCTATTCTAATAGATTCTACAAGGTCACTCCTTCTGCCGTGGACGGTTGGCAATTATACCGCTTATATTACCTTCTTCCAATACCCCCCTCTCTTACCACCTCTTCCCCCTCTCATATCACTATCTACCCCCCCCCCTCTTCTTCAGGGGGATTTACCATAGAAACCCACCCCACCCCCCATCCGGAGTGGCAGCTGGTGGTTAGAGCGTTGGTCTAGTAACCGAAAGATCAAATCCCCATCGTTCTGCCCACTGTTCCTAGGCTGTCATTGAAAATAGGAATTTGTTCTTATCTGACTTGCCTAGTTAAATAAAGGTGAAATAAAAAAATCCACAACCCATGTCTGAGGAGATGAATGGTAAGTGGGAAACAGTGTGTTTGCCTCAGAGGGACGGGATGCTCCTCTCTTTCATCAGTGCCTCACACTTGGTTAGACATACACACTGCTTCCTTGTTGAAGCACATGGCTCCGTGGTCATCCGTGTTTTGTGTTGTTTAGTGCGCTTGGGATTAGGCCAGGGCACTGGGACGCCAGCTCAGGTTAATGTAAGAAGTTGCTAAAGGAGACTGGAATAATAACATTGAGGAGATGAAGAGACGCAGAGGAAACACAGAAACCGGCTCAGAGAGAAAGGAGAGGCTGACACGTCTGTGCTAGGAGCGAGGGTATGTCGCCTCCCTATCTCTCCGTGTTGCACCTTTTGTTTGTGTACGCGTGTGTGAGCGTTTGTTGTGAAAGAAAGAAACAGACTGTGTGTGTGTGTGTGTGTGTGTGTGTGTGTGTGTGTGTGTGTGTGTGTGTGTGTGTGTGTGTGTGTGTGTGTGTGTGTGTGTGTGTGTGTGTGTGTGTGTGTGTGTGTGTGTGTGTGTGTGTGTGTGTGTGTGTGTGTGTGTGTGAGACCTTTTTGTTTGTTGACTTATTCATTTAGTACCGGAGCTCTTGGGAAGATGCAGTCGGACAGTTTGTTTACGTGTGTAGTGTTTTTTTTCTCAAGTTGAGGAGAAATCCCAGATGCCTACAGTACAGTGACACTCGGCCCCAAGAGAGAAGGGGGGAGAGCCAGAGAGATTGTTCAACTAGCAAACATATGGAACAGCTTCGTGGTTGCCTTCACTCCCTTTAGGATGCTGTAAAAGACAGCATTCCTCACAGACTGTAAGCCTACTTTCCCACGAACACAGAGAAGCTGACACTTCTCCCTCCTTCCTCCTCCCCCTAATGTCTCAAGCCATCTCTCCAAAGACATCCGCATTCTCCGTCCTGATTCCTCACTTGGACAATGGTCCAATATATCTGACCGGATGGGAGAATGTGCTTTTCTTAGAAAAGGTCAGAGGTTGTCCAACACTGTAGCCATGTTTACCCTCTAAGGAGAAAGATCTGTGTTATTCTTGATGTCTCATACTAGAAAACATGATTTTTCTTCCTCCTTGGTCTTTTTATAGAACAGTTGAGGTCCAAATGAGGGTCTCCCCATCCATCTTCTCTCCACTGTGGAATGAACTGTTGTGTTTGGGGCCCTTGTGTTTGGTTTTGATTTGTGTGTGTCTGTACAAGTGCCTGATGTCGCATTCCTCCAATAGCGTTCCAGACACTTGTAGAATATACGCCAAGGTGCATTGAACCCGTTCTGGTTCGTGGCGGCCCAACACACCTGATTAAGACACGTTATGTTGGGGTTCCCTTTATTTTGGCAGTTCACCCGTATATCAATGTGTAACTGAAGAAATATAGGCCTCTAGCAGCACGTTTGCATTAGATGTGGAGTTAAGGAATGTCTGAGAACATGAAGTCAGCTCTTTGTAATGTGTGATCATAAACACTGATAACCGGCTCAGTTTAAACCCAACTGTGTACCGTCATTTTTGGCAGACATTCTATCCACTCCCAGGGTTATTGGTTGGTGCTTAGACAAAATAACAGGCAAGGAGACATAAGAATTCCTTTTTTTTATTTTACCTTTATTTAACCAGGCAAGAACACATTCTTATTTTCAATGACAGCCTGGGAACAGTGGGTTAACTGCCTGTTCAGGGGCAGAGCGACAGATTTGTACCTTGTCAGCTTGGGGGTTTGAACTCGCAACCTTCCGGTTACTAGTCCAACGCTCTAACCACTAGGCTACGCTGCCGCCCCAGCTATGCAGGGATTTTAATCATTTGAATATTCCTGAACATTTAACAAAGGGGCTAAGCCAAACCTCCTAGCTCAGATATGATAGGGTCACCAAGCAGGAGAGAAATCCTGTGTGTATTGCCTTAAGGGTTTACCATTGCATCCCCTGCTGGCTGGAAGAAAACAGCTTCCTCACCCAGCCAGCTGTCTCCAACAGTCCTGTTTGGGTCTCTGCTCACTAACATGGAATCACACAGATGTGAATTGCTCTCTCTCTCCTTCTCTCTCCCTTTCTCTCCCCCTCTCCCCGCTCTCTCTCGGTCTGTCTGTCTGTCTCATTTCTGTCTCTCATTTCCGTCTCTCTCTCTCTCATTTTTCTGTCTGTCTGTCTGTCTGTCTGTCTGTCTGTCTGTCTGTCTGTCTGTCTGTCTGTCTGTCTGTCTGTCTGTCTGTCTGTCTGTCTGTCTGTCTGTCTGTCCGTCTCTCTCTCTGTCTGTCTCTCTCATTTCTCTCTGTCTGTCCTCATAAGACATTATTCTAGTGTTCATTGTTGTTACACCATACTGGACATTCTACTGTGCATAGTGTTGTGTGTTATGACTCTGTATTAGAAGATGGCTCCCTCACATTAACCTAAATATACCAATTTAAAGGGGTTATCTCTTACAGATGCCATCCCGGCTGTGAGTTTAGCAGATTACTATGGTGTATGTGCAGAGCCGGTCCTGACGTCCCTGGGGCCCTAAGCAAAATTCTGCTAAGGGGCCCTCCTACCTGACCCGTGAGACATGTAAACCATTTGCCATTGCCACACAGTCACACCTGACACCCCAGTGCTCCCACTACAATCCTCCCTCCTTTAAAACAGTTTGCTCCATCTGTCGGTCTAAGAATAAGTAGACCTGTACAGAACAAAATTACAGCAGTAGTTACAGTTGAAGTTGGAAGTTTACAAACACTTTAGCCAAATACATTTAAACTCAGTTTTTCACAATTCCTGACATTTAATCCTAGTAAAAATTCCCTGTCTTAGCTCAGTTAAGATCACCGCTTTATTTTAAGAATATGAGATGTCAGAATAATAGTAGAGAGACTGATTCATTTCAGCTTATATTTCTTTCATCACATTCCCAGTGGGTCAGAAGTTTACATACACTCAATTAGTATTTAGTAACATTGCTCTTAAATTGTTTAACTTGGGTCAAACGTTTGGGGTAGCCTTCCACAAGCTTCCTACAATAAGTTCCTCCTGACAGAGCTGGTGTAACTGAGTCAGGTTTGTAGGGCCTCCTTGCTCGCACACGCTTTTTCAGTTCTGCCCACAAATTTTCTATGGGATTGAGGTCAGGGTTTTGTGATGGCCACTCCAATACCTTGACTTTCTTATCCTTCAGCCATTTTGGCACAACTTTGGAAGTATGCTTGGGGTCATTGTCCATTTGGAAGACCCATTTGCGACCAAGCTTTAACTTCCTGACTGATGTCTTGATGTTGCTTCAATATATCCACATAATTTCCCTCCCTCATGATGCCATCTATTTTGTGAAGTGCACCAGTCCCTCCTGCAGCAAAGCACCCCCACAACATGATGCTGCCATCCCCATGCTTCATGGTTGGGATGGTGTTATTCAGCTTGCAAGTAAATATTAACATTAACATAAATAAGAAATTGTAGGAATATAAAATATAACACTGAGCTTTGGCTCTGCTGCCTGATAATTAGTCCAATTCTCACAATATTATACAATTCGCTTTGTCTATACAATGTAAACATAAGCCTGTAGGCAATGCTTTCAGCTATATGTCTAAAACTAGTCAAATAAAACCTATACACCTGTGTAATTAACTTTGGTTCTACAGCCTGGGCATTTTCAGCATCAGCATGGGCACCAGTCTATCTGGACTGTGTGGAAGAAATGGAGAAACTATGTCACATAGTTAAGCAGTCATTTATACAAATGCACTTCGGCCATACAATCGTAAATGTCACCAAGTGTGTGAATGTTTTAATTAAAATCTTACCATCAAAATGTTCCTCTTCTGCACTTTCTTGAGGCAAAATCATCAATGATGTCATTATAGAACATGTGTTTCCCCACGTCATGATTAATGCTCATGATGATCAGACCACTCAAACGCTCATGATCTATGCTCATGATGATCAGACCACTCAAACGCTCATGATCTATGCTCATGATGATCAGACCACTCAAACGCTCATGATCTATGCTCATGAGGACCAGACAACTCAAACGCTCATGATCTATGCTCATGATGATCAGACCACTCAAACGCTCATGATTAATGCTCATGATGACCAGACCACTCAAACGCTCATGATCTATGCTCATGATGACCAGACAACTCAAACGCTCATGATCTATGCTCATGATGACCAGACAACTCAAACGCTCATGATCTATGCTCATGAGGACCAGACAACTCAAACGCTCATGATCTATGCTCATGATGGCCAGACCACTCAAACCTTCCTGTGACATGGAAGACCTCAGGTAGCTTTTGATGAGTTTTCATTTTGAAAAGCTCCTCTCTGCCGTTGCTACTGTTACTGGTAGGGTGACTGTAATTCTTAGGGCCAACCAAAGGTTAGGATATAGTTCCTCCAGGTCTTTCTCACAGAGAAAGGAAAGCAGATCAAACGCAGTCATCTTATCTGAAGGCAGATCAGGTCAATTCTGAATCTCGTGTGCCAGATCACACACACACACACTGACGTCACAGTCATCTCTGAAGGTTGGAGTGTTTTCAACTTCCATACAGTGAGCCTTTAAATATTCCCTGGGCATCTGAGAGGCAGTGCTGAAGTTCAGCAGCACTCCATATTTGGTTTTCACCTGGTTGAGTGTTTCAAATCTCTCATCCATGGATGTCTCAGCAAGAGTCGACCACAATGTTGAAGTAGTTGACTTCATGGTTTTTCAGTGCCTCAGTCACTGGTTCATCACGAGCCTCATAGCTGAAATGCCTCTTGCTGTTTCTCAGACTCTTCTCTTTCAGAACAGCCTCCCCATTCATTTCTTCACAGATGCTTTTTGGCTGTTGTCTGGGCCTCAGAGTATCCAGTTTTTGCATTTGATATTAAATTCACTGTGATATCCAACTGCATTGAGGCGGATTGGAGGAGCTTGTTCACCCTGTTTGTCATTGTCAGTATCTCACACCATACGACACTGCAAATCAAGAAGCGGTAGGACCCAACTTCCTCTGCAAGCACTTGTTCCTCTACTTTGGCCACAGGATCGTTGATCGTCTGTCTGGCTTCCAGTAACGCCCCCCGAACCCCAGAAGCCTGGTACCTGATTGCATGAACACTTTGGAGCCTCTACTCTCCCATCTTGCATCACTCCATGACCTCACGGTTATGTTCACGTGTTTCTTCAAAACACTCCATCTTTGTGTGCCAGCTGTGAAAAGAAGGTGAAGAGCTTTTGCACATGCCCCCCCCAAAAAACAACTGCATCTTTTGAAGATTTGGCAGCATCTACAATGACAAGGTTTAGAGTATGTGCTCCACATGGGACGAACACGGCTCTGGGATTGTTTCAGTCGTCTGGCTTGTACACCTTGGTGCTTGCCCTCCATGTTGGCCCCATTATCATACAGTAAGCTTTCCCCTTGAAATCTTCAAATTGAATCTTCAGATCATTCAGCTTATCTAAGATGAAAGTAGACAGATTCAAGCCTGTTGTAACCTCAACATTCACAACGCAGAGGAAGTGCCCCTTGATCTCTGGCTTTCCCTTTAAAGCCACACTTCTCAGAATAATGGACATTTGCTCCCGGTGACTAATGTCAGGTGTCCAGTCCAAGATAAATGGAGAAGTACTTTGAGTCTCTTACTTGAGTCACTATTGCTTCCAGAATCTTCTCACTCACAATCTGTATCAGCTCATTCTGTGTACGCTTCCCAAGGTAATGAGCATGTGTCTCCATCTTTACTTTTAAGAAACATCCAATCCTGGTTTTGAAAGGACCTCTGCGCACTAACTCGTCGTCGTCTTAAAGTCTGTTAAGACTGGGAGCCAATCTGGGTCATTTGGTGGAGCAGCAACTGTTCTATTAGGGTCTGAGCTGCTTGTATCTGATTCTGGCTATACACCTCTGGTTGAGCTAATACTGGCTGAGGCTGCCTGTACTTCGCCTGGGTCTGTGCTAGTACTTGCTGAAGACGGCTGTATTGGGACTGTGTTAGTACTTGCTGAAGCTGCCAGTACTGGGTCTGCGTTAGTACTTGCTGAAGCTGCCAGTACTGGGTCTGTGTTAGTACTTGCTGAAGCCAGCTGTACTTGGTCTGTGTTAGTACTTGCTGAAGCTGCCAGTACTGGGTCTGTGTTAGTACTTGCTGAAGCTGCCAGTACTGGGTCTGTGTTAGTACTTGCTGAAGCTGGATGTGGATCAACTGATTCTGTGCTTGTACTGGCTGATGATCCAGCATCTCCTCTACTGACAAACGTAAGCACCTGTAAATTATAGATAACAACAACACTATTATTCATTTGATCAGATGCATCAGGCCCATTCAAACGGTCTCCCCCAGATTTCCTTTTAAACATTTTCAAATATAAAATACTATATTTACTATGGCTTGGCTGAAGACTTGATGGTTATTATTTACTGAGAGATGTGCATCCATATTGCCCAGTACGCCCAGCTAATCAACATTTTAAATTCAATATATAAATCAATAGTCAATGACAATCCATTGCTTTCCATCTTTTATTAGTCCCGAGTTGTAACTAAACCTTGACTGAGAGACAAGATAATCATTGTCTTGTTTTAAAATAATGTGCGCCTATGAGGAGTGCCATCACGCCCGTATATGGTCTGGACTGGTGTCCACAGAGGTTGCTGTTGGAAAGCACGAGTTTCATTTCGTGCACGCGCTTCATTTCGTGCACGCGCATATGAACGCATGTTCAGGCGTCACGCGGTTATCTTATCCGAACTGCAGTTTATGAAACACCGTTGCCCGGTTAGCGTTTTATCAAACTTAATAAATAGTTCTATTTCACTCTCTCTTTTGTCAGGCACAAAGTCAGAACACAGCACTGGAAGTGGCTGGAAAGCAAGCAAGCAAGACACAGACAAACCAAGAGATGGGGGGGGGGGGGGGGGTAATTTGCAGGGTCCTACGCAACATGTGTAATGAGCGTATTGGGCCACCCGGCTCTGTGTACGTGTCTGCGATAGTGCATATGCGCGCGTGTGTTTGTGGAATGTGTGTGTTTTACATGTGTTGAAGCATGTTTCTGATTTGGGGAGTACAATCAGACATGGAGTCCACCGCCATCTCCCCATATGGTAGTGCCAATTGGGACATGGAAGTTTGGAGTGGAGACAGGAATGAACCTGAGGGAGATTTGGCGTGAGATGTTGTGGGAGAAGGGAAGGGAGAGAAAATAATGAGATATTGTGACGGAAGGGAGAGAAGAAGAATGAAGGGAGAGAAGAAGAATGAGATGTGACGAGTGGGAGAAGGGAAGGGAGAGGAGAGGGAAAGGCAAAGACAAAGGATGTCTCCTTTGATTTCCTGTTATTGTCACATTTTGCCTAAAAGAGAGGCTGGCTCTCCCATGGCGAGCTCCAACAGTGTGCTTTTAATTAGGAGGAGGAGCAAGAGAATGAGGGATCAAATCAAATGTATTTATAAAGCCCTTCCTACATCAGCTGATGTCACAAAGTGCTGTGCAGAAACCCAGCCTAAAACCCCAAACAGCAAGCAATGCAGGTGGAGAAGCGCGAGGGCTAGGAAAAACTTCCTAGAAAGGCCAGAACCTAGGAAGAAACCTAGAGAGGAACCAGGCTATGAGGGGTGGCCAGTCCTCTTCTGGCTGTGTCGGGTGGAGATTATAACAGAACATGGCTAAGATGTTAAAATGTTCATAGATGACCAGCAGGGTCAAATAATAATAATCACAGTGGTTGTCGAGGGTGCAACAGGTCAGCACCTCAGGAGTAAATGTCAGTTGGCTTTTCATAGCTGATCATTCAGAGTATCTCTACCGTTCCTGCTGCCTGTAGAGAGTTGAAAACAGCAGGTCTGGGACAGGTAGCACATTCGGTGAACAGGTCAGGGTTCCATAACAGCAGGCAGAACAGTTGAAACTGGAGCAGCAGCACTGCCAGGTGGACTGGGGACAGCAAGGAGTCATCAGGCCAGGTAGTCCTGAGGCGTGGTCCCCAGAGAGAGAGAAAAAAAGAGAGAAAAAGAGAGAGCATACTTAAATTCACACAGGACATTGGATAAGACAGGAGAAATACTCCAGATATAACAGACTGACCCTAGCCCCCCGACATAGAAACTATTGCAGCATAAATACTGGAGGTTGAGACAGGAGGGGTCGGGAGACACTGTGGCCCCGTCCGATGATACCCCCGGACAAGGCCAAACAGGAAGGATATAACCCCAACCACTTTGCCAAAGCACAGCCCCCACACCCCTAGAGGGATATCTTCAACCACCAACCTGCTATCCTGAGACAAGCCAGAGTATAGCCCACAAAAATCTCCCCCACGGCACAACCCAAGGGGGGGCGCCAACCCGGTCAGGAAGATCACGTCAGTGACTCAACCCACTCAAGTGACGCACCCCTTCTAGGGACGGCATGGAGGAGCACCAGTAAGCCAGTGACTCAGCCCCTGTAATAGGGTTAGAGGCAGAGAATCCCAGTGGAGAGAGGGGAACCAGCCAGGCAGAGACAGCAAGGGCGGTTCTTGCTCCGGTGCCTTTCTGTTCACCTTCACACTCCTGGGCCAGACTACACTCAATCATAGGACCTACTGAAGAGATGAGTCCTCAATAAAGACTTAACGGTCAAGACCGTGTCTGCGTCTCTCACATGGGTAGGCAGACCATTCCATAAAAATGGAGCTCTATAAGGAGAAAGTCCTGCCTCCAGCTGTTTGCTTAGAAATTCTAGGGACAATTAGGAGGCCTACGTCTTGTGACCGTAGCGCACGTGTAGGTATGTACGGCAGGACCAAATCGGAAAGATAAGTAGGAGCAAGCCCATGTAATGCTTTGTAGGTTAGCAGTAAAACCTTGAAATCAGCCATTGCCTTAACAGGAAGCCAGTGTGGAGAGCCAAGCACTGGAGTAATAATATAACTTAAATTTCATTAGTGCTTTATCCGGGTAGCCGGGAAAGTAGAGCATTGCAGTAGACTAACCTAGAAGTGACAAAAGCATGGATACATTTTTCTGCATCATTTTTTGGGCAGAAAGTTTCTGATTTTTGCAATGTTACGTAGATGGAAAAAAGCTGTCCTTGAAACAGTCTTGGTAGGTTCGTCAAAAGAGAGATCAGGGTCCAGAGTAACACCGAGGTCCTTCACAGTTTTATCTGAGACGACTGTACAACCATCAAGATTAACTGTCAGATTCAACAGAAGGTCTCTTTGCTTCTTGGGATGTAGAACAAGCATCTCTATATTGTTTAAAAGTAGAACATTTGCCGCCATCCACTTCCTTATGTTGGAAACACAGGCTTCCAGGGAGGGCAATTTTGGGGCTTCACCATGTTTCATCGAAATGTCCAGCTGAGTGTAAGGAAGGAGGAATGGAGGTGTTCACCAGGCTGGGACCGTGGTGCCGGGAGGGAGAGAGCGGGAAGTTGAGGGAACTTGTGACCCCGAGCGTGTATCGACATTTGTGCGCTGCAGGAGGGATCTCTATTGTCATTGAATGTTTGTCTTTGTGTTTTTTAGGTGTGTTTGTCTGTTTTGTGTACATAGGCTTCATCCTCCAGCACTTTCACTTCTGTGAAGTCTTCCCTCCCCAACTGGAGAGACAATCACTATTTCCCCCTCACAACTCACTGTGGAGTATTTTCATACAATTTATGTTCATTATCCAACTGCCCGCCCACATTTTCCTTCTAACGCACACAGTAGCAGTGCGTGTGCCTGTGCGTGTGTGTATTGATGTGTGAATATGCAAACCCCCAGCGGCAGTTAATGTAGACAAGCAAATGTAAAGTCTCTCGTTCCCTTTTGGGGGTGAGTGTCAATTCAACCTTGAGAGAGAAACAACACGGGAGTGAGAGAGACACAATACACTGCCTCAGGGAGGGGGGGGGGGGGTGAGAGAGACACAATACACTGCCTCAGGGAGGGAGGGGGGGGGGGTGAGAGAGACACAATACACTGCCTCAGGGAGGGAGGGGGAGGGGGGGGGGTGAGAGAGACACAATACACTGCCTCAGGGAGGGAGGGGGGTGAGAGAGACACAATACACTGCCTCAGGGAGAGGGAAGGGCCTCAGGGAGGGAGTTAGAGAGACACAATACACTACCTCAGGGAGGGGGAGGGGAGAGACACAATACACTACCTCAGGGAGGGAGGGGGGGGGAGAGAGTAAACATGCATAAGATAAATGGTTGCTCATCATGTTAGTTGACAGTTTATGGAGACTCCATGTAGTTATTTGTCTAATGCAGCCTGTCCACTGCTCAACAACAGATATATCTGGATACCGTATACCCAGTGACACAAACACATTCCCTCTCACTGGGCTCTCCTTCCATCCCATCCACACATGGAGACACGACCCTCCGTGCTCAGCTGTCCTGCTTTAGGACAGGGTTGGCGTCAAATCCATTTCAATCTCATTCAATCCAGGAAGTGCCCTGACATTCTTATTCCAATCCTCTTCAGGGCTCGATTCAATCCGTATCGCAGAAGATCCGCGTTAAAGGCAATGTTTTCCTGCGTCCGCGGATACTGCATTCACGGTGAATTGCTGCATATGTTGGCTCCATCGGAAATTACCTTTCAATTTCAACTACGCTACAACACAGATCTTCCGCACTACAGACTGAATCTAGCCCTTGGTTTACTTTCTGAATTAACTGGAATGAATATTGAATTGACCCCAACCCTGGTCCCCATGCTCCCCTGTCCTGTCCCATATCCAGCCCCATGCTCCCTTGCCCTACCCCTACATCCAGCCCCATGCTCCCCTGTCCTGTCCCATATCCATCCCCATGCTCCCTTGTCCTGCCCCTACATCCAGCCCCATGCTCCCCTGTCCTGTCCCATATCCAGCCCCATGCTCCCTTGTCCTGCCCCTACATCCAGCCCCATGCTCCACTGTCCTGTCCCATATCCAACCCCATGCTCCCTTGTCCTGCCCCTACATCCAGCCCCATGCTCCACTGTCCTGTCCCATATCCAGCCCCATGCTCCCTTGTCCTGCCCCTACATCCAGCCCCATGCTCCACTGTCCTGTCCCATATCCAGCCCCATGCTCCCTTGCCCTGCCCCTACATCCAGCCCCATGCTCCACTGTCCTGTCCCATATCCAGCCCCATGCTCCCTTACCCTGCCCCTACATCCAGCCCCATGCTCCCCAGCTAGCAATGAGGAATCGGCCCAGAAGCTGTCCTCTTCCGGGGGCCTGGAACTGATTGAATTGGCCCGGAATCGGGTTTCGGACTTGGCCCGGAATCAAAATGAATGACTGCCCAGAATCGGCCCGTTTCCGCCGACCGGAATTCAGCCGACTTTGCCGGCATCTTACTAGAACCCCCCCAGAAGCGGCCCGATTCAATATTACTATTATATATACATACAATTTATACCCGTCCACACAAAATAAATATGTCTCTGAGGAAGCACCATACACCTGGTGACTGTGCATGTGCCTAGCCCGCCACAGGAGTAACTACAGCACGATGGGACAAGGACATCCCGGCCGGCCAAACCCTCCCATAACTCAGACGATGCTGGGGCAATTCTGCGTCGCCTCATTGGTTTCCAGGTCGCGGCTGGCATGGGTCTTGAACCAGCAACTGTAGAAATGCAGTGTGCACTGCCTTAGACCGCTGAACCACTCGAGAAGTTCCAAATGCTACGTTTTTCATTCTTATCAGTTGCCTTTCAAATACTACATTTACATTACATTTACATTTAGGTTGCCTCTTATCCAGAGCGAACAAATTGGTATTCAAAAAGTACAGTCACAATACATCTAAAACTTAGGGGGGTGGGGTGAGGACACTTAAAAAGAATTTCATTGAAATGTTCCACCATTGGGGGCCAGGGCAGCGAACAGTTTTGACTGGGCTGAGCGGGAGCTGTACTTCCTCAGTGGTAGGGATGTGAGCAGGCCAGAGGTGGATGAACGCAGTGCCCTTGTTTGGGTGTAGGGCCTGATCAGAGCCTGGAGGTACTGAGGTGCCGTTCCCACAGGATTGTAGTTTTAGTGCATCTAAACTTAGGGGGTGGGGTGAGAGGATTACTTAACCTATGATCACAGAAACAATGAGGAAAATATGGAAAAATAAAGAATGAAATGTTAATTACATAAAGCAGCCCGTGTAATCATCTGCCAGAGAGTAGCCCCAATCGGCCCCAGCCCCAAGTCATACGTTTGGGCTTGTTTTTTAAATTTGACCTTTATTTAACTAGGTAAGTCAGTTAAGAACAAATTATTATATTCAATGATGGCCTAGGAACAGTGGGTTTACTGTCTTGTTCAGGGGCAGATTGACAGATGTTTACCTTGTCAGCTGGGGGATTTGATCTTGCAACCTTTTGGTTACTAGTCCAATGCTCTAGCCACTAGGCTACTGAGTCCTCTGACGCGTAGCTGGAATCGGCCCAGATCCACTGGGCAGGCTGGGTCCTCTGTCCTGCTCCTTCTCCAGCCCCATGCTCCCCTGTCCTGACCCGACCTCCAGCCCCATGCTCCCCTGTCCTGACCCGACCTCCAGCCCCATGCTTCCCTGTCCTGACCCGACCTCCAGCCCAAAGCTCCCCTGCCCTGACCCTACCTCCAGCCCCATGCTTCCCTGTCCTGACCCTACCTCCAGCCCCATGCTTCCCTGTCCTGACCCTACCTCCAGCCCAAAGCTCCCCTGCCCTGACCCGACCTCGGGCCCCATGCTCCCCTGTCCTGACCCTACCTCCAGCCCCATGCTTCCCTGTCCTGACCCTACCTCCAGCCCCAAGCTCCCCTGCCCTGCCTCTACATCCAGCCCCAAGCTCCCCTGCCCTGCTTCTACATCCAGCCCCAAGCTCCCTGCCCTGCCTCTACATCCAGCCCCAAGCTCCCCTGCCCTGCCTCTACATCCAGCCCCAAGCTCCCCTGCCCTGCCTCTACATCCAGCCCCAAGCTCCCCAGGAGGACCAGTGTTTCTCTGGCTGCTGAGGTTACATTGAGTCACAGCTGGCCCCTCAGTCCTCACCAGGACACACACTCCACTGCTCTGCTCTGTCTGTTGGGAGACTACATACACAGATGGTCCAGAATCTGCTGGGTAAGAGGATGGACATTCTATTATATCTCTGAATTCGTACACTACATCTCTGAATTAGTATATACACTCCAAGCTCTTTGGTCAGAATGCAAGTATTTAACAGAGTGGAATTTCTGCCTTGCAATTTCTCTCAGGCTCACCTGTAAACATCACAACTGTAAATGTAAACAAGGACTACTCCAGGTTGCTGTGAGTTTGTCATTTTCAACTGTAGCTGTGCTCTTGTGTATTTGAGTGAGTATGTTGAGGGGCAGACAGCTGTTTCTATGTGTGTATGGTTGTGAATTGTGACGGGTATGGTTGAGTGCACGCTTGTACAAGCATGTGTTAGTGTTGAGGTTGGCAGGCTGGCTCATTCTAGTAACATAGAAAGTGATAGACAAAAAGATTGAGAAAGGGAAGGCCAGGATGTGTGAGGTTGGTAGGATGGTAGGGGGGAGGCAGCTGGAACATGATATACCCATGTTGGAGGCTCTCGCATGGGCATGTGGTGGTATGACGGCTCCAGGCTGCTAGTTCTTTCCATGGAGCTCCAGGCCTTTGAGTGCAGAAAGAGGCTAATCCTGACTGCAAGGCAGAGGACACTCTGGCCATCTAACATGGTGCCTTCTCTCTGTTCACAATCACTTTCTGTTACTTTTTCACAGTCACACATAAACGTATTCCACCTCTAGCTCACACATAGTTGCACACGTGTGAACACACACACACACACACACACACACACACACACACACACACACACACACACACACACACACACACACACACACACACACACACACACACACACACACACACACACACACACACACACACACACACACACACACACACACACACACACACACACACTTTGCTCGCTTTCACTTTCCTCCTCCACATGCACACCCACACACCTACTGTACACACACATGGCACACAGATATAACACACACACACTCACAACTTCCCATTCCAGAGAGAGAGCATGTTAACATACAGGGGTCTGTTAGCGCTGACAGATAAGAGAAACACAATGCACATTCAAGAAACAGACAACTGGATTTGGTTTACACGGCAGAAACATCCCCCCAAAAAACTTGTATATGGTTAACAGGTGTTGGAGCATATTTCTCTTCTAACGCTCAGGCTTTATTAAAACACATATACTGACATCTGACGGGTCCTCAGAGTCGTCTTCCTCAGATGAAAAGATCCCCGTCTGTGTCCCACTGTACTTACTGTCAGTTACAAGTCACTTAGTGCCGTTTATTAGCCTTGGACCGGGTGATTGTATGGTATGTATCTAAGTGTGTCCAGGGATAACAGATAGCAGAGGGATAACCGATAGCAGAGGGATAACAGATAGCAGAGGGATAACAGATAGCAGAGGGATAACAGATAGCAGAGGGATAACCTATAGCAGAGGGATAACAGATAGCAGAGGGATAACAGATAGCAGAGGGATAACAGATAGCAGAGGGATAACCTATAGCAGAGGGATAACAGATAGCAGAGGGATAACAGATAGCAGAGGGATAACCTATAGCAGAGGGATAACCTATAGCAGAGGGATAACAGATAGCAGAGGGATAACCTATAGCAGAGGGATAACCTATAGCAGAGGGATAACCTATAGCAGAGGGATAACAGATAGCAGAGGGATAACAGATAGCAGAGGGATAACCTATAGCAGAGGGATAACCTATAGCAGAGGGATAACCTAGAGCAGAGGGATAATCTAGAGCAGAGGGATAACCTAGAGCAGAGGGATAACCGATAGCAGAGGGATAACCTATAGCAGAGGGATAACCGATAGCAGAGGGATAACCGATAGCAGAGGGATAACAGATAGCAGAGGGATAACCGATAGCAGAGAGATAACCGATAGCAGAGGGATAACCGATAGCAGAGGGATAACCGATAGCAGAGGGATAACAGATAGCAGAGGGATAACAGTGAGGGTTCTATAAAGGCGGTGTGTATAATGATGTCATACAGGACAGGAAAGGCCAGAGCCAAACAAGAGTCCAGACGGTTTGAAGGACAAACTGCCTAATGGCTCTATGTGTTAATATCAGCTCAGCTCCTCTCCTCACTCTCAATATGTCCTCATGATACTTATTCATACATGTCAGGTATGAAGTGTTAGCACTGGTGCAGTACTCACATTTATGTTTTGGAAATTATATATGTATATATATATATATACACTACCGTTCAAAAGTTTGGGGTCACTTAGAAATGTCCTTGTTTTTGAAAGAAAAGCAAAAAAAATGTGTCCATTTTAAAAATAACATCAAATTGTTCAGAAATAGAGTGTAGACATTGTTAATGTTGTAAATAACTATTGTAGCTGGAAACGGCTGATTTCTTATGGAATATCTACATAGGTGTACAGCGGCCCATTATCAGCAACCATCACTCCTGTGTTCCAATGGCACGTTGTGTTAGGTAATCCAAGTTTATCATTTTAAAAGGCTAATTGATTATTAGAAAAACATTTTGCAATTATGTCAGCACAGCTGAAAACTATTGTTCTGATTAAAGAAGCAATTAAACTGTCCTTCTTTAGACTAGTTGAGTATCTGGAGCATCAGCATTTATGTGCAGCAATCCTAGTAAACACACTTGAGGGGACGTAAACACACACACACACACACACACACACACACACACACACACACACACACACACACACACACACACACACACACACACACACACACACACACACACACACACACACACACACACACACACACACACACACACACACACACACACACACACACACAAACAAAAACACACTAACAAAAACACACTAACAAAAACACTCTAAAACAGCAGTATGCACAGCATTCCTGACATGTACAGTACCTCCTCTATCCCAGGCAGACCTTTTATGGTCACAGTGATCAATACTGCACATGTTTTATAGTGAGTCCAGGAAGGCAGCTTCAAACACGTCATCTCTAACTCTCACTCACTCACTCCTCTCCTCTCCTCTCCTCTCCTCTCCTCTCCTCTCCTCTCCTCTCCTCTCCTCTCCTCTCCTCTCCTCTCCTCTCCTCTCCTCTCCTCTCCTCTCCTCTCCTCTCTCTCCTCTCCTCTCCTCTCCTCTCCAGGGGTCTGAGGAGCTCCAGCACAAGGGTTGTGTGCCTATGGGCCCTAGTGAAAAGTAGTATGTAGGGAATAGGAGGCCATTTGTGACAAATCCTACAGTATGTCTACTAACAGCCAACAGCCAAGCTTCCACTCCCTCCAGCGTTCGGCAGACCATTCTTGGCCTCCCTCTATCTGGGCTCCCAACGTTCCTGTGAGGGGGAAGGAAGGCGCTGTGGAGCTCCTTTTTAAACCTCAGCCCAAGCTCTTATTTCATGGTTGGGTTTACCTTTCAGTTCGACTCACAATGAGCCATGCACCATTGGAGCTACTTAGCAGGAAGGTGTCACTCTGTGCAGAAGGCAACCTGGCTCTGGACACCTGTTCCCTCACCCCCCTCACACTCCCCCGGAGGCAGGCAGGACAGTTAGGGTTCTGCTCCAGTGCCTTGGCTAATGTGGGTCTACGGTGTGACTCCATGCTCCACTTGTTTTGGCCAGGCCGCCTGCTGGTTTAACTGGTGCAGTTGGACTGGCTGCCTGGAGCCCACGGATAACTGACATAGACAGGCTTCATCTCCCCCACACACACATCCATTTTAATATAGCACTACACACGACACCACACCACACTACACTACACAATGCCATTTACACACCAGAACAACACCATTAAGTCAACACAATCTGCACCTCACAGAGAGGAGCAAGAGGATTTATTCCCCAAAAGAGAGAGTGTGTGTGTGTGTGTGTGTTAGTGAGTGTAAAATGTGTTCTGCTCAATTCCTATTGGGATTATTTTGGCTCTCCTCTCTGCTACATTTGAGCATATTTTTCTTTGGTCTGATTTCCTATTGTTGTACAGTACAGCCCCTCAAAATAACCCCATTTATTTCACTGTGCTGAAACTGTGTTGTTGGGTTGGAACGTGTATTAATTTGGGGTATACCAGAGAGTAGAATGGATAATGCATGTGGAGATTGCAGTCTGTCTCAATTTCAGAGAGAACACTTGTTTGAATTTAGGTCTCCTCTCCTCTCCATGATTGATCTGTGACTCCTTCTGTTGAACTTGAAGAAGCAAAGCTTTTAACTGTACTATCTCTACATTCCCTGTCAAATTCATCTCTCGTCCGCTTTCATGATAAGAAATTGCACGCTCATATTTCTTTGCTTCCTTCAACATTTTTGAGACATGTTGGTAGACAGTATGTTGTGTATAATCTTCTTTCATAATTGACTAATTGTCTCTTTCTCTCTCTCCCTCTCTCATCCCCCTGTCTTCATCACTCCCTATTCTTCTCTCTCCTCTCTCTCTCCCTCTGTCTTCATCTCTCTCTCTCTCACACTCTCACTCACACTCGTTCTCTCGTTCTCTCTTTCTCTGTGTGTGTGTAGAGTCTGTGAGCAGGTGAGTGCGGGACCCTGTCTGCCCCACTGTCCAGTGACATAATGAGCTGGAGCTTCCTCACGCGGCTGCTGGAGGAGATCCACAACCACTCCACCTTCGTGGGGAAGCTGTGGCTCACCGTGCTTGTCGTCTTCCGCATCGTCCTCACTGCCGTCGGGGGAGAGTCCATCTACTACGACGAGCAGAGCAAGTTCGTCTGCAACTCGGGCCAGCCGGGCTGCGAGAACGTCTGCTACGACGCCTTCGCCCCACTATCGCACGTCCGCTTCTGGGTCTTCCAGATCATCCTGGTGGCCATGCCATCTCTCATGTACATGGGCTACGCCGTCAACAAGATCGCCCAGCTGGACAAGGACGGGGGAGGGGTCGCCACTGAGACAGGGGGAGGGGGTGGAGGGGGATACACCCATCGGAGGCCCAGGAAGATCTGCTTCGGGGCGCGGCAGCACCGGGGTATAGAGGAGGACCAGGACCAGGACCAAGAGGATGACCCTATGATCTACGAGGTGCCTGAGCCCGAGCCCCCTCGCCGGGTCGACCCACTAGCCCCACGGCCCAAGCCCAAGGTACGCCATGATGGGCGGCGGCGTATCCAGGGTGATGGGCTGATGCGTATCTACGTGCTGCAGCTGGTGACTCGCACGGCGCTGGAGGCGAGCTTCCTGGCGGGCCAATATCTGCTGTACGGCTTCCGCGTCATTCCCGTGTTCGTGTGCTCCTTCAAGCCCTGCCCTCACAGCGTGGACTGCTTCGTGTCGCGGCCCACGGAGAAGACCATCTTCCTGCGCATCATGTACGGCGTCACGGTGCTCTGCCTCACCCTCAACGTGTGGGAGATGCTGCACCTGGGCATCGGGACCATCTGTGACATCCTCCGCCGTCGCCGCTGCCCACCCCAGGAGGACGAGTACCAGCTGGGGCTGCTGGGACCCAGCGTGGGGGTCTCCGTGGGGGTGCCAGTCCCGGAGCCGGGCACGGGGGGAGGGGTGGTGGGGGACGGGGGTGCTGACTACGTGGGGTACCCGTTCTCGTGGAACGCCCCGTCGGCTCCACCGGGCTACAACATCGTGGTGAAGCCGGAGCAGATCCCCTACACGGACTTGAGCAACACCAAGATGGCGTGCAAACAGAACCGGGCCAACATTGCCCAGGAGGAGCAGCAGCAGTTTGGGAGCAACGAGGACAATTTCCCCACGGGAGGGGAGGCCCGTGTGGCCCTCAACAAAGACATGATCCTGCATGCCCATGACCAGCTAGAGGCAGCCATCCAGGCCTACAGCCAGCAGCACAGGGCAGAGGAACACCTGGGGGACAACCATGATGACAAGCCCCAAAGCAACATCACCCAGGCCCAGCCACAGCCACAGCCTCACAAGGAGCGCAAGCACCGCTTCAAACACGGCAAGGGGGGCAGCAGTGGAGAAGGGACTGGAAGCAGCAGCAACAGCAGTAGTGGCAAGTCAGGGGTGGGCAAGCCTTCTGTGTGGATTTGACCATGTACACACACACACACACACACACACACACACACACACACACACACACACACACACACACACACACACACACACACACACACACACACACACACACACACACACACACACACACACACACACACACACACACACACACACACTCCAGCACTGATGGAGCCCCATATCCCTGTAGAGTATGTGTCAGTGAGGGAAGGGGTGGCCCCGAAAACTCCAGGACCGGCCCTGAACGGAGGGCTGAGGTAGTGGGATGTCATGTTGTCTTTCTGTGGATATTTCAACACCATGTTGTGCCTTTAAAAAATCCCACAAGCTAGAGGAGACTAGCCTACAGTGTGGACAGGTGTGTCAGGAGCATTAGTGATTTTGCAGCAGGCAGCTGTTTGCCTGGGCTGTCTCTGTCTAACCTAAAACACCCCGACACAACTCTCTGAAACAGTCTCTAGTGTTTCTGAACTCTTCCAATTCTGAAGCAGACACTTGTTCTCTGTTGTCTTCCTACTGTCCCGTCTTCCAGTAGCCTGACGACTCACACTAAGTGATTCTGTAGTTGGTGCATACTTTAGTCTGAGCCTGCCATCATTGAAGTCGTTTGTGGTGACGAAGGGCACATGGGGCATTGTACAAAACCAAGTCACCAGCGATTGGATCGTCTCTAACCAATCAGAGTCCATGGGCGGCGCTTTACCCACTTGTGTTCTGGCTCTGGCCCAACCCATCGGTTTCTGGACCAATCAGATGGCCTCGAATGTGTTTGCATTCGGTGAAGGGTACTCCGATCCAGACTCATTGAGGCGAAGGAACTAACATCCGTGGGCGTGGCGTAGCGTTTGACCGGATCAAGGATTCTGGGCAGCCAGGCAAGTCTTCCAGAGGATAATGGGCTGAGAAAATGACTCTATCGTTATCATCATCTTTTTTTTTACATTTTCTGATCCATTTATTTATATCCCGTCCATTCTCTTGGTGATCCTGATTTCCATTCCAGATTTCGATCAAGCTAATCTGTCGGGCTGAATTTCTGCAAAGTCACAGGCTTCGTAATACATTGGCATCAGAATGAATGGACATCATAATGCAATGAACGACATCGTAATACAAAAACAGTTGAAAACAAATGACTTTATAATGCAATGCATCATAATGCAATGGCATCATAATGCAATGACGTCATAATGCAATGACTTCATAATGCAATGACTTCATAATGCAATGACTTCATAATGCAATGGCATCATAATGCAATGACATCATAATGCAATGACTTCATAATGCAATGACTTCATAATGCAATGACGTCATAATGCAATGACTTCATAATGCAATGACTTCATAATGCAATGGCATCATAATGCAATGACTTCATAATGCTATGACATCATAATGCACTGGCATCATAATGCAATGACTTCATAATGCAATGACTGCATAATGCAATGGCATCATAATGCAATGACTTCATAATGCAATGACTTAATAATGCAATGGCATCATAATGCAATGCCATCATAATGCAATGACTTCATAATGCAATGACTTCATAATGCAATGACTTCATAATGCAGGGTTAATAATGAAAAGGTCAATCATAATGTGTATGTTCACCTTCCCTGAAGGCTATTGTGCATCTATTTTCTCTCCAAGGTCACTGATGTGTAGTGTGTGGGACTTGATATTTGACCCAGGCCAAGTCTTTGAGTGCATGCATCTTCCAGGTGGAGGGACAGTTCATGGCTTGATCAGATGAAAGTGGTCAGCGATATGGTTGATGTAGACGGAGTCTGGTGAAGAGTGCTACTCTTGTGCCCACTGGAGTTCCCCCTCCTTCACAATGTGTATGAGAATCAATTATTCTCACCATGAATTAATACCATTTATAGACAACTCCCTCTGTAAACCTGCAATCTTTTCACTTTATTTTCTCCGTCTCTAGTTCTCTCCAGTTTGGACCTGTGTACGGTCTCTCAGTACTGGGTTGGCATCTGTCTGGTTATTGAGTGCCCCCTGGTGGTACAGCTTTTAAACTAAGGATTTATCATCCCCTTAGTACGATATTGCTTACTTTAATTTGGTATCTTACTAGTACTTACTAATTTCGAGTTACCAATGATCACCCAGCATTCCAAACACCTGAAGTTAGTCTCTCCGGTTACACAGTAGCCCACTGTTTCCTTTTCAACCTCTTCCTTACAAGAGTCTTCTGTACAAATGTTCTATCTGAGACCAACAAGGCTGCAATAAAAACAGCTCTCTAAGCTAGGTAGTGTTGATGATCTTCCTCTCTGTTCTCCTCTGTCCAAGTATTTCTCTGAACTGCCATATAGGCTGTGTCCTAAATTGCACCCTATTCCCTATGGACCCCGGGCAAAAGTACTGCAATATATAGGGAATAGGGTGCCATTTGGGATGAAGCTACAGAGACCAAACACTGTTGGTGTGATGAAGGCAGCGTCACCGCCATTGCCAAGACAACGTTGGGCTACTATGCAGTCAGGTTGTGATTTAGCTTTGCCTTGGAATACTGTGGCCATGCTACCTGACTCACAGAGGAGAAGAACATGTGTCTGAACAATCCTTTGTATGTTTTGTAAAAGTCTCTGTTTTTTAAAATTATGTCTAAGTGTGTTTTGGTGTGTTTTGGGAGGTCTAATGTAGCAGAGGTGAAATAGTTTTTTTGTTTTGTTTTTCTGACCAGTCGTGTTTTTCAAACTTTTTTTTTCTTCAATAAAGATTTCTAAAATTAACAAAAGATTGTATTTACAGATATCTTCTAGAATTGGTTATGTTATTGCCTTCAAATGATAAAGATAATATATTTTTTATAGGTACAGTAGTTGTGTATCATGTTGTTGATGTGTAAAATAAAAAATACAATTGTATCCTTGTATGGAAATAGACTCGTATTTGCAATGTAGAAAACTTCTGGGCCCATATTCAGAAATCATCTCAGGGTCGGAGTGCTGATCTAAGATCAGTTTGGCCTTTTAGATTGTAATTACACTCTGTGTACAACACATTGTGAACACCTACTCTTTCCATGACATAGACTGACCAGCTGAATCCAGGTGAAAGTTATGATTCGTTATTAATCCCACTTGAATCAGTGTCGATGAAGGGGATGAGACTGGGTCAAGAAGGAGTTTTAAGCCTTGAGACAATTGAGACATGGATTGTGTATGTGTGCCATTCAGAGAGTGAATGGGCAAGATCAAATATTTGAGTGCCTTTGAACAGGTTATGGTAGTAGGTGCCAAGTGCACCGGTTTGTGTCGAGAACAGCAGCGAATTTTGGGATTTTCATGCTCAAAAGTTTCCCGCGTGTATCAAGAATGGTCCACCATCCAAAGCACATACGGTCAACTTGACAGAACTGTGGGAAGCGTTGGAGTCAGCATCCCCGTGGAACGCTTTCAACACCTTGAAGAGTCCACGCCCTGATGAATTGTGGCTGTTATGAGGGCAAAATGGGGGGAGGGGTGAAGGTATTCTTCATGTTGTGTACACTGAAGACCAGCATTACTACTCTGAGACGCTTTGTAAATACCGGCCCTGGTCTGTGTCTTACTAAAAAAGTTCTGAGTAGTGAGTTGTGCTGACCAACTGTGTGTATAAGAGCATGACGGGTTTTTGGAATGGGGGAGAAACGGACAAATCTTTTCCCAATTTTAGGACTAATAATCCTGCTCTTTCTGTCCAAGTTGTAGTGTTGGTTTATTATGGGTAGACCTTTCTCCTGATAGGCCTCTCTTAAATCTCACTAGCCTATGTAAACTAACAGTACTTCATAACCTATAGTAACCAATTCAAATGAAAGAAAAAAGCACTCCCTGTAAGTAATAGTCCTATATTCTATTGCACATGTTCAGTGTCCATGGTGATAAGGCAGGCACAAATGACAGGATGTACTCCGTCCAGTCAGCTTCTCCTCTGGCAGTGATTGGCTGATTGGCATGGATACCAGGCAACTGCTCACTCTGCTCTGATCCCAGCAATTCGCAGGTGAGTTATATCAACCGCCCAATGAAATCAAATCACATTTTATTGGTCGCATACACATATTTTGCCGATGTTGACGCAGTTGCAGCAAAATGCTTATGTTTCTAGCTCCAATAGTGCAGTAATACCTGACAATACAAAACAATACACACAAAAAAAATTAAGAAAGGAATTAAGAAATATCACAACGATCAATGTCAGACTATCAATATACTGTATATGTGTATAGACTTTATGGACAGTATATGAATAGAATCGGTGTGTACAGCAGTAGTTACAGTTGAAGTCGGAAGTTTACATACAGCTTAGCCAAATACATTTAAACTCAGTTTTTCACAATTCCTGACATTTAATCCTAGTACAAATTCCCTGTCTTAGGTCAGTTAGGATCACCACTTTATTTTAAGAATGTGAAATGTCAGAATAATAGTAGAGAGAATGATTTATTTCAGCGTATATTTCTTTCATCACATTCCCTGTGGATCAGAAGTTTACATACACTCAATTAGTATTTGGTAGCATTGCCTTTAAATTCTTTAACTTGGGCCAAACGTTTCGGGTAGCCTTCCACAAGCTTCTCACAATAGGTTGGGTGAATTTCGGCCCATTCCTCCTGACAGGGCTGGTGTAACTGAGTCAGGTTTGTAGGCCTCTTTACTTGCACACGCTTTTTCAGTTCTTCCCACAAATTTTCTATGGGATTGAGGTCAGGGCTTTGTGATGGCCACTCTAATACCTTGACTTTGTTGTCCTTAAGCCATTTTGCCACAACTTTGGAAGTATGCTTGGTGTCATTGTCCATTTGGAAGACCCATTTGCAAACAAGCTTTAACTTCCTGTCTGATGTCTTGAGATGTTGCTTCAATATAACCACATAATTTTCCTCCCTCATGCCATCTATTTTGTGAAGTGCACCAGTCCCTCCTACAGCAAAGCACCCCCACAACATGATGTTACCACCCCCGTGCTTCACAGTGGGATGGTGTTCTTCGGCTTGCAAGCCTCCCCCTTTTTCCTCCAAACATCATGATGGTCATTATGGCCAAACAGTTCTATTTTTGTTTCATTTGACCAGAGGACATTTCTCCAAAAAGTACAAGCTTTTTATGGCGGTTTTGAAGCAGTGGCTTCTTCCTTGCTGAGAGGACTTTCAGGTTATGTCGATATAGGACACATTTACCTGTGGATATAGATACTTTTGTACCTGTTTCCTCCAGCATCTTCACAAGGTCCTTTGCTGTTGTTCTGGGATCGATTTGCCCTTTTCGCACCAAAGTACGTTCATCTCTAGGAGACAGAACGCGTCTCCTTCCTGAGCGGTAGGACAGCTGCGTGGTCCCATGGTGTTTATACTTGCATACTATTGTTTGTACAGATGAATGTGGTACCTTCAGGCGTTTGCTCCCAAGGATTGCTCCCAAGGATGAACCAGACTTGTGGAGGTCTACAATTTTTTTCTGAGGTCTTGGCTGATTCCTTTTGATTTTCCCATGATGTCAAGCAAAGAGGCACTGAGTTTGAAGGTAGGCCTTGAAATGAATCCACAGGTACACCTCCAATTGACTCAAATGATGTCAATTAGCCTATCAGAAGCTTCTCAAGCCATGACATCATTTTCTGGAATTTGTGATACAGTGATATGTGAAAAAATCTGTCTGTAAACAATTGTTGGAAAAATGACTTGTGTCCTGCACAAAGTAGATGTCCTAACCGACTTGCCAAAACTATAGTTTGTTAACAAGACATTTGTGGAGTGGTTGAACAACGAGCTTCAATGACTCCAACCTGTGTAAACTTCCCGACTTCAACTGTAAATAATGAAGTGGGAAAAACAGTGTGTAAACATGATTTCAAGTGACCAGTGTTCCATGACTATCTACAGTGCATACGGAAAGTTTTCAGATCCCTTTCTCCCCATTATGTTTCATTACAGCCTTATGAGACTTGAAATTGAGCTCAGGCGCATCCTGTTCCCATCGATCGTCCTTGAGATGTTTCTACAACATGATTGAAGTCCACCTGTGGTAAATTCAATGGATTGGACATGATTTGGAAAAGCACATACCTGTCTATATACAGTGCATTTGTTATATACAGTGCACTTCCCCTTTTCCTAATTTCGTTACATTACAGCCTTATTCTGAAATGGATTAAATAAATAACAATCCTCATTAATCTACACACAATACCCCATAATGACAAAGTGAGCATTTTCATTTTTTCTCTCCAAATGTATTAAGTATAAAAAACATGAATACCTTATTTACATAAGTATTCAGACCCTTTGCTATGAGACTCGGAAAGGTACACAGCTGACAGTGCATGTCAGAGCCAAGGTCAAAGGAATTGTCCGTAGAGCGCCGAGACAGGATTGTGTCGAGGCACAGATCTGGAGAAGGGTACATAAAAATGGTCCCCAAGAACACAGCGGCCTCCATCATTCCTAAATGGAAGAAGTTTGGACCACCAAGACTCTTCCTAGAGCTGGCCGCCTGGCCAAACTGAGCAATCGGGGGAGCAGGGCCTTGGTCAGGGAGGTGACCAAGAACCCGATGATCACTCGGACAGAGCTCCAGAGTTCCTCTGTGGAGATGGGAGAACCTTCCAGAAGGACAACCATATCTGCAGCACTCCGCCAATCAGGCCTTTATGGTAGACTGGCCAGACGGAAGCCACTCCTCAGTAAAAGGCACAACAAGAAACAAGATTCTCTGGTCTGATGAAACCAAGATTGAACTCTTTGGCCTGAATGCCAAGTGTCACAAATGGAGGAAAACTGGCACCATCCCTACGGCGAAGCATGGTGGTGGCAGCATCATGCTGTGGAGATGTTTTTCAGGGACTGGGAGACTAGTCAGGATCGAGGGAAAGATGAACGGAGCAAAGTACAGAGAGATTATTGATGAAATCCTGCTCCAGAGCGCTCAGGACCTCAGACTGAGGTGAAGGTTCACCTTCCAACAGGACAACAACCCTAAGCACACAGCCAAGACAAAGCAGGAGTGGCTTCGGGACAAGTCTCTGATTGTCCTTGAGTGGCCCAGCCAGAACCCGGACTTGAACCTGATCGAACATCTCTGGAGAGACCTGAAAATAGCTATGCAGCAACACTCCCCACCCAACCTGACAGAGCTTGAGAGAATCTGCAGAGAAGAATGGGAGAATCTCCCCAAATACAGGTGCTTGTAGCGTCATACCCAAGAACACTCAAGGCTGCAATCGCTGCCAAAGGTGCTTCAAGAAAGTACTGAGTAAAGGGTCTGAATACTTATGTAAATGTAATATTTAAGTTTGTATTTTTTATACATTTGCAAAAAAACTCTTAACTGTTTTTGCTTTGTCATTATGGGGTATTGTGTTTAGATTGATGAATAAGGCTGTATGTAGCGTAAAAAAAATGTGGAAAAAGTCAAGGGGTTTGAATATTTTCAGAATGCACTTTACATAGGGCAGCAGCATCTAAGGTGTAGGATAGAGTACTGAGTGTTAGCCGGCTAGTAACAGTCTAATGGCCTGGAGATAGAAGCTGTTTTTCAGTCTCTCTGTCCCAGCTTTGACACAACTGTCTCCGCCTTCTAGATGGTAGCGGGGTGAACAGGCCATGGCTCAGTTGACTGAGGTCCTTGATGCTCTTCATTGTCAATCTCTCACTTCCCTTTTCTTGTTCAAGGCAATCAGCCCACATTAAATTCAGCACAGTAGGAAAAAAGCTTTTTTTCCATTTTGATTCATTTAGTTTCAGTTATTTTAAGGGTCATTCTTCAATTATGGTGGCATTTAAAAAATAACAAACGTGATTTTTCTAAATATATATATTTTTTAATTCATGTACATTTTCCCATTCTGAATCAACTACTATGGTGTCTTAATAACTTACGTTAATAACTTAATAACATTATGATAACATTGTGACACCAGTAGGAGTAGTAACCAATGATGGTGACACCAATGAGACATTTTTGGTCAATTAGGATTTTCTGAAATGGAGGCCACAAGTGCTCAAAATCTAAGGTAATCAATCATTTAAAAACTATTTACTAAAGTGATATGAATAATCATTTTACTCACAATGTTATTTCCCTTCATTTAAATGGACACATTCACATTCACGTGCTAGTCGGAAACAAGGAAACTCTGAAATGTCTGACTTGCTAACTGGTTGTAGTTATACAAGTGCCGTGTTCAACCAGTTAACAAGTCGGAAATGTCAGAGTTTCCGACTTCCGACTAGCACGTGAATGCAGCATAACACGGTCCTTGATATCTTTGTAATCAGTGATTTTAAAGGTGGTAACACCAGTGACATAAAACTAAGGCCTGCCGAGTGGCGCACCGTTCTAAGGCACTGCATCGCAGTGCTAGAGGCATCACTACAGACCCGGGTTTGAACCCGGGCTGTATCACAACCGGCCGTGATCGGGAGTCCCATAGGGCGGTGTACAATTGTCCAGTTTAGGGGAGGGTTTGGCCAGGAGGGCTTTACTTGGCTCATCGCACTCTAGCCACTCCTTGTGGCGGGCCGGGCGCCTGCAAGCTGACTTCAGTTGTCAGTTGAACAGTGTTTCCTCCAACACATTGGCATGGCTGGCTTCTGGGTTAAACGAGGGGGGTAAGAAGTGCGTGTTTCGGAGGACGCATGACTCGACCTTTGCATCCCGAACTCATTGGGGAGTTGCAGAGATGAGATAAGATTCAAATTGGCAAGAAAAAGGCGGCTCAAATAATAATCAACTGAGGGACACACATTATACTAGTACAATTGTTTTTATTGATCTATACAATATTTTCAATATATATACTTTTGTTCACTGTCTAGCATTCAAAATAATAGATAGATATCTCTAAATACCTAAAACATCACCTCTATACATCCCTAGTGGGAAAAGCCCATTTGCTAGCCCCTAGTAGTTTCTACAATGCATACAAATAAATGTGTTGCAGTAAGGACTTACATATGTTTTGATATTTAATAACAGTTAAATTCAACTGAAATTGTATTATTTGTCATGTTTTGTCGTGTTTTTGTTTAAACATGGTGCCAAAATCAAGGGGCAGCATTTACCACCGCAATTCAAGAATGACCCTTAAAGAGGCAGGGGGAGTGCTAGGCCCCTCTTTGAAATCAAACTGGGTAGAGTATAGTCTAAATGCCACAGAGAAAATGAAAGGCCCAGACTGGGTTCAGAGCACCTGGGTGTGTTAGGGGCCCGTACAGGGTTTGTAGAGGCTCTATGATGGCTCTATAGGTTCCAGAGTCTATGTATGCGTCCCAAATGGCACCCTATACACAATATAGTGCACTCCTTTTAGGGTGCCGTTTGGGATGTATCCTGTATAAGCTGTGTCCAGTAGGGGGCAGCTGTCTCTATGTGGCCCCAGCCAGCAGACCCTCAGTGTGACCCGGTCCCAGGAAGTACAGTATAGGGGCCATCTCAGAGAGAAGGAAGGCTGAGGCCCCCATCTGTTCCACATCTGAGCATCAGTCAGTACGGTCTGGGGTGCCTTATGGCTGTGTGTTTTGGATTTGTGTTAATGTGTATGTTCACGCAGGGGAGGACTGGCCATCTAGCATTCCAGACAAATGCCAGATGGGCTGGTCCATTTTTAGCCCAGTGGCCTATCTAACTTTTGTGCAAAATGATCATTATCTGGCTAACATTAGGGGCCTCAAGGAAAAAAATGGGCCGATGTGGGGGCCTCGAGGCAGAAAATGTGCCAGTGAGGGGTCCTAAAGGAAGAAAAACTGTCCAGTGTGTTACACAGTGCTTTCGGAAAGTATTCATACCCCTTGGCTTATTACACGTTTTGTTTTGTTACAACCTGAATTCAAAGTGGATTAAATATTTCACACCCCTGAGTGAATACATGTTAGAATCACCTTTGGAAGCGATTACAGCTGTGAGTCTTTCTGGGTTAGTCTCTAAGGGCTTTGCACACCTGGATTGTGCAATATTTGCACATTATTCTTTAAAAAATTATATGAGCTATGTCAAGTTGGTTGTTGATCATTGCTAGACACCCATTTTCAAGTCTTGTTATACATGTTCAAGACGATTTAAGTCAAAACTGTAACTAGGCCACCCAGGAACGTTCAATATTGTCTTGGTAAGCAACTCTTAGCTTATTGTCCTGCTGAAAGGTGAATTTTCTCCCAGTGTCTGTTGGAAAGCAGACTGAACAAGGTTTTCCTCTAGGATTTTGCCTGTGCTTAGCTATATTCCATTTATTTCTATCCTAAAAAAAAACTCCCCAGTCCTTGCTGATGTCAAGCATACCAAGAACATACTTGAAAATATGAAGAGTGGTACTCAGTCATGTGTTGTGTTGGATTTGCCCCAAACATAACACTTTGTATTCAGGACATAAAGTTCATTTCTTTGCCACATCTTTTGCAGTTTTACTTTAATGCCTTATTGCAAACAGGATGCATATTTGGGAATATTTTTATTCTGTACAAGCTCTGTCATTTAGGTTTGTATTGTGGAGTAACTACAAGGTTGTTGATCTATCCTTGGTTTTCTCCTATCACAGCCATTAAACTCTGTAACTGTTTTAAAAGTCACCATTGGCCTCATGTTGAAATCCCTGAGCGGTTTCTTTCCTCTCTGGCAACTGAGTTAGGAAGGACCCCTGTATCTTTGTAGTGACAGGGTGTATTGATACGCCATCCAAAGTGTAATTATTAATTATCATCATCCTCAAAAGGATATTCAATGTCTGATTTTTTTATCTACCCATTTGCGGTGCATTGGAAAACCTCCCTGGTCTTTGTGGTTAAATCTGTCTTTGAAATTCAGATAATTGTATGTGTGAGGTACAGAGATGTGGTAGTCACTCAAAAATCATGTTAAACACTATTATTGCACACAGAGTGAGTTCATGCAACATATTATGTGACTTGTTATGCACATTTTTACTTCTGAATTTTCTTTGTCTTTTCATAACAAATGGGTTGCATACTTATTCACTCAAGAGATTTCAACTTTTCATTGTAACAATGTCTAAAAACTATAATTGCACTTTGACATTATGGTGTATTGTGTGTAGGCCAGTGACACAAAATGTAATCCATTTTAAATGCAGGCTGTAACAGAATAACATTTGTAAAAAGTCAAGGGGTGTGAATACTTTCTGAAGGCACTGTAAATGCCAGGGCCGATTTCTGGTCCTAGTCCGCCCCTGCGTGCTTGTGTGTCTGTGTGTGTGTGTGTGCGCGTGTGCAAGTGGATTTGGGCACTCTTCCAGACTCTGTGTCAACATTGTCCCAACATGGTCCCATGGTGCTTGGTGAGTGGGGTTGGAACTAGGAGGCGACGGTATTCAGCAGAAGTGCAGATGTGACACATCGCTTTCCCAGCACTTTTCATTCCAGCAGGAGACATCATGGCTTGTGATCGGCCTTGTAGGCTGTTTGTCTCACTGTGTGGGAGCTGACGGTTCTACATTAGACAGATACTTTTCTCAAACGTCACATTATGTTGATGTCAGGCCCGGAATATAAACTGGGGGAAAAAAGGCATCCAGTTAGACTGAATCAAAATGACATTTTGTCAACTGTGTCTCCTCTTCAGGAGGCCACATGCTCTTCCTTAAGCATGTGTCTGTTGATATCTATGTAGTGAAGCACTTCATGCACATGCAGGGATCTATTTGTCTGATGATGGGTACGTCTGTTAGAGGTCCTCTATCCTTGTCAAAGTCACCTTTTGGGGATTTCATCATAAACCAACAGTAGAAAAGCACTGTTTCTAGCCTTTTGTAAAGGACGTTTCTGAGAGTTCCAGTCTGGTATCCCCATCAATGTACTTCCTGTCTCCCTGATGCCTGTCACTTCAGTATAGAAGCACCATATCACCAGAACAAGAAAAGACTGACATGGACTCTTGGTATGTTGTTGTATTGTCCTCACAGTCGGGTTCCCGTTTGATTTTGATTGGTGGAGAGCAGGGGGCTGTACGGACCGATCAGAAGGATTACAGTCATACAGGCTGATGCTGTGTCACTATTCCAGGGACCCATGCAGCAGACGGGTCAGATATGTCACTTCTTCTCATGTCAGCTGTGTCATATTTGTTTGGAAGTTGTTCATTTGGTGACAGTTGAGCTTCAGGTTGGTATGAGAACATTTCGATCCTTCAGGGAAGCCTTGGTTGACTCAGAGAGGCCCCACTGGTATAAAGCCAATAGAGGGGATTTCCTATTTGCAATCATGCAGAAATGCCCGTTTGATTCCATCTATAATCTAATATAAGTAGAATCTCAGAAAACTTATAATTTCACCACAATTCTAGGAACTTGAACTCTAAGAAACTTAAACAAACTCTCTCCGATCCTTCCATCTGTCAGTCAGTTCATTAGTGAGTAAACAGCTGAGGTGGTGGGTGAATATTACAGTGTAAAGAAATGGAACGATTTAGTTAGTGTACTTGTTTGTTAGATTTCCCGAAATAAGTGCTCCCCAGAGATAAGGGCCAGTGGGACACAGAGCAGAGCGGAGCTGAGAGCAGCAGCTGGCTCTACACTGAGGTCACAGTCCACATGAATGGAATCTCGTGAACCCATGTTCTTGAACCGCAACATGTGGGGACCGCTGCTTTCAAACAGTAACAAAAGTATTTTCCCTATTATGTGTCCTAGCTGACTGAATTGGCATTAAAGAAGCTATGTTAACATGATGTCTTTGGGGAAAGCAAGGGAAGAGGAAAGGAGTAACACCAGTGCTTTCCAGGGGATTGTTCCGGTTGGTTCTCTGCCCCAGGACGATAAAAAAACCAAGAGTACCCAGCCGGTAATTTAGGTATCCCCAGTGGCTGGAGACACAGTGAAAATATCTGCTCTGGACTGGCAAGGTGCAGTAATGATAGTAGAATGCAGGAGGAATAATATGTGCTAAAGGTTACTGGTGGCGCACTATTGTGTTCAGACCCCTTGACTTTTTCCACATTTTCTTACATTACAGCCTTATTCTAAAATGGATTAAATTCAAGTTTAAAAAAACGAAAAACTGAAATATCACATTTATTCAGACCCTTTACTCAGTACTTTGTTGAATCACCTTTGGCAGCGATTACAGCCTCAAGACTTCTTGGGTATGACGCTACAAGCTTGGCACACCTGTATTTGTGGAGTTTCTCCCATTCTTCTCTGCCGATCCTCTCAAACTCTGTCAGGTTGGATGGGGAGCGTCGCTGCACAGCTATTTTCAGGTCTCTCCAGATTAGTCTCCCAGTCCTACTGCTGAAAAACATCCACACAGCATGATGCTGCCACCACCATGCTTTACCGTAGGGATGGTGCCAGGTTTCCTACAGACGTGACACTTGGCATTCAGGCCAAAGAGTTCAATCTTGGTTTCATCTGACCAGTGAATCTTGTTTCTCATGGTCAGAGTCCTTTGGGTGCCTTTTGGCAAACTCCAAGCAGGCTGTCATGTGCCTTTTACAGGAGTGGCTTCCGATTGGCCACTCTACAATAAAGGCCTGATTGATAGAGTGCTGCAGAGATTGTTATCCTTCTGGATGGTTCTCCCATCTCCACAGAGGAACTCTGGAACTCGGTTAGAGTGACCATTGGGTTCTTGATCACCTCCCTGACCAAGGCCCTTCTCCCCTGATTGCTCAGTTCCAACTCTAGGAAGTCTAGGGGGTCTTGGTGGTTCCAAACTTCTTCCATTTAAGAATAATAATAATATATGCCATTTAGCAGACGCTTTTATCCAAAGCGACTTACAGTCATGTGTGCATACATCCTACGTATGGGTGGTCCCGGGGATCGAACCCACTACCCTGGCGTTACAAGCACCATGCTCTACCAACTGAGCTACAGAAGGATAATGGAGGCCACTGTGTTCTTGGGGAGTTCAACCTTGGTTCAATCAGACCTTTTTTGGTACCCTTCCCCAGATCTGTGCCTAGACACAGTTCCTTCGACCACATGGCTTGGTTTTTGGTCTGACATGCACTGTCAACTGTGGGACGTCATATAGACAGGTGTGTGCCTTTCCAAATCATATCCAATCAATTGAATTTACTGCAGGTGGACACCAATCAAGTTGTAGAAAGATCAATGGGAACAGGATGCACCTGAGCTCAATTTCGAGTCTCATAGCAAACGGTCTGAATAATTGAAAAACCAGCCTCAATACTAAGACATTTTCACACAGCATTCCATACATAGTTAATGCTCTTTGTAGTGGCATAAGAGTCCGTTAATGTCTATCTTGGAGGTCTAGCAAAATACATTGAAATGGTGTGGAAAGCATATTGGAGTGAGGTCGAAGAAATGTCGGTTGGGAATAATCCACTCGGGGCCATGCTTTCTATGGAAAATAATGAACGAGGTGGAAGGTGTAGAAAGAGGAGGAAGGGAAGCGCTACTAAGGTACACAATAGTAAGGTGGAAGGTGTGTTCCACGACGCGCTAGGTGAGTGGAACTGACCTTCCACAGAGTTGCATTATTTTCCAGAGAACTCATAGAGCCCCGAGTTGATTATCTCCTTTATACCATTATTAAGTTTCAGGTAAGACCCAAGTGCAGACTGTGTTGAAGTAACAATGTTTATTGCAACAACAGGGGCAGGCAAACGACAGGTCAAGGCAGGCAGGGGTCTATAATCCAGAGTAGTGGGGCCAAGGTACAGGCAGGCCCAGGGTCAGGTCAGGCAAGGGTCGAGAAGAAGAGAGACTAGGGAAAAAGCAGGCACTGAGCCAATCGCTGGTTGACTTGAACAAACAAGACAAACTGGCACAACTAGACAGGAAACACAGGTATACCCAGAGGATAAGTGGGGAAGATGGGCGAAACCTGGAGGGAGGTGGAGACAAGCACAAGGACAGGTGAAACAGATCAGGGCGTGACAACCATGGCTATAATTTAAGACATTTGACGCTAGAAATGTGTTCAACATCCATTGAAGTAGCTAGCAAGTTTACTAGATAGCTACAGTTTGCCGTGGTAACCAAACAAACAGACTTGCTATTTTAGCTAATAAAACCATTAGTCCGAGCTTACCATTATGAAAATCGAGTTTAAAAAAAAATGACAATAATGTTTTCAATTGGACTTTTGCTTTCAAAAGCAGCCCAAACATAGAACATGTAAGAATGAATAGCTAATGAATTCTACCTTCCAAACATATCTTGCATTATAGGGAAATAATACAAGATCTAGAATGCCCTTCTTACCCATGCATCTGGGTTTAACATATTACTTACAGCAGCTACAGTGCTAATAGGTGAACTGTCAATCCTGCATCCCCCCACCACTCCCTCGCTGCTGTTGTTACTTAGTCACAGCACAGATTATTTACTGTCACCATGGTCACAGGGGGGGAGTATTTGTTGTTATAATGCTTTGTCCTTTGTGAGCTGGTAACCATGGAAACTCTTTATGAAAGGGGATCCCCAGAAATGTTTATGGGTTTCATCACTTCCCTGGTCTCCTTCTGTTCCCCGTCCTGTGTTTTGTCCTCTGCTCTGAACCCTGTGTGGGGTCTTCAGAAGCACCCTGCCCAAGTCCTGATGGTCCAGAGACGTTGGTGTCGGGCCCAGCCCAAGGCTTCTGGCTCTGGGAGGTTGTGTTGCGTTGTACCAGTGTGGGCATGGCACTACCCAGAGAGCCAACCGGGAGACTGAGGCCTGAGAGTGAGGCTGGGGCCCAGGCCATCTTTGAGCTACATCCAGGACTGTCAAATGGTACAAAGAACCAGATTGGAAGAGATCTCTGTTTGAAGGGTTATGTAACATCAGTGTGTTAATGTTACTAATAAAACACACTGTGCCAGGTCACTTTCAAGCACTGGACTAACAATGGACTAATGACATTCACTAGATCATTTTCACATTTGTTTTAAAGACAATTGCATCATTACTCTGAGTTCGTTTGTTGTGAGGTATGTAGTATAGTCCTTGCTGTGTAAGAGCCCTTTATTGTTATTTTATGTTTACAGGATCATCGAAACACTGTTTCTTCTTTCCCAAAATGTATTTTGAAATTATGAAACAAAAAGTGTTGATATAGTAGTAGGGGCATTCCAGGAAACGAGTCCCTTCTGGTGGCCTAATGAGACACTTAACGAAACGTTCTCTAAAGTTGTGGGAGCGTTTGTTGTTAGCTGGGTTTTTGGGTAGTCTAACTTGGTGAGGGAAAAAAAAGTGTTTTATTTCATCTAATTTTAACATTCTGTCATGGAGAGCACATGTTCAACTTAATTTTAAAAAGTGTTTTCTCATTTTAAGAGTTTGGATAAAAAATGACTCGTCGGTGCCTATTAAGTGCCAAATAAAGTATCAAGGTTGACTGCAACAGGGTGTACCATTCCTTGTGACAGGAGCAATGGAAGCTTGTTGGGTGAAACAGAGAATGGCACTTGAACGCAAGCATCACAAAAAACTAAAAAGAATTCTAGCCTGTTCCTATATGGGTAACAGGGTTGACATGTCATGCTCGACCCACTCAGTTTTCCACCACAAAACACCAGAAAATTGCCAAAGTAAAGATGAGAAGCAGCTCTACTTTTACAATATGATTTGACTATTAGATATTCAATGTTTCATTTCAAAAAACATTTTTAAAAGGAATAGTTTCACCATATTAAAACGAGAGTTCAGTTCACAGGGTTGACCTTAAAATGACAGACAGGCATTTATTTTTTATTTTTTATCATACGAAATAAATAATAATCTTCAGAAATAACTTGGTCAAAGCAACAAAATAACTAGAGCTTTACAATGATGGTAAAAAATATGTTGGGTTTAAGTGTGTTAGAATCTTTCTTGATGTCACAGAGGGAGATATAGAAATTCTGAATTCTGGTACTTTAGCCAGTCTTTATTCATATTAAAAATCGGACTTATTGAATTTCCCATGTGGTCTATATTAATGGGCCCTTCATTTAATATAACAGTCTTTTAAAATGCAATATTGGTGCACAATTTCTACTTCAAATATCAAAAGAGACAAAAAAGGGGCTCATTTCATGGAAGGACCCTGTACCACATTGAATGTATTATACACCATGTCACAATGAGATATAACACATTTAATCATCATTGATATTAAATATGTATATGACTGTAACGGTCCAGCTGAAGATTGTCCAATCCAGGAGGTGTTAGATTGACATGACCATACATTCAGTTAACTCTTAAAGACTCGCATGTGATCATTTTGGCTACAGTCAGAAAGCGTAGTCATATTAGGCCCTCCACTGTAGTTGGGAAGGCCATCTAAATCATACATGCTCCAAGATACTTTGTATTTAACCACCAAAATGGCTTCTCAGTTAATGTCCAACAAAACAAAAAAACATTCTCTATGTTCTAGCTGGAACACTTGTGACGATAAAAACATCATTGTAAATCTATACAGTATATGATATGCATATTTCATGTATTTATACCCATTTTGGGTCCAGTACAAATCATTTGATTGCGGATCAACCTGTTCTGCAGACTCTCAACAATGAGAATCGACAAACGGCTGCTGGGGAGACTAAATGTCCCAGCCTCCACCTTGCTCCTCCACTGTGACCAGACAGCTGACACATAAAACATGCCCCTGTGCTGAATACCAGAGTGTTCAGGGCCAGTCGGGGCCATCCGATCTGGCAGGTAGCAACGACTGGGTAAGAACCCTGAGAGAGTCTACAGGAGAGCCCTATGTCCCTGTTGTGTATGTCCTAGCTGTAGGTACATTTCCGGTATAGGGGTGGGGCCTACCTGGCGGTGGGTGCACACTCTCCCAGGTGTATCCTGAGCACGCCCTGTGTGTGGAGTCTTAGCAGGTGGTCAAACTCAGCGGGCATGGCGTGCACCGTCTTCTTACTCTGCCTGTCGTCGTAGTAGTGGTTGGTGAGGGGCTGGTGTCGGTGGGGGTGTTCATTAAAGGGCCAGAACCCGTAGAGATGCACGTTGGCACACAGCTCCAACGCCAGGCTAGCCACGATGAGTCCTGTGCTGAGGCGTACCGTTCGCAGGCCCTGGCCCTGCCAGAAGCGCGCCAGACTCTGTAGGTACTCTGGGTTGAGGAAGACGGGCCGCGAGGGGCTGTCAAAGTCCTGGATGGTGTAGAGGGCCCGCAGAGACACGGGCGTGTTGGGGCCGTACGAGAAGGCTGGCAGGAGCATCAGGGAGTCGCCATAGCTACGCAGGCTCTCCACAAAGGGCCGACGACGCTCCTGCAGGCCCCCATATCTGAGAGAGGATGGGATGGAGAGAAAAAAAGAGAAGAGGTGAAGAACAGCTGGAGGAGATGAATTTGACCAGCACCAGAATATATGATCAGATCATTTCTCAATCCACCATAAAACACCAGATGAATAAACAGTATGAGAAGCACAATGTACCCCCAAACTCACTTCTCCATGAGGATGCTGGGATTAGCTGTCACCAAGTCTGTCTTGTTGCCCACGTCTCGCTCATAGCCATTCTCCAGAGGAGGGAGGTTACACCTGAGAGAGGGAGACATAGAGGGAAATAGTCAGTGAATTTGTGTCTAACAATGTTTGGGAGGGAAAGGTAATTATTGTGGAGTAAGTTTTCTGTCTCACACCTGATAACAAACTGGGCGGAGTCGATTTTCTCTCCACAGCTGCTATTAGCTAGGATTCCTCCATTCCCAACCACAGAACACGTATCCCATGTCGTATTCACAAAAGGATTCTCCTGTAAGGCAACACAACATGTGTCATGTCACTCTCTTTCTTAAACACACACTCACACACACTATTCATTGAGGTGACGCTCTGGACCAGAGCAACAAACCTTAGCAAAGGTACTGAACAGTTCAGGGGTCACCTGAAGAGGCTTCCTCTTCTCTCCATCGTACACAACCTTTGACCCCAGAGGAGTGTTCGCCTGTGTTACCATAGCTTTGGTGAGTCCATGACATCTGTTACTCAGAAGAGACCTGAGAACACAACAATAACCTTTTGATTCTAAAGACACAGTATTAAAAGCGTACTGTAAACGAATCGTACTTCATACACACGTTTCTCTTATTTTGAAACAGTCTGGTTAATAAGTTAGGTATAAAAAGCTACTGGTGATAAATGTAAGAAAATATCAGATACAGGGATACATGAACAAGGCTTCATCGTCTTGTCTTGATATAAATATAAAAATTGGAAAGGGATGTTGATTGAGAAATATAGTCTTTTAGAATTTCTGCTCTCGAGTGTCCTTCCTGCTCTCAAGTGTTTATTCATTTACAAAGCTCCTTGCAGTTCTCCTTTGTGTTGTTTGGTGTTGTTGAAGTCTGTATACTCAGAGGGAGCTTTACTAAACCAGTGTTAGCCTGCGGAGACAGGACAGCTGAGAAGGGAAATACCCACCGACTGATGCAACAATCACACGACTCTGACCTCTGCTGCTGCTGCTACTAGCAGCGCGAAGAAGTAAACGCTAACATTTCACAGGTCACTTCCCCTGCTTTTAAGCACACTTCCACGTGCTTTTGTTTCTCATTCTTCTAAGGTAGAAAGGAAACATCCCTTTGGTTTTAGTTTGTGACCCTCACAAAGTGGTCTTAGGCTCATCGTGGCTGGCTTTTAGTGGGGCTCAGAGTCTGGGTTTATTGTGCGTGGATATTTCACCTGAAATTTCTGAACTTGTCCTCCTGCTTCCTCCAGCTGTGAGAGTAGAGCTCCACCACTTTGTCAGTGACTGTATCCCTTTGACACACATACACAGACACACACACACGCACACACAAAACATAGAACATGCAGTTATGAACCATATAATGAAGTTAATAACAGGAGAGAGACAGATGAGGTGGTTGTTGAGCAGAGAGGATTGTGGGTTGCCAGGGCGTGTGTCTAGTCTCACCTGCAGCCCTTGCATGTTCTGGAGGGGACTGGCCCAGAGTTCATAATATGACTTTTGTGCTGGGGTCTGCCAGGTTGAACATTGCTACGTACACCAACAGGGACAGAGGAAGACAGAGAGAATAGAAGGATGAGTTAACCTCTGTTTGAACCCAGTACACCACTTATCTTGTCAACACTTGTATAGCTGCATTGTTTGCTGTTGTATTTGCAGTGCATTGTTTGAGTTTACCATGTTACCTTCGCTGAATGAATTGTGTCGATGTGATCATTTTACAGTGGGTTTACATTAAATCATGTTGTGCGCACTGTAACAATAACCTGGTGAGCTAAAGGGTTATCGAGAGGCAAAACAGAACACACTGGGCAGCCATTTGATCTTATCCCTCTGAGTCTAGCGTGTTTGACTGATTCTCTAACAGGAAACCCTGAATTCCTGAAGGGGTTTCACAGCAGCATTACACACGTAAGGGCCAACCGCAAATGAACGGAAAGACTGTTCATATTTAGATCTGATAAGAAATCCAGGGGCAAGATCAAGCCTGATTTGACTGTATACAGAGAATCCCCCTTGAAGTGAACTATAAAGAGATATTTTAAGGACACACTACAGAGGGGTGCATGAGTTTCCCCACTCCAGAATGCGACACTCTTGTGGACAGTTGTTTATGGTGGGATAATTGTCATTTCCTGCAGATGGCGAATGCCAAACAACACTTTAGTTCTAAGATGAGAGTCTGAGAGTCTCGAGTTACATTCTCAGACAGAGACCATTTAGACAGTTGGTTTCGTCGAGACATGACTGGGGGAAAAAAAATGTCTCTCAAGTTTCACTGTCACAGAAGGGCCGACGCTAAGCGAAAACAGTGTGTTCATCAGGCGTGTTGCGGTAACAGCATGAGAAGGCACATTGCAGTGACTTTTCGATCTCGATCTCTTGTACAAATGTTCTGTTCCCCTTTCACTCACTTATCCTCCTCTGCCTACAGGCAACTTATTAATTTCCCACTGAAAATAGATCACTATTTAAAATCAATATCTAACAGAGCACACCTACAAGCACACGCCAGGTTTGTATGTTTGTTTTTTTAGAAACAACTGGTCAAGGGGAGATCTGCTATAATGTTCTTGTTTGAGTGTGATATTTCAAAATTCACCAACGTTGAACCATCCATGTGCATTTGCAACACCTTCAACTTATTCTACCTACATTGTCAAATTAACAGTTGAGTTCGCTTCAACACAAGATGTCAAATTGGTACAGGTTGTTCAGAGTTCATTAATAGTGGGCTGGTATGAAATCCATCAACTCTGCCGAGGCACAAACAGACGTTTCTCTCTCTCCCTCTCTTTTCCACCACATAATCATGAGGTTTTGGTGGTTTAGTTAAGATGCCCACAGTAACAAGCATTGAGAAAACCAACCACTGCTTTGAGGAGAGAGAGAGAGAGAGAGAGAGAGAGAGAGAGAGAGAGAGAGAGAGAGAGAGAGAGAGAGAGAGAGAGAGAGAGAGAGAGAGAGAGAGAGAAGGTGGAGAGGGAACCAGTGAACAGGCAGTGAACAGCCATAACCACCAATACCAAACATATAATATACAACTCTTGTTCCACTACAGCAGCTACTCACACCAACCGATGTGAAACAGTCACACTCTTAAAATCAGAAGTGTGGAGACTCACTCCCTTCCTCCCTTCCTCTCGGAATCTGTCTGGAGGATATGCAGCTAGCTACCACCAGCCAGACCTAATCCCCTACCCTAGCCCGGGGCTAAAGGCTCCAACACCTGCTCAGTCAAGATGGAGGAAGTTTGGGAGAAGGGGTGTGAAAGGAGTGGGACTCACTGTTTACTGAAGAAGTACCAGACGAGTGCAGTCAGGACAGTCCCCAGGATGGACAGGGTGAGCAGAAAGGAGAACAGTCCCCTCATGCCTCTCTCGCCCTGCTACTTCCTCTGGCTGGCCCCCTCCTCTTATTTTCTCTCTCTCTCCCTCTCTCCTATTGTCCTTCACTCACAGCACTTACACATTAGTTTGTTTCAGACCTTTCCCCTCTTTCCTTTTCTTATTTTGACCTCCCCCTCCCTCCCTTGCTATTTGCCCCAGATTGTCCTTCACTGCTCACTCTCGCTCTTTCTGACTGCGGTTAATCTTTCTGTCTCACTCACTCCCCCCTCATTTTCCGCCCTCTCTTTCTCCCTCTCTCTCTGTCTCTCCCCCTCTGTCTCTTTCTCAGAGCGTTTCCAGGCACACCTCCTCTATAAGCAGACTATCATATCTCTGTCTGTACCCTATAAAAATCTCCTCTCTCCTTTCCCCCCTCTTTTCTCCCCCTCCGCTAGGCTCCTATAGAACTACAATGTCAGTCTTTTGTCCACACGCCCTCCTTTACGTAGATTGATGTGTCTTGTTTTCCTTTCATCTCCTTTTCTGTCTTTCTCTGTCTCACTCCTTCGTTGAGAGCACACCACGCTCTTACTTTCAGTTCACTGTAGTCCCAGAGCTCAAGCTGTTGCTCTGTCTGCATTCTCCAACCCCACCCCTGAGTCCTAACCTTCTCTACGCTTTCCCCCTCCCTCCCTTCCTGTAATACCCCCCCGAACCACCTCTCCCCTCTTCTCTCCCCTCCTCTACATGGAGAGCAGCCAGTAATACAATTCCCTGGTACTGAATTAGCCCAGGGTCTGCCTCTTGACTTATGTGTGTGAGTGCTTATGAGTGTGTGTAGTGTATGCATGTGTGTGTGTGAGCGTCTGTGTGGCAGGGATTTATTTTTCCATTAGCCAATGATGGTCAGAGTAGGCTAGGGGAAAGGGCTATCGGCCAATCAGATTGACAGTTTCCCTGTTCTCTATCTCATGCCCTTCTTTGACTGTCCCGTTCCCTATCTGGCTGGCTCCAAAAGTTTACTTTCTGGGTCGTTTGCAGAGGCTCAAGCTCAACTTTGTTTACAGCATCAGGCATCAGTTCTAAGAAGCTATTAATTAATACAACTCTTCTCACTCTGTGAGACGATGAGAAAGAGAGAGAAAGAGAGAGAGAGAAATACATACTTTGTGTACAACGCAAAACTCCAAACAATGCATGCAGAGCAGAATTAGGAATATACCTGTTAGTTATCAAAATATAATTCTACAACCACTTATAACAATATATGATAATAATAATAATATAATATATGCTATTTAGCAGACGCTTTTATCCAAAGCGACTTACAGTCATGTGTGCATACATTCTATGTGTGGGTGGTCCCGGGGATTGAACCCACTACCCTGGCGTTACAAGCGCCATGCTCTACCAACTGAGCTACAGAAGGACCACACTTCAAAGGAGGCGATGCCCACACATTCAACCACAAAGACCTCGCCTACAGAGAGATGAACCTAGAGAAGCGTCCCCTCAGCCAGCTGGTTCTGGGGTTCTGTTCTCAAACACAGACAGACCCTACAGAGCCCCAGGCCAACAACACAATAAGACCCAACCAAATTATGAGAAAGCAAAAAGATAACTATTTGACACACTGGAAAGCATCAACCAAAAAACAGAGCAAACTAGAATGCTATCTTTTCCTAAACAGAGAGTACACAGTGGCGGAATAACTGACTACTGTGACTGACCCAAAATGAAGAAAATCCTTGACTTAGTAAGCATAGCCTTGCTATTGAGAGAGGTCTCCATAGGCAGACCTGGCTCCCAAGAGAAGACAGGATATGTGTACACTGCCCACAAAATGAAGTGGAAACTGAGCTGCACTTCCTAACCTGCCAAATGTATGACCACATTAGAGACACATATTTCCAATAGATCACACAGACCCACAAAGAATTAGAAAATAAATCAAACATTGATCAACTCCAATATCTGTTAGGTGAAATACCACAATGTGCAATCACACGGCAAGATGTGTGGCTCGATGCCATGAGGAAAGGGCAACCAGAGGAGCACATTGTAAATACCACCAAAATGTATCTGTTTATTTATCTTCCCCCACTATTCGTATTACAACTATTTGCACACTGCTAAAACACTGATGATATAACACTTGAAATGCCTTTATCTTTTTGAAACCTTTTTGAGGAAAGGGATGGAGAAAAATGTTCAGGGTTTGGCTTTCGGAAAACCGTATGAACAATGAACAATGAACACCGAGCTAATTGAGGCCACACCTAAATCATTTGTATTATACAACATATATACAAAGGTATGTGGACACCCCTTCAAATGAGTGGATTTGGCTATCTTAGCCACACTCGTTGCTGACAGGTGTATAGAATCTAAACACACAGCCATGCTATCTCCATAGACAAACATTGGCAGTAGAATGGCCCTACTAAAGAGATCAGTGACCTTTCCAACAAGTCAGTTTGTGAAATGTTTGCCCAGCTAGAGCTACCCTGGTCAACTGTAAGTGCTGTTATTGTGAAGTGGAAACGTCTAGGAGCAACAACGGCTCAGTCGCGAAGTGGTAGGCCACACAAGCTCACAGAATGAAACCACCGAGTGCTGAAGCACGTGGCGCGTAAAAAATATTCTGTCCTCGGTTGCAACACTCACTTCCGAGTTCCAAACTGCCTCTGGAAGCAATGTCAGCATAAGAACTGTTTGTTGGGAGCTCTTCATGAAATGGGTTTCCATGGCCGAGCAGCCGCACACAAGCCTAAGATCACCATGCACAATGCCAAGCGTCGGCTGCATTGGTGTAAAGCGCGCCGCCATTGGACTCTGGAGCAGTGAAAATGGGTTCTCTGGAGTGATAAATCACTCTTCACCATCTGGCAGTCCGACGGACAAATCTTGGTTTGGCGGATGGCAGGAGAACGCCACCTTCCCAAATACATAGTTAGTGCCAACAGTAAAGTTTGGTGGAGAAGGACTGATGGTCTGGGGCTGTTTTTCATGGTTCTGGCCCCTTAGTTCCATTGAAGGGAAATCTTAAAGCTAAAAGCTCAAAGCGAGGTCCATACAAAAAGGGTTTGTTGAGATTGGAGTGGAAGAACTTGACTGTCCTGCACAGACCCCTGGCCTCAACCCCATCGAACACCTTTGGGATAAATTGGAATGCCGACTGCAAGCCAGGCCTAATCGCCCAACATCAGTGCCCGAGAGCACTAATGCTCTTGTGGCTGAATGGAAGCATGTCCCAGCAGCAATGTTCCAACATCTAGTGGAAAGCCTTCCCAGAAGAGTGAAGGCTGTTATAGCAGCAAAGAGGGGACTAACTCCATACTAATGCCCATGATTCTGGAGTAAGATGTGTCCACATACCTTTGGTCATGTAGTGTATGCGATGAGATTTTATCAACAAGAGATATGTTCTGTCTTTAACTTCTCGGGGAAAGCCTCATTGATTATGAGTAGGGCTCTGTGTCTTATAAAATGCCATTATTCTGGGAAGTTGCCCAGTACGCTGGTCTGTGCAGTCTTAAGCCTCCCAAAACAATAGAGCTCTAAGAGAGGTTCTCCTGGCACATCTCACAGTATGCCCGTGTATGCCCCCTGCCCATGTAAAGATCCTGTTCAGTACTAAATGTGCTACATTGTGTTTATGTGCAGTAAGGCTAATGAAAGATAACGATGATCGGCCTGTTAATAACACACACACTAGGACTAATAGTATAGCTAATGTTGGAGCTCATTGAGGCAATGAGGGCGCATACAAACAGTCTGACAGTGTTATTAGCTATTTCTGTGCAGGCAGGGAGGAAGGTGAATGGGTGAGTTGTCTAATGGTTTTGTGAGCGATGACTGGTGTCTCTATACTAGGCTAGGCTCATGGAGTCAGTGATTTATGTAAGCAGCTGGGCCTCCCATGGGGAATGTGTGCCTTGTGTGTGCTGTGTGTTCCATTGGCCTAAGCCTGCTGTACCATCTGGGCTTTACATACCCCCTACAAGTGACACCTATAGGCAACTGCCTGTGGTCAGCAGGAGGGGTGGATGTTATGTCCTTCTGGCTCCATTGTGTCATTTCCTACTTGCAGACAGAAGGACAGACGGACATCCACGGACACACCGACTCTTCTATCTCCTACACACAGATAACAGTATTTCCTCTGATAATTGAAGAGGGAGTTCTGTGAAAGCTCTGTCTTCTTCAGACTGTATGAACTATGAACCTTGTATATACTCCAGATCAGTGACTCAGTCCTAGATCATGGGGAGAAGTACACGGCAGCATGCATGCCTACAGAAATGATGAGATAGGAGGAGGACTGTGACGACAGCGCCAGCTTGGATCCCTAAAAACACCAATAGCAGCAGGCAGCAACACTGAGTATATAATATGCTTGATAGTAGAGGGAGGCAGTGTTCTCTCTCTCTCTCTGTCGATCAAAGTATCTAAGTCTCATCTCATTCTCCCCGTTACATGCTGTCCCACACACAGCACTCCAAACATTAATTCCTTCTTGTTACAAGTAAATATGCCTTTTTTTCTAAGGGCACATTTCTAACCTTACAGTTTTTTACAATCACTTTGGCACTAATTTCGGGAACCTCGATGTCATTTTTCAAAACTCTAGAAACAAAACTCACAACCAATGATCAGAATGCAAAATAACTCAATAATCTTAACACTTTTTCCAATTGCTTGGATACGATACACATAAAGCTAAGGTCATTTGTTCATTGAACTAAAATCACCTGTTCAAAATGACACAACTTAAACATCAAAGTATTACCATTTCAAAATGCAATTCACACATTACATCTGAGACGACGGTCTATTCATTTCATCACAATGATCTAACTGTCAACTGATACAACTGCTCAAAATGATAAGTAACTGTTGCGTTACTCTTAATGCATAGTTTTACGGAAACTGACAAACAATATTCCATGTTTCAATCATGAAAGTTTCAGGATAATGAGATCCATTGACACCAATTACCGTGGAACATGAACCAATTGGACTACATTATCTATGGATGTAATATTTCACCATCATTCTTTATCAGACACTGTTTCTATGGTCCCATGTACTACTTTTCCAGACCATGTTTTCAGATTTGACATTACTGTACACTCACCGGCCACTTTATTAGGTACACCTATCTAGTACTGGGTAGGACCCCATTTTTCCTCCACACCTATCTAGTACTGGGTAGGACCCCCTTTGCCTCCACACCTATCTAGTACTGGGTAGGACCCCCTTTTGCCTCCACAACAGCCTGAATTATTCACGGTGTTGTACGTTAAGAGATGCCCTTCAGCACACCACCGTTTGAAGCAGCTGTTATTTGAGCGTTTGTGGCCTTTCTGCTAGCTTGAATGAGTCTGGACATTCTCTTCTGACCTCTCTCATTAACGAGGTGGTTTTTCCCACAGAAATGTCTCTCACTGAATGTGTTTTGTTTATCGCACCATTCTCTGTAAACTCTAGGCTGTAGTGAGTAAAAATCCCAGGAAGGCAGCTGTTTCTGAGATGCTGGAATCACCATGTGTGGCATCAACAATCATACCACGGTCAAAGTTGTTTAGATTACTCATCTTGCCTGTTCTAATGTTTGGTCAAACAACATCTAAAGCTCTCTACTCTATATACTCTATATATTGAGTTGCAGGCAGCAACATGATTCGCTGTTCGAATGTAATCGTCCTTGATGAGCTAAATCAGGTCTGTAGAGCTGATGGCATGACCTATGTCATTATGTGGGATAATGTCAGGTTCCACCATGCTCAAATGGTGCAAGCATGGCTTCAGGCCCATTCACAATTTACCACCCTGTGCTTACCCCCATACTCTCCTTTCCTTAACCCGATTGAGTAATTTTTCTCCACATGGAGGTTGAAGGTATATGATAGGCCACCCTTCTTTCTCCAGGCCATGGATGACTTGTACAATGACATCACAGCAGACCAGTGTCAGGCCCGGATTCGCCCAAAGATTCTTCCCAAGATGTTTGGTTAATGAAAACATTCCTTGTGATGTGGATGAGAACCTGTGGCTAAATCCACAAGACAGGGTTGATGGAAATCTAGAAGTACAGTAATCAATCTTTTGTTTTTCTTTTTACAGTAAGCCAGGTGAGGAACACTGCAGTGATGTTTTACAGTAAGCCAGGTGAGGAACACTGCAGTGATGTTTTACAGTAAGCCAGGTGAGGAACACTGCAGTGATGTTTTACAGTAAGCCAGGTGAGGAACACTGCAGTGATGTTTTACAGTAAGCCAGGTGAGGAACACTACAGTTGACCTTTAACTGTTTTTTTCTTTTTTTTGTAGCTAATTATTTTCGCTTTGTTTCAAAGAAACCTATCTTGTGATTTTATTGTATTTCATCAATAAATGTCATATTTTGTTAAATGATTCCACTGTGTCTGTAGTATTCTCTCTACTAGTCCTTTTACAGTGATGTATTTACGTGTAGTACCATAATGAAACATCTATCACATGTTTTGTACGACATTATTTAATGATTGACACAGTGAAACTATCGGGAATCTTGTGTGTGGGTGATCTAAATGAATGTTCCTATGGCATTTCATGATGAATAAGTTATTTGAACCAATGATTCTGCAAGTGCAAGGTTTCTTTAAAGATATGAATGCACAATGCAATGTTTTGAACAAGTGATGACCGTTTTGAGTTTTGTGCCTAGAGTTTTGAAAAATGACCACAGGGTTCTGAAATTAGTGCCAAAGTGATGGTTAAAAACTGCATTAAAGTATCTCTCTCTGGCAACAACCTTCTCTCCTCTCCCCCGCCTTCCCCGCCTCCCCCGCCGGACTGAACAATAAAGGAATTATCAATCGAATTAAATGGAGTATACTTTAACGTGATGGATCTATTATTCAACAGAGGAATCAGTCCAGAACACTCTTGATAAATGATCAAGATGTGTGTGTGTGTGTGTTTACTGTTGACCTACTCCAGTAGACTTGTGTATGGATAAAGGTCTGTTTGAGAGTTCTAAGTTCATCATTAATGGTTTTCTGTGTATTTAAGTGAGTGTGTTTTGTGCCTGTGTATTTGTGTAGGCGTACATAAGTGCTGCTGGTCTTGTTTGTCTAGGTGTTGGTTAAGTGTTGCAGTGTATGTTTCCAGGCTAACATAGCCCAGCTGTTCCACACAGGGAGCCTGAAAAGGAGCTTAGCCTGTGGCGGTGGGATGGAGGGGAGGGGCAGTTACTTCCTGCCTTTCCCATACTTCCTGCCTTTCCAGGTTACTTCCTGCCTTTCCCATCACACGGCATGGCTGGGCAGCTTCCGGATACAGGACAGACAGACGGCAACAAAAGGACCAATTGTCCCCCGGCAAATCAAATTAAATCAAATTTTATTGGCAGCATACACATATTAGCAGATGTTATTGTAGGTACAACAAAATGCTTATGTTCCAACAGCGCTGTAATATCTAACAATACACACAAATCTAAAAATTTAAATAATGGAATTAAGAAATATAGAAATATTAGGATGAGCAATGTCAGAATCCAGAGTATAAATATATATGCATTTGATGGGATGTACAGACGTTATGGACAGTATATGGATAGAACATGTAGTATATCTGTAGAACACGTAGGATAGAATAGTATATGTACAGCAATAGTTCAATAGCATAGGCCTTGATTAGAATACAGTATATACAGTGCAATCGGAACGTGTTTAGACCCCTGGACTTTTTCCACATTTTGTTACGTTGCAGCCTTACTCTAAAATTGATTAAATAAATTGTTCTCCTCATAAATCTACACACAATACCCCATAATGACAAAGTGAAAAAAGGTTTTAGAAACAGAAATGCATCATACATACATTATTTACGGAAGTATTCAGACCCTTTGCTATGAGACTCGAAATTGAGCTCAGGTGCATCCGGTTTCCATTGATCATCCTTGAAAAGTTTCTACAACTTGATTGGAGTCCACATGTGGAAATTAAATTGATTGGACATGATTTGGAAAGGCACACACCTGTCTACGGAAGGTCCCACAGTTGACGGTGCATGTGAGAGCAAAAACCAAGCCATGTGGTCGAAGGAAATGTCTGTAGGGGTCCGAGACAGGATTGTGTCAGGGCACAGATCTGGGGAAGGGTACCAAAACATGCCTGCAGCATTTTAAGGTCCCCAAGAACACAGTGACCTCCCCCATTCTTACATGGAAGAGGTTTGGAACCACCGAGACTCTTCCTAGAGCTGGCCACCCAGCCAAACTGAGCAATCAGGGGAGAAGGGCCTTGGTCAGGGATGTGACCAAGAACCCGATGGTCACTCTGACAGATGGGAGAACCATCCAGAAGGACAACCATCTTTGCAGCACTCCACCAATCAGGCCTTTATTGTAGACTGGCCAGACGGAAGCCACTCCTCAGTAAAAGGCACAAGACAGCCTGCTTGGAGTTTGCCAAAAGGCATCTAAAGTCTCAGGCCATGAGAAACAAGATTCTCTGATCTGATGAAACAAAGATTGAACTCTTTGGCTTGAATGCCAAGCGTCACTGGAGGAGACCTGGCCCAATCCCTACGGCGAAGCATGGTGTTGGCAGCATCATGCTGTGGGGATGGTTTTCAGTGGCAGGGATTGGGAGACTAGTCAGGTCGAGAGAAAGATGAATGGAGCAAAATACAAAGAGATCCTTGATGAAAACCTGCTCCAGAGTGCTCAGAGCCTCAGACTGGGGCAAAGGTTCACCTTCCAACAGGACAATGACCCTAAGCACACAGCCAAGACAACACAGGAGTGGCTTTGGGACAAGTCTCTGAATGTCCTTGAGTGGCCCAGCCAGAGCCCGGACTTGAACCCGATAGAACATCTCATAACTGAAATTAGCTGTCAGCCAAGCTGCCCATCCAAACCGACGGAGCTTGAGAGGATCTGCAGAGAAGAATGGGAGAAACTCCCCAAATACAGGTGTGCCAAGCTTGTAGCGTCGTACCCAAGAAGACTCGGAGCTGTAATTGCTGCAAAAGGTGCTTCAACAAAGTACTGAATAAAGGTTCTGAATACTTATGTAAATGTGACATTTCCATATATTTTTTGTTTATACATTTACAAAAATGTCTAAAAACCTGTCTTTGCTTTGTCATTATAGGGTATTGTGTGTAAATTGATGAGAAAAAAAACAATTTAATCAATTTTAGAATAAGACTGTAATGTTACAAAATGTGGAGAAATTCAAGGGATCTGAATACTTTCCGAATGCACTGTACGTATTAAGTGGGTAAAACAGTATGAAACATGATTAAAGTGACCAGTGTTCCATGACAATAAACATAGGGCAGCAGCCTCTAAGGTGCAGGGTTCAGTACAGGGAGTACAGGAGGGGGCTGAACATGCACCCTTGTGGGGCCCCTGTGTTAAGGATAAGTGTAGCAGAGGTGTTGCTGCCTACCTTCACCACCTGGGGCGAGGGCCCGTCAGGAGGTCCAGGACCCAATTGCACAGGGTGGGGTTCAGACCCAGGGTTTGGCGGGTTCTATGGTATTGAAGGCTGAGCTGTAGTCAATAAACAGCATTCTAGGTATTCTTCTTGTCCAGATGGGATAGGGCAGTGTACAGTGGATCTATTGGAGCAGAGAAGAGGATCTATTGGAGCAGTATGCAAATTGCAGTGGGTCTAGGGTGTCGGGTCAGGTGGAGGTGATGCCTTTCAAAGCATTTCATGATGACAGAAGTGAGTGAGTCAGGTTGATAGTAATTTAGTTCAGTTACATTCACTTTCTTGGGTACAGGAACAATGGTGGACATCTTGAAGCAAGTGGGGACAACAGACTGGAATAGGGAGAGATTGAATATGTCCGTAAACACTCCAGCCAGCTGGTCTGCACATGCCCTAAGGATGTGGCTAAGGATGCAGTCTGGGCAGACAGCCTTGCGAGGGTCAACACTCTTCAATGTCTTATTCACATTAGCCATGGATAACAAGAGCTCACCATCCTCATGAGCCTCGGTGGCCTGCATCACGGCCCATATTGGTGGCACTGTGTTTTCTTTGAAATGTGCAAAGAAGGTGTTTAGCTTGTCCGAGAGAAATACATTAGTGTCTGCGACGTGTCTGGTTTTCCCTTTATAATCTGAGATTGTTTGGTGTCCCTGCCACATACGTCTCGTGTCTGAGCTGTTGATTCGCGACTCCACTTTGCTTCTGTTCTGACGTTTCGCATGTTTTATTGCCTTATTGAGAGCATAACTGGACTGTTTGTACTCTACCATAATCCCAGTCACCTTGCCGAGGTTAGATACGGTGGTTCAAGATTTCATGCTGTCATCTATCCACGGTTTTGGGTTTGGATCCGTTTTAATCATCACAGTGGGAACAACATTCCCTATGCACTTCCTGATTAGCTCAGTCACCGTGTCAGTGTATATGTCAATGTTATTCTTAGAGACAACCCGGAACATATCCCAGTCCACGTGATCAACACAATCTTGAAGCATAGACTCCGATTGGTCAGAACAACGTTGGACAGTCCTTACCATGGGTACTAGAGTTTCTGTCTATATGAAGGGAGGAGCAGAAGGGAGGCGTGATCTGGTTTGCCGAAGGGAGGGCGGGGGCCTTGTAGCCATCCCAGAAAGGAGAGTAGCAATGGTTGAGAGTTTTCCATGTGCGAGTAGCGCAAGCAATGTGTTGATAAAACTTTGGTAGCGTTTCCCTAAGTTTTGCCTCATTAAAGTCCCCAGCTACAATAAATTCAGCCTCAGGATATGCGGTGTTCAGTTTTTACAAAGTCCAGTGTAGTTTCTTGAGAGCCATTGTGGTATCGGCCTGAGGGGAAACATACACAGCTGTGACGATGACCAAAGTTAATGATCTCGGCATGTAATGCTTTCAGAATTTGATTGTGAGAAATTATTTGTCGTGGTGAACAAAAGGACTTGAATTCCTTTACGTTACCACAATCAGACCATTTTTAGTTAAATCATGAAACACACCTCCACCTTTATTTTTCCCAGAGAGGAAGAATTCCTGTCTGCGCAATGTACGAGAACCCAGCTGGCTGTATGGACTGGGCCAGTGTATACGGAGAGAGCCCTGATTCTGTGAAACATATCATGTTGCAGTCCCTGATGTTTCTCTGGAAGGAGATCCACACCCTGAGCTCACCTACTTCCTTTTCCAGGTTTGTGAGTAATATACTCGGAAACAGTGGATGGTAGGCATCGCCTCCTGTGTCGGACTAAAAGTCCCCTCTGAATGCCTCTTCTCTGCCGGTGGCATCTTAGAGAAGCTGGGTTTTCCATGCATCAGCAAGATAGAACAGCTGCCTCCTGTAAGACAAGGGGTGGCGGGTCTGTGTCTATTTGTTAATAACAGCTGGTGCACAAAATATAATATTAAGGAATTCTCAAGGTTTTGCTCCACTGAGGTAGAGTATCTTATGATAAGCTGTAGACCACACTATTTCTGAAGCGATGTTTCATCTATATTTTTCATAGCTATCTATTTACCACCACAAACCGATGCTGGCACTAAGACAGCACTCAGCGAGCTGTATAAGGTCATAAGCAAACAAGAAAATACTCATTCAGAGGCGGTGCTGTTCACTGTTGACGTTGAGACTGGTGTTTTGTGGGTACTATTTAATGAAGCTGCCAGTTGAGAATTTATGAGGCGTCTCAAACTAAACACTCTAATGTACTTGTCCTCTTGCTCAGTTGTGCACCGGGGCCTCCCACTCCTCTTAATACTCTGGTTAGAGCCCGTTTGCGCTGTTCTGTGAAGGGAGTAGTACACAGCGTTGTACCAGATCTTCAGTTTCTTGGCAATTTCTCGCATGGAATTGCCTTCATTTCTCAGAACAAGAATAGACTGACGAGTTTCAGAAAAAAGTATTTGTTTCTGGCCATTTTGAGCCTGTAATCGAACCCACAAATGCTGATGATGCTCCAGATACTCAACTAGTCTAAAGAAGGACAGTTTTATTGCTTCTTAAATCAGAACAACAGTTTTCAGCTGTGCTAACATAATTGCAAAAAGGTTTTCTAATGATCAATTAGCCTTTTAAAATGATAAACTTGGATTAGCTAACACCACGTGCCATTGGAACATGCCAGTGATGGTTGCTGATAATGGGTCGCTTTACACCTATGTAGATATTCCATTTAAAAAATCTGCCATTTCCAGCTACAATAGTCATTTATAACAACGTCTACACTGTATTTCTGATCAATTTGATGTTATTTTAATGTTTTAATATTTTAATGTGTTTAACAAAAAATGTGTTTTTCTTTCAAAAACAAAGACATCTCGTGTCTGAGCTGTTAAATTGTGACTCCACTTTGTCCTTATACCAACATTGTGCTTGTTTGATTGCCTTGCGGAGGGAATAACTACACTGTTCATATTCGGCCATATTCCCAGTCATCTTTTCATGGTTAAATGCACTGTTTGGCGCAAATGCCGGCATCTATACACTGTTTCTGGTTAGGGTGGATTTTAATACTCACTGTGGGTACAACATCTCCAATGCACTTCCTTAAGAGACTCACTAACCAAATCAGCGTATAAATCGGTGTTATTCTCTGAGGCTAGCCGGAACATTTCCCAGTCCGCTTGATCAAAACAATCTTGAAGTATGGATTCCGGATTCCAGTTCTTGTCACAGGTACATCCTGTTTGTGTTTCTGCCTATAGGACGGTAGGAGCAAAATGGAGTCGGATTTGCCGAATGGAGGGCAGGGGAGGGCCTTGTATGCATCGCGGAAGTTAGAGTAGCAGTGATCCAGTGTATTGCCCGCGCGAGTGTTACAATCAAGGTGCTGATAAAATGTAGGAAGCCTTATTCTCAAATGTAATTTGTTAAAATCCCCAGCTACAATAAAGGCAGCCTCGGGATATATGGTTTCCTGTTTACATACAGTCCAGTGAAGTTTCTTGAGGGCCGTCGTGGTATCTGGTTGAGGGGGATAAACACGGTTGTGACAATAACAGACAATAATTATTTTGTATTATTTTGACAGTATGGTCGGCATTTGATTGTAAGGAGGAATTCTAGGTCAGGTGAACAAAAGGACTTGAGTTCCTGTATGTTGTTATGATAACACCCCCCCGCCCTTCTCCTTCCCAGAGAGTTGTTTATTTCTGTCGGCGCATAGCTGTACCGACTCCGACAATATATCCCGACAGAGTCATGTTTCCGTGAAACAGAGAATGTTACAATCTCTGATGTCTCACTGGAAGGCACCTCTTGCCCTAATTTAATCTACATTGTTGTCTAGAGACTGGACATTGGCGTGTAATATACTCAGCAGCGGTGGGTGGTGTGCATTCCTTCAAAGTCTGACCAGGAGGCCGCTCCGTCTACCTCTTCTGTGGCGACGTTGTTTTGGGTCAGCCTCTGGGATTAGATCCAATGTCCTGGGTGGTGGTCTGAACAAAGGATCCGCTTTTGGAAAGTCGTATTCCTGGTCGTAATGTTGGAAAGTTGATATTGCTCTTATATGCAATAGTTCTTCCCGGGTGTATGTAATAACACTTAAGATTTTCTGGGCTAACGATGTAAGAAATAATACAATACAACCACCTGCCAATCACACTCATAAGCATGCAATCCATACTCATTAACATCCATACACAATGCTGATAATCCTATAAGCCTCCTCCGATGCATTCACAAACACACACAGACCTGCACGCACGAACGCACACAGGCAGTGCCACCCACCTTCTCCCCATAGCACCTGATAAGTGAAGTGGGTGTGGGTGTGCTGTGAAAGCTGGCAGAGAGTACACCTGTCAAATTAGACCCTGGTCTGAGCTGAACTGATCTGAACTGGCCCTAGTAGAGTAGCCTGGAGTGACACAAACCAGACCAGAGCTGCTCCATCTTATCTTTCTCCATGCCTGTGTCTGCTTTATGAGACCTGGATGGCAAGGTCACTGCCAGAGAACCAGCCTGGCCTCAAAGCTATATAAGAAATATACTTTACGTATTTCTGCGCACCTCCAAGATGTATGATACCTACTAAAGGTTTAGTTACTTGAGACAGAAATGAAAGTAGGGCGGTTGGTCCGTTCAGTCAAGCAATCTAAAGGACAACGGTAGCATTTTAGCTAGCCCTTCCTCTAACTCTAATTCTAAACTTAACCCAATTCACCTAACTTGCTACATAAATTCACCTAACCTTTTGTCGTTTTAGTTCTCCTAACCATTGGTGTTAGTTTCCCTACGGTGGGTCAAGAAACCTGTTCTCGGTTGAAGACATGCAATACTATACATCGTCCAAGATGTATGATACGTTTTGTGTTCCAATTCCTATGCTATTGCTATTGTATGACCGAATAAGACGTATGACACTATACGTCCACTAATTCTGTATGACCGCTATTCAATTCATAATATAACCTAACATAATGTAACATATCATACTAAATGGAGTGTCACAGATTTACGTACAGAATAACATGAGTTGCTCTGAGACCAGGTTGAAAGACCAGAAGCTGTATGCAGAACGCCGGATGAAGATCAGTGTGCTGTATATGTGTGTGTTAATCAGTGGCGCCCATAATACATTTGGAAAACGTGAATAAAGGAATAAAGGAAAAACACATCATATGTCTTTGACTGGCGGAACTAAAGATCATTAATATGATTTATGAATGCAGAGTCGTCAAAGATGTCGAACCCGAGAGTTCATTGAACAGCAGCTATTAAAAGAGGGCATAATGAAGTTAATAACTAATCATGTACAGAGCATTTCACTAATGATGTGTTCAGTCGAGGATATTTCTGCTTTGCAGTTCCCACCTGCCCCTTGATGAAGTGAAAGCCTTGGCTCTCAGATAGTAGATTCATCCTGTGCCTCATGGAGTCGAATGAAGTTGCCCCTACACGCTGATCTAGGGTCAGCTTTGTATTTCCCCAAATAATAGTTAAGGTTAGAGTTTGTGGGTGGGGCTGATCGTAGATCTGTACCTGCGGGAAACTTCACCCTGGAGTGCAGGTCATTGAGTGTGGCGTGTGGGTAAGCTCTCAGGGAGGTGCAGTGATCCACAGTGACCAATGGGGACAGCACTGGGGTCATGTGGAACAGCAACAGATGACCCCGGTGCATTCCATGGGTGGTTATTGTGGGGCCTGGCGCCCTGGAGCCTGTCTGAGATATTACTGCTCTCTGTGTCACACAGCAACTCACACAATCAGATAATAAATATACTACTCACACACAGGCACACAAGTACACAGACTGACTGTAAGGTCCATGAGACACAGGTTCACTTCACTTTGTCACAAGCGTAATTGATGCACTCTACTATGACCACAATGTCTCTCACATGATAGTGTTGAACTCTCTCCCTCTCTCCAAGGGGCTTTATTGGCATGGGAAACATGTGTTAACATTGCCAAAGTAAGTGAGGTAGATAGTAAACAATAAAAATTAACAGTAAACATTACACATACAGAAGTTTCTTGAAATCATTGGCCACTTTAATAAATAGATCACTAGTCACTTTAATAATGTGTACATATTTTGTAGTACTCATCTCACATGTACATACTGTTTTATATGCCATCTATTGCATCTTGCCGATGCTGCTCTGTCATTGCTCATCCATATATTTATGTATATATGTATATATTCTTATTCCATTCCTTTACTTAGATGTGTGTGTATTAGGTAGTTGAGGTGGAATTGTTAGATTACATTTTAGATATTGCTGCACTGTTGGAACTAGAAGCACAAGCATTTCGCTACACTCACATTAACACCTGCTAACCATATGTATGTGACCAATAACATTTGATTTGACACACAACTCAATTTCCCCAAACACACTGCACACACTAAGAAAGAACTCACAGTCCCCATCACACTAATCTAAATAGGCACTATCAGTAATGAGTCACACATTGAATAGCAGGAGACTGTTAAGAGGAGGAATAACTAAGCAGAGCAGAGCAGCTCCTCTCCTCTCATATGGCAATAGGTGTTTTCCCTGCCTCAAACAGCAATATTTCTACAGCCTTCTTTCAGTCCAAAATAATCTATCAGACTGCCTTTTTGGCAGCAGTTTCTTTCCAATGGGGTTTTTCATTTCCTTATTTCAATTGAGACATGGATTGTGTTTGTGTGTGCCATTCAGAGAGTGAATGGGCAAGACAATACATTTACGTGCCTTTGAAAGGGGTATGGTAGTAGGTGCCAGGCGCACCGGTTTGTGTCAAGAACTGCGACGCTGCTGGGTTTTTCAGTTTCCTGTGTGTATCAAGAATTGCCCACCACCCAAAAGACATCCAGCCAATTTGTCACAACTGTGGGAAACATTGTAGCCGACATGGGCCAGCATTCCTTTGGAACGCTTTCGACACCTTGTAAACTCCATGCCCCAACGAATTGAGGCTGTTCTGAGGGCAAAAGGGGGGGGGTGCAACTCAATATTAGGAAGACGTTCTAATTTTTTGCTCCCGGTAATTTATTGGGTAAACCACCAACGTTTCGACATCAACGTGCCTTATTCAGGTTCATGGCAAAACTCTGTTGGTTTATTTTTATAGGCTACAATTTACTCGCCGTTAGTCAGCACCACTGCTAACTTTTTGGGGGTGTGCGCCGGCTCATAATTGTCACTCTGTTACTGAGAAATGGCTGAGACATGCCTTTCTGGGATGGGAGCAGACTTACTGTAGCAGTCTGAATGCCATGTCTGTCCTCGTGAGTACAGGGGTTGGACACAGTAGTGAGAAAAACACACACCGATTAACACAGGTAGAAATTAGAGAGAGACACTCCCCTCCAGATGCATTTGTTGCCTGATGACTCATACTGAATGAAATTCCGCTGCATACATTATCTCTCTCTCACTCTCTCCATAGTCTCCTCTTGGACTTTACTCAAAGACAATACTAAACCTGGAGACTTGGTGGACGTTCTACAGCGCATACAGAGCGAGTGAGTTTAGAATACTGTACGAATACTGTAATACTGTACTTTGTTGTAAATGTTGAGTGTAGGGTTACAGTAGTTAACATTTATCTTGGCTGTATGTTGTGAGAGGGCCTGATGGAGTGACAAGCAGGTTAGTTGGAGGTGACCGACTGACAGAAGGGAACTGTCGCACTATCCAGTGGGCCTTTGCTGAAGGAGAGACAGGGAGGGTAGACCGGAGGGCCTTGTCCTCAAGTTTGAGCACTGGCATTCAATCAGTAGTGAGTGGTAGAAAGTGAGGATAAGTGCTGAGTGTTCAATCCTTTTAGAAGTTAGAAAAGTGAGGTAAACAGATGAGGAAAGTGGCTTTCAGTAAAAACAATCGTGTAAAGGCAGTGTTGAGATCAAACATATCCAAGACAAGTACAAGTTCAAATGCTAAGTTAAAACCATGGGGCAACTTAAATGGGTTCTGCTGTATTGATTATCCAGTAATCCTAAAAGCAACAACTGACTCCACACTATTGTGTTTACTGAATGTCACTTCCCTCATCTGTTGCCCTCACTTTTCTAACTGCTAAAACTATTAAACACTCAGCACTTAAGTTTTCAATCAGTGGAAGGGTTGGAGGGCAGGAGTGACACAATGAGATGTGAGGCTGGTTGAGAGGAAAAATGAAATATATACAGTGCTGTCCCCCTATATACATCTCTCGATGTGCAAAACTGATAGAGACATACCCCAAGCGACTTACAGCTGTAATCGCAGCAAAAGGTGGCGCTACAAAGTATTAACTTAAGGGGGCTGAATAATTTTGCACGCCCAATTTTTCAGTTTTTGATTTGTTAAAAAAGTTTGAAATATCCAATAAATGTTGTTCCACTTCATGATTGTGTCCCACTTGTTGTTGATTCTTCACAAAAAAATACAGTTTTATATCTTTATGTTTGAAGCCTGAAATGTGGCAAAAGGTCGCAAAGTTCAAGGGGGCTGAATACTTTCGCAAGGCACTGTATATATATATTCCATTGTAAATGGAAAGGGCGTGTATTTCTGAACGATGCACCATGCTGCCTTGTTGACAATATGACCTGGCAACGCAGATTACTGTACTATTTGAGAAGGGCACTCCTCCCTCACTGCCGCTTCTATTTTGAGCCCAGCCTAAACCAACTTGTGATTTGTTAGGGGAGTTAACTGTCGGTTGAGCACCCTCCTCGGAATATTATTTTTGGAATGACCATATAGCCCAGACCATAGGGTCACATCCTCTCTCTGTGAGTGTTGGTATTTGCTCTCAAAAAAATGTTCTTGTTGCACCCCAACAAGACCTCTTAACTTTTAGACTTGGACAGAAGTCGAAAACCTATTTACGTGATAATACAAAATATAAAAAAATGGGTGGCTTATGGAAAATCTCAAGGCCGGGTTGCAGTGTCCCAAGTATTTGAGGTTACATACGTTATACCTTACTCCATAAAGCAGGGGAGCATGGGTAAAATGTGTGTATCACTGTAATAATTAGCACTATATTCTGTTATTGTCTGTTAATAATCAGCACTATGTTATTAATAATGTTGCTAAAGGAAAAATTATTCCATGTGTAAACTACAATGTGTGTCACGTCCTGACCTTAGTTCCTTTTTTATGTCTCTATTTTGGTTTGGTCAGGGCGTGGGTTGGGGTGGGCATTCTATGTTTTGCATTCTATGTCTTGTTCTAGGTTTTGTTCTTCTATGTGTGTGGCCTGGTATGGTTCCCAATCAGGCAGCTGTCAATCGTTGTCTCTGATTGAGAACCATACTTAGTTAGCCTTTTCCCACCTGTGTTTTGTGGGTAATTATTTTTCCGTGTGTGTTTATGTGCACCTCGGTTGCATCACGTTCTTTGCTGTTTACCTGTTTGTTTGTTTGTTTGTTTGTTTGTTTGTTTGTTTGTTTGTTTGTTTGTTTGTTTGTTTGTTTGTTTGTTTGTTTGTTGGTTGTCCCACTTTCATTAAAAGATGTGGAACTACATGCACGCTGCGCCTTGGTCGATTTATGACAGGGAGTTAGAGGATAGCGAGCGTGACAATGTGCAGGCTGGTCCAAACAATTGTTCTGTTCAAAATACACTTGCGTGTACTGTAATACATTGCTCATCAAATACCTTTTCAATAATAAAATATTGAATGAATAAACAAACGCTTATTTGATTACATTATGAAATATGTATTAAATGTTCATGTATCCACAGTAATCATAACCAAAAATATCCACATTGGATTGCACAGTAATCATAACCAAAAATATCCACATTGGATTGCACAGTAATCATAACCAAAAATATCCACATTGGATTGCACAGTAATCATAACCAAAAATATCCACATTGGATTGCACAGTAATCATAACCAAAAATATCCACATTGGATTGCACAGTAATCATAACCAAAAATATCCACATTGGATTGCACAGTAATCATAACCAAAAATATCCACATTGGATTGCACAGTAATCATAACCAAAAATATCCACATTGGATTGCACAGTAATCTGCGGTGCCACAAAGGATTGTACCAGCTTATGCTATAAGAAGGCATAGTTAGTACAGCTCTTGTCATGCTCTTCAAATACAACAAAAACCATGTGAACGTCCTTAAAGCTATGAACTCCTCACAGATCACTGGTGGAGTTCAGAGAAATGAATACTGCTGGGTGAAAGGGCAACATGGAGTACATCCTTTATGAGAATTGCTTTGTTTAGGGTTACATAAGGTTGAGCATGAATACGATCGAATGTGTCAAATGTGTGGCAGGGAAATGAAGACAGCAATCTACAATCTTTGCAGTGCTTGCAAGATCAGAGTCACAGGTTCATCTTTCAATTCGCTATTTCCGTACTAGTTCACATTTTACATTTACATTTACATTTACATTTAAGTCATTTAGCAGACGCTCTTATCCAGAGCGACTTACAAATTGGTGCATTCACCTTATGACATCCAGTGGAACAGCCACTTTACAATAGTGCATCTACATATTTTAAGGGGGGTGAGAAGGATTACTTTATCCTATCCTAGGTATTCCTTAAAGAGGTGGGGTTTCAGGTGTCTCCGGAAGGTGGTGATTGACTCCGCTGTCCTGGCGTCGTGAGGGAGTTTGTTCCACCATTGGGGAGCCAGAGCAGCGAACAGTTTTGACTGGGCTGAGCGGGAACTGTACTTCCTCAGTGGTAGGGAGGCGAGCAGGCCAGAGGTGGATGAACGCAGTGCCCTTATTTGGGTGTAGGGCCTGATCAGAGCCTGGAGGTACTGAGGTGCCGTTCCCCTCACAGCTCCGTAGGCAAGCACCATGGTCTTGTAGCGGATGCGAGCTTCAACTGGAAGCCAGTGGAGAGAGCGGAGGAGCGGGGTGACGTGAGAGAACTTGGGAAGGTTGAACACCAGACGGGCTGCAGCGTTCTGGATGAGTTGTAGGGGTTTAATGGCACAGGCAGGGAGCCCAGCCAACAGCGAGTTGCAGTAATCCAGACGGGAGATGACAAGTGCCTGGATAAGGACCTGTGCCGCTTCCTGTGTGAGGCAGGGTCGTACTCTGCGGATGTTGTAGAGCATGAACCTACAGGAACGGGCCACCGCCTTGATGTTAGTTGAGAACGACAGGGTGTTGTCCAGGATCACGCCAAGGTTCTTAGCGCTCTGGGAGGAGGACACAATGGAGTTGTCAACCGTGATGGCGAGATCATGGAACGGGCAGTCCTTCCCCGGGAGGAAGAGCAGCTCCGTCTTGCCGAAGTTCAGCTTGAGGTGGTGATCCGTCATCCACACTGATATGTCTGCCAGACATGCAGAGATGCGATTCGCCACCTGGTCATCAGAAGGGGGAAAGGAGAAGATTAATTGTGTGTCGTCTGCATAGCAATGATAGGAGAGACCATGTGAGGTTATGACAGAGCCAAGTGACTTGGTGTATAGCGAGAATAGGAGAGGGCCTAGAACAGAGCCCTGGGGACACCAGTGGTGAGAGCGCATGGTGAGGAGACAGATTCTCGCCACGCCACCTGGTAGGAGCGACCTGTCAGGTAGGACGCAATCCAAGCGTGGGACACGCCGGAGATGCCCAACTCGGAGAGGGTGGAGAGGAGGATCTGATGGTTCACAGTATCGAAGGCAGCCGATAGGTCTAGAAGGATGAGAGCAGAGGAGAGAGAGTTAGCTTTAGCGGTGCGGAGCGCCTCCGTGATACAGAGAAGAGCAGTCTCAGTTGAATGACTAGTCTTGAAACCTGACTGATTTGGATCAAGAAGGTCATTCTGAGAGAGATAGCGGGAGAGCTGACCAAGGACGGCACGTTCAAGAGTTTTGGAGAGAAAAGAAAGAAGGGATACTGGTCTGTAGTTGTTGACATCTGAGGGATCGAGTGTAGGTTTTTTCAGAAGGGGTGCAACTCTCGCTCTCTTGAAGACGGAAGGGACGTAGCCAGCGGTCAGGGATAAGTTGATGAGCGAGGTGAGGTAAGGGAGAAGGTCTCCGGAAATGGTCTGGAGAAGAGAGGAGGGGATAGGGTCAAGCGGGCAGGTTGTTGGGCGGCCGGCCGTCACAAGACGCGAGATTTCATCTGGAGAGAGAGGGGAGAAAGAGGTCAGAGCACAGGGTAGGGCACTGTGAGCAGAACCAGCGGTGTCGTTTGACTTAGCAAACGAGGATCGGATGTCGTCGACCTTCTTTTCAAAATGGTTGACGAAGTCATCTGCAGAGAGGGGAGGAGGGGGGAGGGGAGGAGGATTCAGGAGGGAGGAGAAGGTGGCAAAGAGCTTCCTAGGGTTAGAGGCAGATGCTTGGAATTTAGAGTGGTAGAAAGTGGCTTTAGCAGCAGAGACAGAGGAGGAAAATGTAGAGAGGAGGGAGTGAAAGGATGCCAGGTCCGCAGGGAGGCGAGTTTTCCTCCATTTCCGCTCGGCTGCCCGGAGCCCTGTTCTGTGAGCTCGCAATGAGTCGTCAAGCCACGGAGCGGGAGGGGAGGACCGAGCCGGCCTGGAAGATAGGGGACATAGAGAGTCAAAGGATGCAGAAAGGGAGGAGAGGAGGGTTGAGGAGGCAGAATCAGGAGATAGGTTGGAGAAGGTTTGAGCAGAGGGAAGAGATGATAGGATGGAAGAGGAGAGAGTAGCGGGGGAGAGAGAGCGAAGGTTGGGACGGCGCGATACCATCCGAGTAGGGGCAGTGTGGGAAGTGTTGGATGAGAGCGAGAGGGAAAAGGATACAAGGTAGTGGTCGGAGACTTGGAGGGGAGTTGCAATGAGGTTAGTGGAAAAACAGCATCTAGTAAAGATGAGGTCGAGCGTATTGCCTGCCTTGTGAGTAGGGGGAAGGTGAGAGGGTGAGGTCAAAAGAGGAGAGGAGTGGAAAGAAGGAGGCAGAGAGGAATGAGTCAAAGGTAGACGTGGGGAGGTTAAAGTCGCCCAGAACTGTGAGAGGTGAGCCATCCTCAGGAAAGGAGCTTATCAAGGCATCAAGCTCATTGATGAACTCTCCGAGGGGACCTGGAGGGCGATAAATGATAAGGATGTTAAGCTTGAAAGGGCTGGTAACTGTGACAGCATGAAATTCAAAGGAGGCGATAGACAGATGGGTAAGGGGAGAAAGAGAGAATGACCACTTGGGAGAGATAAGGATCCCGATGCCACCACCCCGCTGACCAGAAGCTCTCGGGGTGTGCGAGAACACGTGGGCGGACGAAGAGAGAGCAGTAGGAGTAGCAGTGTTATCTGTGGTGATCCATGTTTCTGTCAGTGCCAAGAAGTCGAGGGACTGGAGGGAGGCATAGGCTGAGATGAACTCTGCCTTGTTGGCTGCAGATCGGCAGTTCCAGAGGCTACCGGAGACCTGGAACTCCACGTGGGTCGTGCGCGCTGGGATCACCAGATTAGGGTGGCAGCGGCCACGCGGTGTGGAGCGTTTGTATGGTCTGTGCAGAGAGGAGAGAACAGGGATAGACAGACACATAGTTGACAGGCTACAGAAGAGGCTACGCTAATGCAAGGAGATTGGAATGACAAGTGGACTACACGTCTCAAATGTTCAGAAAGTTAAGCTTACGTAGCAAGAATCTTATTGACTAAAATGATTAAAATGATACAGTACTGCTGAAGTAGGCTAGCTGGCAGTGGCTGCGTTGTTGACTTTGTAAGCTAGCTGGCAGTGGCTGCGTTGTTGACACTACACTAATCAAGTTGTTCCGTTGAGTGTAATAGTTTCTACAGTGCTGCTATTCGGGGGCTAGCTGGCTAGCTAGCAGTGTTGATTACGTTACGTTGCGTTAAAAGAACGACAACAATTATCTTTGATACACAGACGGCTATGTAGCTAGCTATGTAGCTAGCTACGATCAAACAAATCAAACCGTTGTGCTGTAATGAAATGAAATGAAAAATGTGATACTACCTGTGGAGCGAAGCGGAATGCGACCGGGTTGTTGAGTGCGGAAGTTCTATTCAGTAGACGTTGGCTAGCTGTTGGCTAGCTAGCAGTGTCTCCTACGTTAAGGACGACAAATAGCTGGCTAGCTAACCTCAGTAAATTAAGATAATCACTCTAAGACTACACGCTCTAAACTACACAATTATCTTGGATACGAAGACAGCAAAGACAACTATGTAGCTAGCTAACACTACACTAATCAAGTCGTTCAGTTGAATGTAATAGTTTCTACAGTGCTGCTATTCGGTAGACGGTGGACGTATGCTAGCTGGCTAGCTGCTGGGCAGATAGCAGTGTAGACTACGTTAGGACGACGAAATACAAGTTGCAATAGAAGTGAATTTTACCCAGCTGGAGTAGTTGGTGACCATGTCAAGGCCATCAGTTTTCATCAAAATAAGCCCATGTAATAAAGAACCTGGCTCTGAGAAGATTTTCCCCTGGAAGCTAGTCTCAACTCTTTCAATATCATCAAACACCTCACTATGCTGTTTAATATCTCTTTCGCGTGTTGTAGTTGAATATAAACAAGATCAAATGTATATTCACTCTGTTATACCACTGAATCTATAGGTTTGGTGGTAAATCCAGTACACACATCCATGTCAGTAAATAGATGTGTTGTGTCCTTACCCAATGGGGCGCAATAGTAACTTAAAATGTCTAATCAAAATGTACAAGTGGAAACCACATCCTTTAATGCTTCATGGTTAGGAATTGGCTTCCCACAAACATGTTGTATGACAGTATGTGCAGCACAAACAAATGCCCTGGCTCTACATTAGTGGGATGATATTCAAAGTGGCCATAGATTGCTTTTCTAAGCATGACTTGGTGCCTGACTGCATGATCTCATTGACTGTTTTGTCAACGCACATGGAATGTTTTGGAAAAAACAGTATTGCACTTGCTTTTGTCTCACTTTGACCAGCCCTGCCAACTGAACTACAGTGGCTTGCGAAAGTATTCACCCCTCTTGACATTTTTCCTATCTTGTTGCCTTACAACCTGGGATTAAAATATATTTTTTTGGGGGGGGGGGGGGGGGTTGTATCATTTTATTTATACAACATGGCTACCACTTCGCAGATGATTTTTTTTTTGTGAAACAAACAAGAAATAAGACAAAAAAAATGAAAACTTGAGCGTGCATAACTGTCCCCCCCAAGTCAGTACTTTGTAGATCCACCTTTTGCAGCAATTACAGCTGCATGTCTCTTGGGGTATATGTCTCTATAAGCTTGGCACATCTAGGCACTGGGATTTTTGCCCATTCTTCAACAAAAAAACTGCTCCAGCTCCTTCAAGTAGGATGGGCTCCGCTGGTGTATAGCAATCTTTAAGTCATACCACAGATTCTCAATTGGATTAAGGTCAGGGATTTGACTAGGCCATTCCAAGACATTTAAATGTTTCCCCTTAAACCACTCAAGTGTTGCTTTAGCGGTATGCTTAGGGTCATTGTCCTGCTGGAAGGTGAACCTCCATTCCAGTCTCAAATCTCTGGAAGACTGTAACATGTTTCCCTCAAGAATTCTGTGTCGCTGTTCACCAGCTGTGTTTGGATAGATTCAGTTCTCCACCCACTGGTGTTGTAACAAGACTCGGGTGTTCGGGTGCCATGCGTTTTCCTTGATGGCCAAAAAGCTCAATTTTAGTCTTATCTAACCAGAGTACCGTCTTCCATATGTTTGGGGAGTCTCCCACATACATTTTGGTGAACACCAAACGCGTTTGATTATTTTATTTCTTTAAGCAATGACTTTTTTTCTGGCCACTCTTCCATAAAGCACAGTTCTGTGGAGTGCACAGCATAAAGTGGTCCTATGGACAGATACTCCAATCTCCACTGTGGAGCTTTGCAGCTCCTTCAGGGTTATGGTTGGTTTCTTTGTCGCCTCAGATTAATGCCCTTCTTGCCTGGTCAGTGAGTTTTGGTGGGCGGCCCTCTATTGGCAGGTTTGTTGTGGTGCCACATTCCTTCCATTTTTTAATAATGGATTCAAAGGTACTCTGTGGGATGTTCAAAGTTTCAAATATTTTTTTATAACCCAACCCTGATCTGTACTTCTCCACAACTTTGTCCTTGACCTGTTTGGAGAACTCATTGGTCTCGTGGTGCCGCTTGCTTGGTGGTGCCCGTTGCTCAGTGGTGTTGCAGACTCTGGGGCCTTTCAGAACAGGTGTATACATACTGAGATCATATGACAGATCATGTGACACTTAGATTGCACATAGGTGGACTTGATTTAACTAATTATGTGACTTCTGAAGGTAAGGACCAGATTTTATTTAGGAGCATCATAGAAATGGCGGTGAATACATTATTTTTTAGATAAAAAAAATAAAAAAAGTAATTTTTTCCATTTCAATTCATCTATGAATTGGACCACCAGAGGGCAGGCTGGGCTCATGGATAGTAGCCCAACAAGGCATGTGAGACAAGGTAACCAGAGGCAATTAAGCACAGCTGACGGTACTAATGACATATTCTCTTTCCCCTATAAGAGAGAGGATGGAACCAGCAGGGAAAGGAAGAAAAACTATCTCTGTAGAATGGAGAGGGAGCTATCGAAGAAGAGCCATTAAGACGGTGACAAATCGGTGATTATTATTATAGTTTAAGGATAATCATCTTGTGTTCCTGTTTCATCTAAAGAAGAATATGTATGTTGTTCCTTGGGAGATTCTCATTGATTGTGTTGGAGTGTTTGTATTGTCAGAAATCTCTTAATAGAGAACTGTGTTCAATCAAGAGAACCTAATCCTGACTCGTTTATTCCACCTTTCCACTTTAGAGTGACACCAAATTGCTTGGTCCACTCACATTGGTGGAGAATGTGGGCATTAGGTGAACGAGTGACACTAGGATAAGTGAGTAAATCAATTCTTCCAGTAGACACAGAGGAACCATTCAAGAACGATGGACAATGCCCTACTACAACAGTTGATCACGGCACAGCAGACAACCATAGAACTCCTGCAACAACAGCTGAGTTGGCGAGAAGAACCTAGAGTTAAGCCAAGAGCGGCTGGTCACCCCTCTTACCTCGTCCAAACCCCCCTCCGGAGGTGGGAGAAGTCATCCCCCACACAGCAGGGTCGGTGTTATAAATGTCCGTCTCCAAACCATTATGCCCCACAATGTCCTAGCAAGGACGAGTCCATGGTCATGGAGTCATCGCTGCCCATCCCCACACATCCCGGTTCGAGAGGGCAGGATCAACACTGTTGGTTAGCAAAAATATCCCCAGCCCCAGAGATTCCGGTTCGAGTAGAAGGACAAGATGTAGTGACTTCCGGCGCCGACTGAGATGGCCGCCTCGCTTCGCGTTCCTAGGAAACTATGCAGTTTTTTGTTTTTTTACGTGTTATTTCTTACATTAGTACCCCAGGTCATCTTAGGTTTCATTACATACAGTCGAGAAGAACTACTGAATATAAGATCAGCGTCAACTCACCATCAGTACGACCAAGAATATGTTTTCCGCGACGCGGATCCTGTGTTCTGCCTTACAAACAGGACAACGGAATGGATCGCATGCAGCGACCCAAGGAAACGACTCCGAAAAAGAGGGAAACGCGGCGGTGTTCTGGTCAGACTCCGAAAAAAGGGCACATCGCGCACCACTTCCCAGTATTCTTCTTGCCAATGTCCAGTCTCTCGACAACAAGGTTGATGAAATCCGAGCAAGGGTGGCATTCCAGAGGGACATCAGAGACTGCAACGTTCTCTGCTTTACGGAGACATGGCTTACTGGGAAAACGCTATCCAGGGCGGTACAGCCAACGGGTTTCTCCACGCATCGCGCCGACAGAAACAAACATCTATCTGGTAAGAAGAGTGGAGGGGCGTATGCCTCATGACTAACGGGACATGGTGTGATGAAGGAAACATACAGGAACTCAAATCCTTCTGTTCACCTGATTTAGAATTCCTCACAATCAAATGTAGACCGCATTATCTTCCAAGAGAATTCTCTTCGATTATAATCACAGCCGTATATATCCCCCCCCAAGCAGACACATCGATGGCTCTGAACGAACTTTATTTAACTCTTTGCAAACTGGAAAACATTTATCCGGAGGCTGCATTCATTGTAGCTGGGGATTTTAACAAAGCCAATCTGAAAACAAGACTCCCTAAATTTTATCAGCATATCGATTGCGCAACTAGGGGTGGTAAAACCTTGGATCATTGTTACTCTAACTTCCGCGACGCCCTGCCCCGCCCCCCTTTCGGAAAAGCTGACCACGACTCCATTTTGCTGATCCCTGCCTACAGACAGAAATTAAAACAAGAGGCTCCCACGCTGAGGTCTGTCCAACGCTGGTCAGACCAAGCTGACTCTACACTCCAAGACTGCTTCCATCACGTGGACTGGGACATGTTTCGTATTGCGTCAGATGGGAATATTGACGAATACGCTGATTCGGTGTGCGAGTTCATTAGAACGTGCGTCGAAGATGTCGTTCCCATAGCAACGATAAAAACATTCCCTAACCAGAAACCGTGGATTGATGGCAGCATTCGCGTGAAACTGAAAGCGCGAACCACTGCTTTTAATCAGGGCAAGGTGTCTGGCAACATGACTGAATACAAACAGTGCAGCTATTCCCTCCGTAAGGCTATCAAACAAGCTAAGCGTCAGTACAGAGACAAAGTGGAATCTCAATTCAATGGCTCAGACACAAGAGGCATGTGGCAGGGTCTACAGTCAATCACGGACTACAAGATGAAATCCAGCCCAGTCACGGACCAGGATGTCTTGCTCCCAGGCAGACTAAATAACTTTTTTGCCCGCTTTGAGGACAATACAGTGCCACTGACACGGCCTGCAACGGAAACATGCAGTCTCTCCTTCACTGCAGCCGAGGTGAGTAAGACATTTAAACGTGTTAACCCTCGCAAGGCTGCAGGCCCAGACGGCATCCCCAGCCGCGCCCTCCGAGCATGCGCAGACCAGCTGGCCGGTGTGTTTACGGACATATTCAATCAATCCCTATACCAGTCTGCTGTTCCCACATGCTTCAAGAGGGCCACCATTGTTCCTGTTCCCAAGAAAGCTAAGGTAACTGAGCTAAACGGCTACCGCCCGTAGCACTCACTTCCGTCATCATGAAGTGCTTTGAGAGACTAGTCAAGGACCATATCACCTCCACCCTACCTGACACCCTAGACCCACTCCAATTTGCTTACCGCCCAAATAGGTCCACAGACGATGCAATCTCAACCACACTGCACACTGCCCTAACCCACCTGGACAAGAGGAATACCTATGTGAGAATGCTGTTCATCGACTACAGCTCGGCATTCAACACCATAGTACCCTCCAAGCTCGTCATCAAGCTCGAGACCCTGGGTCTCGACCCCGCCCTGTGCAACTGGGTACTGGACTTCCTGACGGGCCGCCCCCAGGTGGTGAGGGTAGGCAACAACATCTCCTCCCCGCTGATCCTCAACACGGGGGCCCCACAAGGGTGCGTTCTGAGCCCTCTCCTGTACTCCCTGTTCACCCACGACTGCGTGGCCACGCACGCCTCCAACTCAATCATCAAGTTTGCGGACGACACAACAGTGGTAGGCTTGATTACCAACAACGACGAGACTGCCTACAGGGAGGAGGTGAGGGCCCTTGGAGTGTGGTGTCAGGAAAATAACCTCACACTCAACGTCAACAAAACTAAGGAGATGATTGTGGACTTCAGGAAACAGCAGAGGGAACACCCCCCTATCCACATCGATGGAACAGTAGTGGAGAGGGTAGCTAGTTTTAAGTTCCTCGGCATACACATCACAGACAAACTGAATTGGTCCACTCACACTGACAGCGTCGTGAAGAACGCGCAGCAGCGCCTATTCAACCTCAGGAGGCTGAAGAAATTCGGCTTGTCACCAAAAGCACTCACAAACTTCTACAGATGCACAATCGAGAGCATCCTGGCGGGCTGTATCACCGCCTGGTACGGCAACTGCTCCGCCCTCAACCGTAAGGCTCTCCAGAGGGTAGTGAGGACTGCACAACGCATCACCGGGGGCAAACTACCTGCCCTCCAGGACACCTACACCACCCGTTGTTACAGGAAGGCCATAAAGATCATCAAGGACATCAACCACCCGAACCACTGCCTGTTCACCCCGCTATCATCCAGAAGGCGAGGTCAGTACAGGTGCATCAAAGCTGGGACCGAGAGACTGAAAAACAGCAGCTTCTATCTCAAGGCCATCAGACTGTTAAATAGCCACCACTAACATTGAGTGGCTGCTGCCAACACACTGTCATTGACACTGACCCAACTCCAACCATTTTAATAATGGGAATTGATGGGAAATGATGTAAATATATCACTAGCCACTTTAAACAATGCTACCTTATATAATGTTACTTACCCTACATTATTCATCTCATATGCATATGTATATACTGTACTCTACAACATCGACTGCATCCTTATGTAACACATGTATCACTAGCCACTTTAACTATGCCACTTTGTTTACTTTGTCTACACACTCATCTCATATGTATATACTGTACTCGATACCATCTACTGTATGCTGCTCTGTACCATCACTCATTCATATATCCTTATGTACATGTTCCTTATCCCCTTACACTGTGTATAAGACAGTAGTTTTGGAATTGTTAGTTAGATTACTTGTTGGTTATCACTGCATTGTCGGAACTAGAAGCACAAGCATTTCGCTACACTCGCATTAACATCTGCTAACCATGTGTATGTGACAAATAAAATTGGATTTGATTTGATTTAGTAGCCATTCTCGACTCGAGAAGCATGGTTACGTTAGTAGAGGAGCGGATGGTGACCTCCGCAACACTGCTACCAGGTTCAACAGATACGTACCAGCATATTCCACCCTCAAACGGATGGGTTGTGTGAACGCTTGAACAAAACGATTAAAAGCATGTTGAGAAGAGTGGTGTCCAGAGACGGGAATAACTGTGACATGCTTCACCCACACTTAATGTTTGCCTTGCGAGAAGTACCCCAGGTGTCCACTGGATTCTCCCCATTTTAATTGCTCTATGGCAGACCCTGTAGAGAGATCCTAGACTTAGCCAAGGAGACCTGGGAGACCCAACCATGCCCATTTCGATCCACAAAGGAACATGTTACCCTGATGAGAGACCACCTGTCGGCAGTGTGGCCCATAGTAAAAGGAGCATATGGAGAAGGCGCAAAGGATCCAAGTCCGGGCCTACGATAAGTCCGCGAAACCCCGTGTGTTCACCGTGGGAGAGAAAGTGATGGTGCTCGTGAGCCTGGAAGCTTACTAGCTTACTGGTGCTCTTTCATGCCATCCCTAGGAGGGGTGCGTCGCTTGAGTGGGTTGAGTCACTGATGTGATCTTCCTGTCTGGGTTGGCACCCCCCCTTGGGTTGTGCATTGGCGGAGATCTTTGTGTGCTATACTTGGCCTCGTCTCAGGATGGTAAGTTGGTGGTTGAAGATATCCCTCTAGTGGTGTGGGGGCTGTGCTTTGGCAAAGTGGGTGGGGTTATATCCTTCCTGTTTGGCCCTGTCCGGGGGTATCATCAGATGGGGCCACAGTGTCTCCTGACCCTTCCTGTCGCAGCCTCCAGTATTTATGCTGCAGTAGTTTGTGTCGGGAGGCTAGGGTCAGTTTGTTATATCGGTAGTACTTCTTCTGTCTTATAAAGTGTCCTGTGTGAATTTAAGCATGCTCTCTCTAATTCTCTTTCTTTCTCTCGGAGGACCTGAGCCCTAGGACCATGCCTCAGGACTACCTGGCATGATGACTCCTTGCTGTCCCCAGTCCACCTGGCCGTGCTGCTGCTCCAGTTTCAACTGTTCTGCCTGTGGCAATGGAATCCTGACCTGTTCACTGGACGTGCTACCTGTCCCAGACCTATTATTTGACCATGCTGGTCATTTATGAACATGTGAACATCTTGGCCATGTTCTGTTATAATCACCACCCGGCACAGCCAGAAGAGGACTGGCCACCCCTCTTAGCCTGGTTCCTCTCTAGGTTTCTTCCTAGGTTTTGGCCTTTCTAGGGAGTTTTTCCTAGCTAGTGTGCTTCGACACCTGCATTGCTTGCTGTTTGGGGTTTTAGGCTGGGTTTCTGTACAGCACTTTGAGATATCAGCTGATATACGAAGGGCTAAATAAATAAATTTGATTTGCACCACTCTGGAGGCCCACACTTTTTTAAAGATGTCTGAACAGCTGATCAATATGCTACACTTCCATTGATGAACTTAACAGCACTATATATAGCATTTTCAAAGATATTCTATCTGCCCCCCCACTCCATTCCTGACGTTCAATATTTTCTTTCCTTTGACAACTACTCTGTTAATATGCACTGCCTATATCAAACGAGACCCCCAGGAACCTACACACTACCACCCTCTCCTGATTCCTTCCATGCAACTTCAAGCATATTTCCTCCCCAACCTTCCTTCTAGAAAAAAAGTGTTTTCTCAACTGAAAACTTGAAGCCCTACCTGAGGGACCACTGCTAAACTTAACTGATTGCTTCTTGAACTCTCCTGGCTGTATGGGTAATATTTCTCACTCTCTTCCACAGTTCCCCGGCATCTGCAAACAATGACCTCAAAATATCCGTTCTCACCTGGGAGAATATATCATCAATCATAATGGAGAACAACAAAGGACTAAATTCACTTCCCTAATAGCTTTCTGACAGAGATCCCTACCATCACTTGTATTGATCGCCCAAAAAGAAAATCCTTCATCCAGTTAAAAACCCTTCCTCCAACCCCCATGATATCCAGCTTGATAAGTAGGCCTTCCTTTCACATCATATCATAGGCCTTCTCTACATTGAAGGAAATGGCTATCACCACCTCCTTATCATTGGCCTGTGCCTTCCATATGATTGACTCAAGGCACAATACAGGATCCATTGTTCCCCTGCCTTTTCTGAACCCATTTTAATCTGGTGACATTAGTCCTCCATTCTCCAGAAAGTAAGTCAGCCTTTCTGTTGTCATCCTTTCCAGAAGTTTACATACGTATGATGTCAACGCTATCGACCTATAGCTGATCCAGGGAGCCCAGATGTTCTCCTCTGACCCTCTCTCTTCCACGCTGGCCCTCTTCTGTCAGATTATTTGAGCTGTGCACCTTCAATAATGCCTGGGCTAACATCTCTGCCTTCTCCATGTCTCACTGCAACGATCTCCCCACTTTTCACCACAGGGAGATCCCAATCTCGTCTGACCCCACTCATCCTCTTAATCATCCACCATACCTCTCCCACAGGAGTGGTTCTGCCTATGTTTCCACAGAACCAGCGCCAACACTCCCTCTTAGCTGTCCCAATGATCCTCCTTACTACTGCTTGTGATAGGAATCACCAGCCTTGCAGCCCCTCCTATTACTCCTTTTACTCCATCATTCACTGTATCTATATCTGAATTGAGATCAACCTGAGACAGCTTCTATTCACCCATCTCCTCAATCCATGACCTACTGAATTTTGGCAGGCAAGAAAATGGCCTTGCCGAACCCCCCCCTTCTAATTTCCTTAATTTTGTGGCTAGAGTCAAATACTTTCTATAGAACAAACCTCACATCAGGATAGGCAACCAAAATTATTAATTTATGTATGTGTGTTATATTAAACAGAGGAGGGAGTAAAATGTAGGCAAGCAATAAACACTTCAGAACAACTACTAGTCGAATAACACATGGGAAAGACGACGAATTCTGGCAAAGGGATGTATTTATAGACATATTTATACATATGAAACAAATAGCCAAGCCGAAAACTGCAGACATTACTAGCATCTCCCCCTTGATCAAACCGCCATAAAAAAACGTATGAAACACAGCCTAACGTGATCATTGAAAGCTGCCTTGAAGGACACAAATAAAAAAAATGTTTCAGCTACTAAAATCAGTGAAATGTACAGAGGTAAAGACAGTTTCAGCTTAGATATTCAATTGATATTTGCCTGTAGTTTTCCTTACGTCCACCAACAGCAGTTAAGGACAAATCACATTTTTCAAATGTCAATAGGTCTTTAACCATTACTCCTAACACTTTCAAAACTGGTTGTAGCTAACCCAATGGCATAGACACACATTGCACACCCTTTAGTTTGTCAATTTTTTAAATATTTTTTTATCTCACATGGGTTTTACACAATTTTTTCAAAATGTAGAATTTCAATAGCTCCTTGGTCATGTGACCTAATGTCCCCTGACAACCCTTCTATATTGCACATTCTTGTTTGTGTAGTGTAAAATCACACGGTGTAATGTACATTTTTCAGTTTCAAATTTGCAATCGCTCCTTGGTCATGTCAATTACACACCTAAGAAGCATGCAGTGGATATACACCCATATTACATAACCTCTAGTCATGTATCTTCTATACTGTTGTACATTATTATTAGTTTGACAATTAGGGGGTTCAGTCCAGTGTTGTGTTTACCCTTTTCTTTAATATTTATCTACAATAATTGGTAGCTCTAAGTACTTATTTTCATGTTTTGGTCATGTTTTGGGCCTAAGTGGTACCAAGAACGAGATAGGAATCTCGGTCTAAAGAGACCAAACTTAACAATCATTTATAGCTAATGCTGTCTGGCTATGGGATACTCCTCTCTCAATTAAAAGTCTTCATTTGTAATGTTCCTAAGATCTGTTATTCGTCATGTGAGTTGAGAGGGGTGTGTCTTGGCTATAAATTATACTAAGAATTGTTTTGTAAGCACTCTCAGAGAATTCATTTATAGACACTGAATTGATCTCTGAGTCACAGAGCTATGGTGAAGCTCATATATAATTAAAGATGGACTTTATAATATAACTCTGACTTGTGTGTGGTTTGCTCTCTCAATGTTTAGTAATACAGGAAATTACCACAACACCACATACAGTATTTTTTTATTTTGTATTTCACCTTTATTCAACCAGGTAAGCCAGTTGAGAACAAGTTCTCATTTACAACTGCGACCTGGCCAAGATAAAGCAAAGCAGTGTGACACAAACAACAACACAGAGTTACACATGAATAAACAAATGTACAGTCAATAACACAATACAAAAGTCTATATACAGTGTGTGCAAATTAAGTAAGATTAGGGAGGTAAGGCAATAAATAGGCCATAGTGGCGAAATAATTACAATTTCGCAAATAAACACAAGTGAGATTTGCAGAAGATGAATGTGCAAGTAGAGATACTGTTGTGCAAAGGGGTCTGTAAAGTTTTGGTCTGGAGTGTCTCCCCCTTTGAAGTGGGGGATGACCGCGGCAGCTTTCCAATCTTTGGGGATCTCAGACGATACAAAAGAGAGGTTGAACAGGCTAGTAATAGGGGTTGCAACAATTGCGGTGGATGATTTTAGAAAGAGAGGGTCCAGATTGTCTAGCCCAGCTGATTTGTAGGGGTCCAGATTTTGCCGCTCTTTCAGAACATCAGCTAACTGGATTTGGGTGATGGAGAAATGGGGGAGTTTTGGGCAAGTTGCTGTGGGGGGGGGGATACATGGGCCGGGTGGATTAGAAAGGCCTGCTCGCTGAAGTGTTTTAGGGAGCGTTTGACTGTGATGAAGGGTGGTCGTTTGACCGCGGACCCATTACTGACACAGGCAATGAGGCAGTGATCGCTGAGATCCTGGTTGAAGACAACAGAGGTGTATTTAGAGGACAGGTTGGTCAGGATGATATCTATGAGGGTGCCCGAGTTTACGGATTTGGGGTTGTACCTGGTAGGTTCCATGATAATTTGGGTAAGATTGAGGGCGTCTATGTTAGATTGTAGGACGGCCGAGGTGTTAAGCATGTCCCAGTTTAGGTTGTCCCAGTTTAGGTCACCTAACATTAAAACTCTGAAGATAAATTGGGGGCAATTAATTCACATATGGTGTCCAGGGCGCAGCTGGGGGCTGATTTTTCAGCTATGATTTTACCACTCAGAATCCAGAATGGATATGAGTGGTAAAATACAATTGACTTGTTATCTGGTAAACTGCTACTATGTGTCAAGAAAAGAGCCCCAATTATGGGTTATTGTACTCCATTAAAAAAGGCCTGGTTTAGATTAAAAACTATTGCCCTGTGTCCCTGTTCATAGGGGCATGAGAGACTAGTCAGTGGTAGAATTGAGTTGGCACTTTATTGGCCCAAACACCCAAAGACCCACAAGGTTGAGGTTACTCATGTACAGTAATTAGTCATCCTTTTTTGTTGTTGCATTAATGCCTTGTGTCTTCTAACTGTCCAAAAATAGGATCCAAAGTGTTAGGAAATAGTTGTTCTCATAAATACAAAGGAGGATGTCGATCCTCATACCTCTGGCACATTAGTCAGACTGCCAGGCTGTGCACCACAGAGCCAATCAGGAGAGAATACATACAGGTCAATGGTGCCAATTGAAAGTCAAAGGGTGTGTTTGTGCCTTTTGGGTTCCTCTCTCTTTACAGAGAACCCCTGTGGTTCAAGTCTGCTCTGCGCATGTCTGAAAGTGACAGAGCCAGCAGCCAAGAGAGTTTTTCACAGTATGTTATAAAAAAGTATTAGACTTATGAATGTATGTAAAATGCTAATATGTATTAGATCCAGTACAATGGAATAACTAAGACCTGAATTTGAATGCAGCGTGTTCCGATTCCGCCTTCTCTTTCTGTCCAGCAGGGTCAACCAAAAACACTTGGCCTAATGGTTCATGCAGATACTGGGGAAGCAATATAGAAACGTATTGATCCGTGAAATGATTTCTCTATTAAATGACCCATATCACAACCCTCATAGCTCTTCACAAAAATGTATCTAAATCAATATCGGAAAAATGATTTTACTCACAAAAGACGTAGGAATGTATTTTTCCAGTTAGAAATAGTAGGCCATGCCATCAAATAACTATTTTCATCAGAAAAACAAATCCCCACATTTTGTAAGTTGTCTGCAGGTGGCTTGTTGTGAATGCACTCAAATATCATGTAAACTGTGTTCTAATACTCAATGTAGAAGGATTTGTCTGAATGTACAGTATATGAAAGTGATGCTATGAAAGGTATTCTTTCACGTTGTCAAACTCACTGTGACTGACAAATCACTGTGACTGACAAGTCACTGCCTATTACTGTGATTAAAAAGGGCATATGAAACATTGTTTTTCTTGAGGCCAACCGGAGCGCCTTCCTTTAAGCACCTCTGTTCGAACACCTCTCCTGTCCTTGATCCATTCCACATACAGCCATTTGCGGATCTTTTCAGTGTCCATGTGAAAGATAGCCATTACGAGGATGGAACATTTGCTGACTTAAGTTTTTTTAAACACCATGTAAAATGAAGGCCTTGTAAAACTTACAGATTTAAGTCTAATAGCATGAGATGAAAATGGACAAACTAGGGTGTGCAGTATAGAAGGGTAGTCAGTGGACACACTGAACCTTGTTTGAAGTCACATTTTTATTTTACCTTTATTTAACGAGGCAAGTCAGTTAAGAACAAATTCTTATTTTCAATGACGGCCTAGGAACAGTAGCTTAAGTGCCTGTTCAGGGACAGAACGACAGATTGTCAGCTCGGGGGTTTGAACTTGCAACCTTCTGGTGACTAGTCCAACATGTGTTATATTCTACATTCATTTCAAAATTCAAAGTGTGCATTTCAAATGGTATCAACAATATGCATACCTTGTTTTAGGTCCTGAGCTACAGGCAGTTAGATTTGGTTATGTCATTTTAGGCGGAAAAAAATGAATGAATGAGGTGCCACTGCGCAAAGGCAGCCCTCAAAATTCAGTTCATTGTTATGACTAGTTGCCGAAGTTTTAACGAACATGAAAGAGGTTTTGTAGCGTGAAATCCTGTGGAGGTGGTTGGGCAACACTGGGCTGTGACTGGCGCAGAGATGGCTGGAAACGTAGGGGGTTAGAGGTTGAGGATGACGAGATGAAGTATAGTGGTGGAGTCAAGAGAGTAAAGGTTAAGAATGTAGAATATAACACATTAGATCTGGTAAAAGATAATCCCGTTTTTTTGTTCCTTCATCTTTGAAATGCAAGAGAAAGACCATTAATGATCCTGTAGAGGGTTTACCGGGGTGCGGCTCAGGTCACTAACACTCATTCACACCAAACAAACGTTCAAACGGGGTTAACCAATTCACAACCAGTCACATAAGTCAACCAAAACACAATATTAAAGCACTTAAGTAAATCAATTCAAAATAAAGCACGAGGGAAAAGGACTCAATTGAACCATAAGCACACATGACATATGGACTAAGTCCCTCTGCAAATGAGCATCTGCTAAAGGACTCAAATGTCAATTTGCTTAGTGTCAGACTGACCTTTAAAATATAATTGCCCATGTAAACCAGCATAAAAGGTCTCTGGCCCATTTGGATTTTCATCCTAAATGAAAATTGCCATTTGAATATTGCCTCCATGATCCACTGCCATTGTCACTTCCCTTAAATAAAAATGTTATGGGCACCATTCTCAAATAGCATAGAAAAGTTGCCCGACTGATAATCATATTATGCTAATCAGTGCTGTGGGTGCCACAGTGACCACACCCCCAAAGCCAATTCCTCCTTTGGTCGCCTTTCCTTCCAGTTCTCTGCTGCCAATGATTGGAATGAACTGCAAAAATCACTGAAGCTGGAGACTCATATCTCCCTCACTAGCTTTAAGCAACAGCTGTCAGAGAAGCTTAGAGATCACTGCACCTGTACATAGCCCATCTGTGAACAGCACATCTATCTACCTAACTCATCCCCATACTGGTATTTATTTGACTCCTTTGCACCCCAGTATCTCTACCTGCACATTCATCTTCTGCCGATCTACCATTCCAGTGTTTAATTGCTATATTGTAATTACTTTGCCACCATGGCCTATTTATTTCCTTAAGTTACCTCATTTGCACTGACTGTATATAGACTTTTTTTATTTTGTTTATTCCATGTGTAACTCTGTGTTGTTGTATGTGTCGAATTGCTATGCTTTATCTTGGCCAGGTCGCAGTTGCAAATGAGAACTTGCTCTCAACTAGCCTACCTGGTTAAATAAAAATGACCAGCAGATTTGCCAGAGCATAGCAATGATTCTACAGGAGCCATTTTGTCCAACAGGTAGGCATACCAGGGCTGATGTAATTTATTTATTTTACCTTTATTTAACTAGGCAAGTCAGTTAACAAATTCTTATTTTCAATGACGGCCAAGGAACAGTGGGTTAACTGCCTTGTTCAGGGGCAGAACAGATGTGTACCTTGTAATGGCTTACTGCCTCCAGAATTAGCACACTTAATCCACTAAAAGGATTTAAAGTGCACAAATTGTAAAGCTTTTCATTTTGTACTTGCAAATGTTTGATAATTTAATCAAATAAACAATTTCACTAATGGTTTGGAAATCAGCTGATGTACAGCTGAAAAAGGGGTAGGGAAACAGTCACAGGACAATAAGGTATCACATACAACCACTAGATGGCAATAGCCCACATATCCAAACCATCAACCCTAATCACATTCAAATCAAATCGAATCAAATTTTATTTGTCACATACACATGGTTAGCAGATGTTAATGCGAGTGTAGCGAAATGCTTGTGCTTCTAGTTCCAACAATGCAGTAATAACCAACAAGTAATCTAACTAACAATTCCAAAACTACTGTCTTATACAGTGTAAGGGGATAAAGAATATGTACATTAAGATATATGAATGAGTGATGGTACAGAGCAGCATAGGCAAGATACAGTAGATGGTATCGAGTACAGTATATACATATGAGCTGAGTATGTAAACGAAGTGGCATAGTTAAAGTGGCTAGTGATACATGTATTACGTAAGGATGCAGTAGATGATATAGAGGACAGTATATGCATATGAGATGAATAATGTAGGGTAACACATTAGGTAGCATTGTTTAAAGTGGCTAGTGATATATTTTACATCATTTCCCATCAGATCCCATTATTAAAGTGGCTGGAGTTGAGTCAGTGTCAGTGTGTTGGTGGCAGCCACTCAATGTTAGTGGTGGCTGTTTAACGGTCTGATGGCCTTGAGATAGAAGCTGTTTTTCAGTCTCTCGGTCCCAGCTTTCATGCACCTGTACTGACCTCACCTTCTGGATGATAGCGGGGTGAACAGGCAGTGGCTCGGGTGGTTGTTGTCCTTGATGATCTTTATGGCCTTCCTGTAACATCGGGTGGTGTAGGTGTCCTGGAGGGCAGGTAGTTTGCCCCCGGTGATGCGTTGTGCAGACCTCACTACCCTCTGGAGAGCCTTACGGTTGTGGGCGGAGCAGTTGCCGTATCAGGCGGTGATACAGCCCACCAGGATGCTCTCGATTGTGCATCTGTAGAAGTTTGTGTGCTTTTGGTGACAAGCCGAATTTCAACCTCCTGAGGTTGAAGAGGCGCTGCTGCGCCTTCTTCATGATGCTGTCTGTATGAGTGGAGCAATTCAGTTTGTATGTGATGTGTATGCCGAGGAACTTCAACTTACTACCCTCTCCACTACTGTTCCATCGATGTGGATAGGGGGGTGTTCCCTCTGTTTCCTGAAGTCCACAATCATCTCCTTAGTTTTGTTGACGTTGAGTGCGAGGTTCTTTTCCTGACACCACTCCGAGGGCCCTCACCTCCTCCCTGTAGGCAGTCTCGTCGTTGTTGGTAATCAAGCCTACCACTGTTGTGTCGTCCACAAACTTGATGATTGAGCTGGAGGCGTGCGTGGCCACGCAGTCGTGGGTGAACAGGGAGTACAGGAGAGGGCTCAGAACGTACCCTTGTGGGGCCCCAGTGTTGAGGATCAGCGGGGTGGAGATGTTGTTGCCTACCCTCACCACCTGGGGGTGGCTCGTCAGGAAGTCCAGTACCCAGTTGCACAGGGCGGGGTCGAGACCCAGGTTAGTCGATGAACAGCACTCTCACCGTGACAATTTTACAAAATGTCTTCATTGCCCAACAATGTAGTTTCAAAAGTTACTTATCAATAAAATAAGATTCTTAGCTCATCATGTGGCAAATGTAAGGTAAAAAAGATCAGGGTAACAATACTTTGCATCGAATGGCTTTGTTCTGTCAATTTCCTACAAGCTTTTTGAAAACACCTGGACTGAGGAAAAATACAGTAAGATCAATCACACAAAGTCATAGTGTATCCTTGTAAATAGAAGTAACCCAATGCCACTTATCAATTGTGTGGGCAGTTAAACCCATGAAACCATGTCAGTTAGTGTACATTACAGGTGTGATCAAGTAAGAGTGGACTCAGGAGACCGGGTTGTGTCTTTCATACACTTTATTGTCAGCACTCGACAGAGCGAGGTACAGCAGGTGCATGCCAGGGACAAGAAGATGTTTACTTCTTGGTGGTCTCCTCCTCCTTTGACAGGGTCTTGATGATCTCCTCTTTCTTTGCTGCCAGGCGCTCCTCTCTGCGCTTACGGGCCTCCTTTGTCTTGGAACGACGGGCCTCAGCCTGGTCACTGCAGAGAGAAAAGTGGTAAAATAATGCTGAACCCAAATGTACATCTTACCAGCTACAAACATTCCCATATAAATATCTGCTTTTAAGTGCTCATCAGCTCAGTTCTGAGCAGCATAGAAAAGTCTTAAGGCAGATGGGAGTTGGTTTTAGACGTACCACAGAAGCTTCTTGCGGGCCTTGTCTGCCTTCAGCTTGTGGATGTGCTCCATGAGGATACGCTTGTTCTTGAACACGTTACCCTTCACCTTAAGGTAGAGGCTGTGGTACCTGCGGGAAGGAAAGGGGCAAAACAAGAATAGCAAATCAATCTACAGTACATGCTTTAAACAATTCAATAAACACAAAATAATTTAGCAACCCATGAGCTACATTTGAATTTCCTTCCTAAATCAAATAGGAATTTGAACAGGGGTTAATCAGATAGCCAAGAGAAACATAACATCACAAATTTCAGCAAAGTTTGCGAAACCATTCTCAGGGAATCATCATTTTTTACCAATATAACCCTGGGTTGTTTGTTAGCCATTATAACTAGCTAGTTTAGCCTAGGCTAGTAGTTAGTTCAATATAATCAATGTGTAACAGACATCCTTGAAATGGACCCAATAGGAGTTGCCTTGTGAATCTTTATACTCAAGGGTGGATGTGGAGAACTTACATGTGCCTGTCAATCTTATGGGACTCCCTGTAGCGACGGAGAAGACGACGCAGGATTCTCATGCGACGCATCCAGGACAGCTTCTCTGGCATACGGGCATTGGCTGTACCCTTTCTCTTACCTGGTAGGATGGGGGAAGGGTGTTAGGCCTGAGATATTAATACTATACCACAAAATTCAGTATCCTGTTTTCAGTACAAAACAGTCATGTAAATAAAATGACTACCTGATTGGGTTTCGCGATCACTAGTCGATATAGCTATGAGACGTAGGACAGCATTCACTCACCAATTCCTGTGTGCCTTCCCTTGCGACGTGCCAGCGTGTTCTTGCGGCAGCGGGCACGAGAGTGCACCGTGACAGGCTTGCGGATGATAAGACCATCCTTTACCAGTTTACGGATCTGCTGGCCTGAGAGGGGGAAATTGGTTAGACAAGGCAGATGAATTTACAGCAACAAATCAATAATCAGTCACCTACTGTGTAGATTATGCACCGGCTACATTACCTCCATCACACAATACCAAAATAACGTGGTAAAAAACAGATTGGCTGAATCCTTACGGGAGTTGGCGTTAGCAATCTCATTGGTCTCGTTGGGGTCCAGCCATACCTTCTTCTTGCCACAGCGCAGGACGCTGGAGGCAAGCCTCTTTTGAAGCCTGAGCATGCTGGGTTAGAGATGAAGAGTTAGCTAACGCATTACACTTTAACGCATAACTGTGTGTTGCCAACAGTATAACTTAAGTGTGTAGTGTGACCATGGGTTAATCAGATAGCCAAGAGAAACGTGACATCACATAGTTCAGCATCGTTTGGGTTGATCGTTAGCCATTATTGCCAAGTTAGTTCGATGCTGATGATTAACGTTACATTGGTTGCAACTGGGCTAACGTTACTCGACGTTAGGATAGTAACGTTATCTAACTAGTCGTGTAGCTAAATATCATCCACTATGTTTCTGTTCTTAGAAAGTGACATGTTTGACAATTAATTGTACAAGACACAAGTAACCCGTTTGCTAATATAAACGGGGAATATTAGTCAAAATCGTGAGGCCAGTGTCCAGGTAGGTGTAGGTAGCTAACATTATTACTATAGATGGCCAATACTAACTAAATGTGGTACACCAAATTTGATAAGACAGGCTAACGTTTGCTAGCTACACTACTAATGGCAACTTTCAGATATGGAACATAGACATTGTTGATACTAACAATAAGGGAATCCGATTTTTCTTAACGATCATAATCTATTCAGCTATGTTACAGAGGTTTCTCGCATTTGTTTAACGTTAGGCCTGAATTTCTCGCCTCAGAATTATTGGTTGACAACATGGCATCCCTGGCTTGGTACATCGTGCGGCACATTTACACATGAAACGTCGTTTTTCCAAAATAAAATATGTCAAGGGACTTCAACGGTAGTGTCGCGTAAACTTTAGGGGAACCGTAGTAAACGTTTAATGGGCAATACATTCGTATTTTATTTAATATATGAGAATTTAGACTCGCACAAAGTATGTATGCTTACCTCATGGCTGCTATTGCAATAGAAAAAGGAAGGGTTGCGAGACCGACAGGGCACTACCATTAAAACTACAGGAGAATCCAAAATTAGATATACACCAGTTATTTTGTGAAATAAACGAAATACAAATAATATGTTTTTCATGTGAAGAGTTCGTATTAAAATACTAATTGGTGTAAAAAAAAAAGTTAGAGAGAGCGATATTGTCTGAAATTATAAGATAAAGTGTTTAGAAAGTATGTTCTCCCCTTATCTGGGAATAATAGTATATTCCAACGGTGGGGAGAGATTTCGCACGGCATTGTGGGTGAAATCATACAAAATGCAACTCACTACTCCACCACAAGAGAGCAATGTTGAAGCCAAAGACAGCTGACTGACACTGACAGACGGAAAGTTTAGACAAGTAGCCCAATAATTATATTGTAAGGACCCTGTGTTTATATGCGCGGAAGTCGACTCTGCCGCACAAACAAACTTTTACGGCACAGTCGATAGCGCGCCGGAGCTCGGGCTCGAAGGTCGATGGTTCGAGACCTGCTCCCTGCTTGTTTAATTACAATATTTTTGGTCTTTTGACCGATCAGATCACCTCTGAAAAACATATGTGAAAAGATCTGATGTTTAGCATGTACTTTTACTAAAGTATGGCAATTGAGTAATTGTCCCATCACTGTACATTTAAACAAGATACTTTTAGACTTTTTTACTTGAGTTATTTTCTATTAAGGTATCTTTACTTTTACACAAGTATGACAATGGAGTACTTTTTCCACAACTTTGAAGGAGACCCTAAAGTTGAAGACAAGTTTGTGTGACATGCATTGTGTGATTTCCTCTATTTAACTAACTAGGCAAGTTAGTTAAGAACAAATGTATATTTACAATGAAGGCCAACAAAACACACGTCACGACAAGAGAGACAACACTACATAAATCCTCGACTTCGGCGATGTCATCTATAAAATGGCCTCCAACACTCTACTCAACCAATTGGATGCAGTCTATCACAGTGCCATCCGTTTTGTCACCAAAGCCCCATATACTACCCACCACTGTGACCTGTACACTCTCGTTGGTTGGACCTCGCTTCATACTCGTAGATAACCTGTAGCCAGAGGGTTTGGCGACAAGTCTCTGCTAGGTAAAGCCCCGCCTTATCTCAGCTCACTGGTCACCATAGCAGCACCCACTCGTAGCACGAGCTCCAGCAGGTATATCTCACTGGTCACCCCCAAAGCCAATTCCTTCCAGTTCTCTGCTGCCAATGATTGGAATGAGCTGCAAAAATCACTGAAGCTGGAGACTCATATCTCCCTCACTAGCTTTAAGCACCAGCTCTCAGAGCAGCTCACTGATCACTGCACCTGTACATAGCCCATATGTAAACAGCCCATCTATCTACCTCATCCCCATACTATATTTATTTATTTATCTTGCTCCTTTGCACCCCAGTATCTCTACTCGCACATTCATCTTCTGCACATCTACCATTCCAGTGTTTAATTGCTATGCTGGAATTACTTCACCACCATGGCCTATTTATTGTCTTAACTCCCTTATCTTACCTCATTTGCACTCACTGTATGTAGACTTTTTGTTTTATTTTTTTTCTACTGTATTATTGACTATGTTTTGTTTATTCAATGTGTAACTCTGTGTTGTTGTATGTGTCGAATTGCTATGCTTTATCTTGGCCAGGTCGCAGTTGCAAATGAGAACTTGTTCTCAACTAACCTACCTGGTTAAATAAAGGTGAAATGAAAAAATAATACAAAATAAAGAGAGACCTAAGACAACATAGCAAGCCAGAAACACATAACACAGCATGGTAACAGCACAAAACAGACTACAAACATTATTGGGCACAGAAAACAGCACAAAGGACAAGAAGTTAGAGACAACAATACATCACGCAAAGCACCCACCACTGTCAGTAAGAGTGTCCATTATTGAGTCTTTGAATGAAGAGATTGAGATAAAACTGTCCAGTTTGAGTGTTTGTTGCAGCTCGTTCCAGTCGCTAGCTGCAGCGAACTGAAAAGAGGAGCGACCCAGGGATGTGTGTGCTTTGGGTGACCTTTAACAGAATGTGACTGGCAGAATGGGTGTTTTATGTGGAGGATGAGGGCTGCAGTAGATATCTCAGATAGGGGGGAGTGAGGCCTAAGAGGGTTTTATAAATAAGCATCAACCAGTGGGGCTTGCGACGGGTATACAGAGATGACCAGTTTACAGTGGAGTATAGAGTTCAGTGATGTGTCCTATTAGGAGCATTGGTGGCACATTTGATGGCCGGATGGTAAGGAACATCTAGCCACTCGAGAGCACCCATAAATTATTTCTCCGTAATGTAGCAATCTCTGAACTGAAAGAGGTGTACACCCCGCACACTGTCGAGAAAAGTAATACATCCAAAATTGAGGCTTGAAAGCAAAATAAAGATTTTTATTAGAACATCACGGTGCCCAACAAAAATCAAGAATGGAATGTGAAAACAAAACACAAACGTTTCGTCCTCAGGCCATCCTCAGTGTAAATCATCAGCAGCACGCACACCTGGCTTCTATTTCAAAGGATAATTGCATATGATCAAGCAAGGCAGTACATCAGCAAATCAATAAATCAGTACCTAGTACAACAGAATGCATGATCTAGATTATATACAAAATGTACAAATGCGGACTGAGAAATATCATCAATTATTGCTTTTACATATACCATGTGAACATTTCCTCTGAATAAACAACACAGGATTTTAATAGAGAATGGAGCTAAAGAGACCACTAGATGGGGATATCGATCACCAATAACAGGCAATATACCAGCTACAGAAAACATTTCAATAACAATTCTTAATTCATCAAATCGAATTATATTTGTCACATGCAGTGACAATTTTAGCATGTACATTTTGGTGGGGAAATATATATATTTTTAAGTGGATGCATACCAGCAAAGCCACTATACAAAACACAACACCAGACCTGCTGATGGCGCTGACAGAGATGGTCGCCTCGCTTCGAGTACTTAGGAAACAATGCATTATTTCTTAGATTGTTACACATTTGTGTGTATAAGGTAGTTGTTGTGGAATTGATTACTTGTTAGATATTACTGCATTTCGCTACACTCGCGTTAACATCTGCTAACCAGGTGAAAGTAAGAGGGCTAAATAGACCAAATTAATAGGGTGAGGCACATGGGCTACTAACATCTTACTACACAACATACACTTAGTATTACTTTCTTAGCTACAGTATACATATCTCCCTGGCATATTACATCCTTTATGCAGCAGCATACCACACATTTTTGGACTCCCCTTGTTGTGCTGTGCTCACTTGAACAGGAAGGTAGCGCGGCGGTCCTCTGTGGACAAATTTTGTCATCAAAGTCTGGCATTCTCTGGATTTATGGTGCTTTCAAAACAGCTGGGAACTCAGAAAAAACAAGGTTGAATCATGATGACGTCATTGATCTTCAGGTCGTAGCTCTAGAAAGAGGCCGGATTTACAATTCTGAGTTGGATGATCGTTCAAAACGTATTTTCCCAGTCGGACCTTGTTTATTCCTGACTTCCCAGTTGTCTTGAACTCACTGAAGTCACTTTTTTTTCTGCAGTTCCAAGTTAACAGTTGTTTTGTGTGCGGCACAAATCATGCTTCATTGACAGCGTGGTCAATGTTGAGTGTTTATCATTTTAAACTTGGAAACTTGGAAATTAAACTTAATCCCAGATTTGGGACCACACAGCCACTCCACTGAATAGCAGGCTAGTGATTGCTTTTTAATACTTGCAGTTAGCTACTGTCACTGATTCCTTCCAAACGACTCATTGTTGAATGAGGGGTGGGGGGGGGGGGGGGGGCAATGTTCAGGAGTCTTATGGTTTAGGGGTAGAAGCTGTTTAGAAGCCTCTTGGACCTAGACTTTGCGCTCTGGTACTGCTTGCCGTGCGGTAGCAGAGAGAACAGTCTATAACTAGGGTGGTTGGAGTCTTTGACCATTTTTTGGGCCCTAAACATAAATGCCCTCCAAGCCATTCAGGCTACCCAACAGCATAGAATGCAACTGACATCTCTCTTCTTAATGAGAAGGCAATGCAACGTGGAGTACCTCAATACACCCCATAGCCGTGGTATATTGGCCATATACCACGAACCCCCCGAGGTGCCTTATTGTTATTATAAACTGGTTACAAACGTAATTAGAACAGTAAAAATAAATGTTTTGTCATTCCCGTGCTATATGGTCTCATATACCACGGCTTTCAGCCAATCAGCATTCAAGGCTCGACCCATCCAGTTTATAAAAGCACATAACCTACATGTACACACTTCCACTCAGGACACACACACCACAGAACTGCACTGATAAAGGGACATTCCTTGCATGAGGACCTCACATAAATACTTTACACTGGACAGAAGAAGTGGACGAAAACCAATCTACAGTCAATACATACCTGTGTGTGTTTTAGATTCATGAAGCTCCCCAATGAGGACATATTGAAGAAGACTACTTATTCAGACAGGATTTCCCCCTCTCTATTTTATTTTTATATTCGTTCTTGCTACTGCTATTTTTTTATTTAAAAAAGGGACATTTTCATTAAGCTTTTCATGATGTATTAATGGGAAAATGTATTTGTAAAAATGCAATGTTCAGGAGTCTTATGGTTTATATACTGAAGTGAAGTTGATAAATACACAAAAAGGATGGTGGTCAGATTCAGTAAGAACATAGTAAGAAGTTCTAGATTAACCTAGCAGGCCACAGTACCTTCAAGACTGTTGGAAAAGCATTCCAGGTGAAGCTGGTAGAGAGAACGTCAAGAGTGTGCAAAGCTTTCATCAAAGCAAAGGGTGGAAACTTTGAAGAATGTCAAATATAAAATATTGATATATATATTTTTTAACACTTTTTTGGTTACTACATGATTCCATATGTGTTATTTCATAGTTTTGATGTCTTCACTATTATTCTACATTGTAGAAAATAGTAAAAATAAAGAAAAACCGTGGAATGAGTAGGTGTGTCCAAACTTTTGACTGGTACTGTATTTATGACCATTATAACAATGTAGTGCTCAGGAGAGTAACGTGCTGAAAGGGAACATATGGGGAAACTAAAATGGAATCTACAATTGATTCTAATGTCTCATGATTTGAATGTAATGTTACCTTATCTGTGTACAATTGGAATAAATGTACAGTATAATTATCATCATCAGGACTATATTGATGCTTTTCATGTTTCTCTGTGTGGAGATTAAATGAGCGATGAGACAGATACAATTTCGTTGATGTACCACTTGCCAACAAGTGCCTACAGCGAAACATGGAAAGAGGCGAGTATCTAAAAATGTGGATATCATCTGTGCTTCGATCAGGTTGCAACCTAGCCTAATTACCTTACCCATTACCCAAACACAAGACATCCCTTCCGCGATGGTCTCTCATTGATTGATCAGTGATGAGGGTGGGGCCTGGTCAATGGGGCGTGGGCCTCTTCCGTTCGCATCTGGAATCTCGAGTGGAGCGCACCGTCCGAATTGCCTGCGCGAATAAACGGAGGGTGGTGAGCTCGGCGGCTGTAGACGACGCAGCTGTTGCTTTTGTACTCCACTCGGGAAGCACCCTCTGGGAAACAACGGCAAGTAAATTCTCTTCGTTGACAATGACTATAGCGATATCATCATAAATATATGAATGAGAAAATAGAATTGAAAAAGTAAATCAATGGTACAGAAAGGTAGTATGTCCAGGACGCCTTCGACTTCAACCCAGGAGACCCAAATGGACATGTTTGATCAACATCCTCACACACAGGTAAGCAGTATAGGCTACAACTTAATTCTACCCGTGAAATCTCATCGTAGGTTTGATGAGCCAGTCCGCCTGTTGCTGAAGCTTTTGTTTAGACATTTTGACAGTCCACAGTTTCACTTGTCATAGCAGGAACGATACAAGCAGGAAAGCAGGTGAACGATTTTAAACCAGCTGCGGATAAGATTTCGTGGAGTAGGCTATAATTCCCAGAGCAAAAAAAAAAAAAAAAAAAACGTTATGTGAACTGTATCAGTGGGCCCAATAACCAGTGTAATAACCAAGTAATGCATGTATTCTTCATCAATTATAGTAAAAGCATTGGTTTGGTCACAGAGGGCCACTAATATGGTAATTAACTGTGGCTGCTGTGTGTCCCTTTGGATGGATTTCCTTCTGCTGTTTCTCGTTACCAGCTGCTGCTGTTTCACTTCCAAATAAAACCACAGGAATGATTGGCTATGACCTTTTTTTTTTCATATATTTTTTTAAAATGACAATTTATGTGTTGTATGACATGACAATTTTTGGTTTGACCATTTGCTGGTTCGCTTTCATTGTGTAGTAAATCAAATGCAATCATTCCACAAAGCTGCCTGCCTATTATTGCAGGCTAATGCTAAATGATGTTTGAGTAACAAACTCTGATGTCTTTTTCTGCAATTAGCGCAATGTGCCACATGTTACTAGATGGATGAAGTCCCCAAAGGGATGCAAGCCACGCCCACGTATTAATGGCCTGTGTGGACAGTGGACACAATTTTCTTCTCTCATCCATTTTTGCCTTCATGCAGGAGTAAGGACACCGAATTCTGTTTAAATGGCTTTATACTCATACTCATGCACTGTTATTCCTTTGCTGACAGGAACCGTCATGGCATCAAAGTGATGCGGATTAATGATGAGGATCGCTAACAAACTTTTTCTGAAATGATAGGGGATGCATGGCATACTCCCCTTGGCAGACACATTTAATGGAATAAGATCACACATAAGTATCATATCATGTGTTAAAATGCCCTCCCTTATAGCCACGCCTATTCTGCCCTCCAAAGAAAACAGCATAGTGGCTGTTGTTCTTTTAGAACTCGAAATGTTCAGAATGTAACTTTTTCTGTAGCTATAAATGGCACTCAGGAAGTTACAGAATATGATATCACTGGATACATGGGCACGATTGGACGTACAATTGAGTGAAGAGAAGTAAATAGGAGAATGACCAGAACAAACCCGCCCACGCTAAGCTCCATCATTGTCTCTCCACGGAAACCAGGACGTCACAGAAAAACAACACAGAAAAACAACACAGGCTGTATTACAACCCAAACACCTCACGCCATGCCAAGTGTGCTTCCTGCACGCCTCACTCTCCCACTCTTTCTCTCTCCATCTCTCTCTCCCTTCCCCATCATTCTTTCTATCTCTCCATCGCTCTCTCTGACTGTTTCTTTTAGCTGTCAGATTTCTATCCCTTGCGTGTTGGCGCTGTGCTGAGAGACAGATGGACCCCCCCCCCTCCTTGTGTCCTGTGGCGGGGAAGGGTTTGTGCGTGGCACTTGGATCAATTAGATATAAAGTTCACACGTACCTGCGGGCGGGTTACGCCGGCATATTTATAACTCGGCGGTGGAGTGACGACCGGGGGACCGAGCTTAGAGGATGCGTCCCAAATGGCGCCGTATTCCCTACATAGTGTGCCTATGTTGACTAAAGTCCTGTGGGTCCTGGTCAAAAGCAGTGCACTATATAATAGAGATAATGGTGCCATTTGTAACCTCCTGGAGGAAAGGCCCCCCCAGCAACACTGAATGGCAACAACCGACCCAAACAGAGATGGAAATATATGAGCAGGCTGCCGAAGAATCCTGAACTCATCCAAATCAAGCCTGGTAAACGATAACTCAGATTATAGATTGTGTTTGTTCTCCTGCGAGCAGCACCGGCTGTTGCTGTACGATTGCCTGGAGAATATTCGACTGTGCTCTGTTAAAGTTGGAAGACGGCGACACACCACAGGCTGGTCCTCCCATCCCTCCCCAGTTTACAGTTCCTGTCTAACAGAGCAGCGCTCGCGTCACACCCCCCTCTAATTAGTCACTTAGCCCTGAAGGTTGTTTACCAACAGGAAACCTCCCCTCCCTACTTCCCCGGTATGGCATTTCCCTGGCCTTTACTGTAGCCAGACTCTCCACAAAGGTTGTTTAAAGCACAGGCAGAGCCATACCTCTGGGGACTACGGTGCCCCGGCTCAGTGATGATGAGAGGGGGAGCTGAACGACAGCTGGACCGGACCTCGAGCTTGATTCGAACTCTCTAACAGCTGGTCCGTAGCTCACACTGAGGAGTATTCTGATTAGAACTCTAGTCAAGTGGGTGTCTGTTAAAGTTGGTCATAGCTGTGGGTGCAGGTGTGTGCGTGCGTGTACGCATGCTTGCCTGCGTGTGAGTGTGTGGGTGAAGGTGGAGGTGGTTGGCTTGGGTTTCTGGGAGCAGGTGTGTGGCGAAAAACTGTACAGTTTGTGCTCAATGTGAGCATGATTTTGTACATGCACGAGAACATGGCTCTGAGAGGTTGATAATGTTTCTGAATGCAGGAATATGCCCCATGTGGGTGTCTACTTTTGAACCCTGCACATATTCAACCATACAGTATGTGTGTGTGTGTATTAATATAATAATAATAATATATGCCATTTAGCAGACGCTTTTATCCAAAGCGACTTACAGTCATGTGTGCATACGTATTGTATGTTCCTGTTTACTATTCTTGTGGCTTCCGCTCAGTCATCTGTACACACACATCTGTACACACACATCTGTACACACACATCTGTACACACACATCTGTACACACACATCTGTACACACACATCTGTACACACAAGAGCCCACCAGTCTTCCTGATTGCCAACAAATGCAATTAGCCGGCACTGCGTATCCATGGTGACGTGACCAGGGTGGGCTCTAATGCAATGGAGGGCCCTGCCCAGGCCGGATAGGCAATTTTCCAGGGATCAGCCAATCACATTACAGGGTCCCAACCTACATGAATAATGACAAGTAACGGAGGTTGAACATGAAGCCGAGCTAAGAGGGTGGGAGTACACTGGTGCTGGGAGAGGATCAGGACACATTGTCTCCTCTTAACTCCCATCTCTGGCAGCGCTCCATCTGCTCTGGTCATCGTCCCTGAAGCTCTCCTGATCACAGAGTCCCAGTATCATAAACAATTTAATTTTGTGGTGATGAGATGAATTTACCGCGAGAACAACGCTTGGGCGGCTTCGTAATGTTCTCTCAACAGAAAATATGTTTTGTGAACATAACTTCTGTTCAAGTGTACTTTTTTTAATGAAGACTTGCTTTGCGAAGCTTGCCCTAATGTCTATACTTGGTCTCTGGTCTCCTCATCTTCCTTCCTTCTAGGGAAAGTATTCCAAGCGGAAGAGCCGCTTCAAGCGCTCCGATGGAAGCACCTCCTCTGACACCACCTCCAACAGCTTTGTCCGGCAGGTAAGACACCTTTTTTTTGCCTTATTCTGTGCCTGTATTGTACCTTGTATTGTACAGCCTGATTCCTCTAGTGATACGTTGAAGAGATTCATAGGTGAGAACAGCCCGCCATGCGGCAGCACTGTTAGCGCCTTCTCATGTATGTAACCCAAACGCGTTTGCATGGCCACTCGCACGCGGCCGTCAAAGCCCTCTGCAGTTGAACTTACATTACACGTTGCTATTCTCTTACTCCTCCCCCTTTCCTTTCCTTCGCTGTGCAATAGCTGTCTTGTTTATTTTTACCCCCCTTGACCTATCTCTGTCGCCCCACATTTATGTTGCTCCCATGATCACAATTGATGCCTCTGCAGTCCTCCCCAGTGGATGCCCTCACCTACCCAGGACTCAACGTTTTTCACTATGAATCAACAATAGACTGGGCAGACTGATGCAGCTTGGATAAGCACAAGACAGAGGGTGAGAGAGTGTATCGTAGGGACTCCAGGAGATAGATCTCCACAATCCTGATTATGACAATCCTGGTTCCGGGTCCTCATGTTGGGCTCAGACCCTCCCCAGCACGCCCTCCCTGGTTCCCCGTGGTGCATTGATCAACACTGTGTCAGGGTGAGCCCATGGAAGCCTGCTATTCTCCAGCTTTCCCATGGAGGAAATGAACACAAGGTACCAGACAGAGGCACTTCCTTTCCGGGGGTCTGGAGAGAGGGGAAGGGGTTTAAGGTGACACACGTGTGTCACCTCCATCACAGCTCATCATGCGGACATGACATTTTATTAAAGGGGCCCTGTGTCATGCCACCATGCGTCCCCTTTTCCTCCTCGACTTCTCTCAGTTGAGCCGGAAACGTTTCGCCCCTGTCTGATGACATTAACCTTAAAAAACTCCCCTCTCTTGGCAGTGAACACAGGGAGTGTAGCCCTCCTGTGGATTCTAAAGGTTAGCTAACTTCATCCTCACTGGCACATCTCCTCGTTAACTCTCTGTAAGTCTGCTCTGAGCCGGACATGCACGGTAGGAGGGGCCATTAAAGTGGGTGTTTCCCAAATGGATACCAACCTGTATACATCCTGAATTTGCGGTAAATGCTGCATTTAGATGTCATAATTTACTATATCGGCAGGCTATGTTACGTCTATGAATGCAGCTAGCTATGTTTCCCCCCTCTTTCTAAGCTTTAGTCTCACGCACACTGTCACACAATCAGCCAGCGGTGGAGCTCGTACACTGCCTGGTTTCCATAGCAACCGGCACACTGAATCTCCCCTCTGTGTGCAGGCGCAGTGGGATGGAGAGGAGGAGAGGATGGTTAGATGGATTAATGTGTGCGTGTGTGTGTACACAAGAATAGAGTACTTTAGATACACAGGGAGTGGCAGGCATGTAGTAATGAGCACTATTAGTTGCTGTGATTGTAACCTGGGAAAGAAGAGGCAATATGGATGTGAAAGACACAAGATGGATATCAGATGCACCTCTTGTCCCCTTTGCCTCTTTGGAATTGTTCATCGCTGGTACAATGTCTGGGCTGACTGAAGAGGATTTGAGGATTCAATTCTACATCTCTCTCTCTCTCTCTCTCTCTCTCTCTCTCTCTCTCTCTCTCTCTCTCTCTCTCTCTCTCTCTCTCTCTCTCTCTCTCTCTCTCTCTCTCTGTCTATCCATCTATTTCTCTTCTCTCTCCTTTCTCCTCTCTCTCTCTCTCTCTCCCTCAAACACACACACACACACACACACACACACACACACACACACACACACACACACACACACACACACACACACACACACACACACACACACACACACACACACACACACACACACACACACACACACACATTCAGATGGGTTTTTGTGATCAATACAGTGGACTGTCTGGCAATGGCCTCCAGCTGTACTACCATAGAGACATGAGATGAGCTAACCCCCTACACAACACAGTCAGTGAAGGACCATAATCACTCTGGCATCCCTGGGGGCTCATTCGCAGGGGTTCAGTTTCCTTCTTTTGCCATTCCATTTAGAGCTACTGTGTCAGTCCAACGCTATTAGGTCACGATGAATCACAGAATATTATTTTTTGACGGCACCAGGGTCAAGTCAATTGTCTGTTTGACAACAGAGGGGGTTGTGTTACGTAAAAGAAGGCTGCTCCAAGCTCAGGACAAACAAATGAAATTCTGCGACCGCAATGTTCACAGGATGAAGCCAATCTTTAATAATACACCCTGAAATCACCTCTTCTCATTTGAGTGAGGAGAATTTGATAAACCGATAGTTACAGTTTCCTCCATCTGAGTGGCAGTTAGTAATTTTTCCTCATTGTTTTTCACCCTTGTGATTTTCCTCAGCTGTGTGGGAGAGAAATCCTGCTAGAGTGTATGTTCCCTTTCCATTGGAAGAGAAAATGTCATCAGTCCTTCTGTCAGTGCAGCCTGGCAGTCGGCTGCTTCTCTTTGAGGAGAGAGAACCAAACAGTAGTCTGAGTGGCTGACACTTGGGATTGGCTCTGAGAATACTAGCCTGCCTGGTTGCCTGGCTGCCTGGTTGCCTGTCTCTCTGGCAATCTGCTCCTCATGCTGTGGCCCGGCTGGCTGCCTGTTCATCACCAGTCAGTCAACCACTCCTAGCGGTCCGCCATGGCGTGGCACCTGTCACAGTGTCAGAGGTTGCCCTCTGCTGGTGGAATAGAGAGACACCAGAGCTGTGCGTTCCCCTCCCCTCCCCTCCACCCCGCCTTCCACCCCCTGCTCTCCTAGCTTAGACCTAGATTCAATCAGATCAAGCGTTAACCAGCGATAGTAAAACACCCACATAGCTGATGTACAGTCATGTAGCATACAGCCCGAGCCCCACCCCCCACCCCACCCCCTTAAAAAAAACATACATGAACACAATTTTTTTGTTGTTGTTATTACAGGAAATTCACTTGAGAAATAAACACTTTATCTTAGTCTCATGGCAAAATGTGTAGAATAGTAGGACATTTGCTCAGGGATTCTTGAAAGTTGGGACGATCCTTGTCCGGCAGGGAAACGTTATAGTTTAAAACAATTATTTTGTTGTGTTATTTGTGCTTAAAATGTACATATATTTAGAGTTTTCGAACTACCTTCAATAATAGTCATTTCCATGTCGGCTCCATGCCTGGAAATGCAAAGGATCCCAATTTCAAACTCTCCAAAAAAGTGTTTCAAAAAATAAAATACAAATGGCAATAATGGATATTAATTGAAAAATAATGTCTTGTGATTAAACTGTGATTCCAAATAGATGTGTCTGGAGATTTGGTCAACAGCGTTTAGATTTGTTTAAAATCCTAAATTAATCAGGAATGAGCAGCATCAGCTATACCATAAGGACCACTTATTCATGTCCTCATTACATATATAGTGCAATGCATGGTCTCTACTTTTGATAGATTTAAACCATCACCGTGGTCACAACCATAAATGGTCAACTCCATCATCCTTATAGATTCAAATGGAATATGAATTTTGGTTCAAATATGTTACATTTAAGTAGCTTTTAGAGTCATACAGCAACTGAGGAAAAAAAACAAATTGCTACTGTGTATACCACTTGAATGAAGAAGAAAAATGCCATTTTGATCAACTCCGTAAAATATCAACTCAATTTTTGTCTAACGTCAACTCCGTCAGATTTTTGTCTAACGTCAACTCCGTCAGATTTTTGTCTAACGTCAACTCCGTCAGATTTTTGTCTAACGTCAACTCCGTCAGATTTTTGTCTAACGTCAACTCCGTCAGATTGCTGAAAGATCTGATAGAATGGTTGTTGTTTTTTTATTGGCGATTTTGAAGTGAATCATTTCACAGATGTTTGTATTGAACTTTTCATTTTAGAGGCAAAAATATGTCGGTCTTGAGTCAACTTGTCAACTATGTCACAGATGGCTAACCAAGATTCTGAAGAAAAAAAATGTAATCACTGTTCTGCATCATATGCTTAATCAATTAAAGTATTTTCTGTGATGGACCTCAGGGATAATGTTAGCTTTAGAAACGTTATTTTCTGTTCTAAATCTAGAAAAACGTGCCAAAATGCTAAAGAAGTGATGCCCTGAAGCATTTAATAGTGCTATAAAACAAAAGAAAGTTTGGAGATTTGGATGACATATTTGAATAATTGAACGTTAATATTTGAATCTAACGTTAGCATTAGAATTGCTTGGACCTTGTGGGGTGGGGTGGGGGGGCTACGCCACTGCTGATGTTTTGGCGGTGTCAGAGGTGGAACTGCGTTGGGACTGTCAAATCGATGAGCAGCTGCTCTTGTGATCGTTGTCACGAAGCCACATCCATTCCACTCGCATTAGAAATGAAAAACAAGGATATATAGGAGAACAAGAATAATGTAGGACATATAGAAATAATGACACTCAAATGTAAAATCATTAAACAAAATAATGAGGATTTCTATCAGCCTAATCAAGGTGTAGATCACATCGCACATCCCAGTGTTCGGACTTGTAAACAGTCTGCATGGGATTTCTCTTATAGCGACTCCGTGCAGCCAATGGCAATGTCTGCTTTAGGTACAGTATAATGCGAGGAGCCATTTGTGGGTTGGACAGCTCTAACACACCCCCACCTCCGACATGTATAAATATCAGCTATGTGGATGTCAACTAAAGCAGATATGATTGAATCGGGCCCTTCGTTTAGCAGGCTGGAGCCATTTTAAACGCTGGCTTTAACACTTATTTGCTGACTACTTGAATTGATTTAAGTATCTGCTTTCGGATTGATGAAGAAGTATGATCATTACATAAGGAAGTATGATCATCACCATAAGGAAGTATGATCACTACATAAGTGTAATGCTCCGGGTGTCGTGGGTGTGGAGTCAAATGCAGGAGACAGAGTTCAATGCTGTGCGTCTTTTAATAGCACCAACGCACCACAGGGTGCTCACAAAAGTTACGTTCCCAACCACAGGGAACAAAAATGTACAACGACCAGGCACTAACACGTACCTCTACAACAGAGCCGAAGGTTACATTGAAATAATCCCGCACAACAACCAGGCGGGCCGGCTGTCTAATAAAGACAAACTAATTAAACATGAACAGGTGCTACCAATAAACATACAGGGAGGGGGAGGAAAAACAATCAGTGGCAGCTAATAGGCCGGTGACGACGACCGCCGAGCGCCACCCGCCCCGGAAGGGGAAACACCCTCGGTCGGACTCGTGACAATAAGGAAGTATGATCATTACATAAGGAAGTATGATTGTCACATAAGGAAGTATGATCATGACATAAGGAAGTATGATCATCACATAATGAAGTATGATCATTACATAAGGAAGTATGATCTAAAGAAGAAGGGACATGTTCATGATAGTAGAAGCTGGAATAATCCATTGAAGTGCAACACATTAGAACTGAAAGCTAGTAGGTATTGTATCCAGTTTGTGATGCTGGAAGAGGAATGCCAACTGTTGCCTGAACTTAATCAAAGAGATTTTTAGAACAAGCCTGTGTGGCCTTGAAAAGTGTCCGTTTTATTTCCCTTGTCTTTAAGGGACACTCACCTCCTGGGTGCTGACTGGTTCCAAGTGCGCTGTCATATTATTGTGCACTGGAAGTCCTTGTTGCTGCCGCTGATACACTGTTCACCCCTCCCTCCTCACACCCGCCCCATCTGGTCACTTCCGCCCCTCTAACCCCATATCATCCCCTTGTTTGATGTCCCCGTTCCGGGTATAGAGAGAGACAGAGAGCAGGATAGAGGAACGTTTTTTTTGTGTGTTTTTTCCCCCTGCCCCAGCCTCTCTCCCACGTCAGTTGGGGCATTGAATGACTGACGGCTGCATACCAAGCCTCCTTCTGGGGCTCGTTGCGTTGCGTTCACGGTCCTGTTTCTGTCCTGCCAGGGCTAAATATAATTCCCCAAGTTTGCAAATGTAGCACAAGTCCTGCAACCTGACCCTCACCCCCCACCCACCAGTCCCAGCTCTCTCACTCCCCTCTCCCTTTCTCATACACAAGGTTCAGGTTCTTGGAGGTGGGGGTGTGTGTTTGGAGGTTTAGGAGAGCACTCTCCTATTTTCACACATACAGTACTCTCTCTCTGGCTCTCTCTCTTTCAGAGACACACACACACACACACACACACACACACACACGTACTTTTGGACTTACACACTTGCCGGCACGGTCTCTCTCTCTCTCTCTCTCTCTCTCTCTCTCTCTCTCTCTCTCTCTCTCTCTCTCTCTCTCTCTCTCTCTCTCTCTCTCTCTCTCTCTCTCTCTCTCTCTCTCTCTCTCTCTCTCTCTCTCTCTCTCTCTCTCTCTCTCTCTCTCTCGCGCGCACACACGCACACACACACACACACACTCTGCTGGTCGTTGGTGTGGACTGTGGTTTGCCCCTCTGCTTTGCCGTGGTGTGGCGAACGTGGCAAACGCGGTATGGAGCAGACTGACAGGTATCGCAGGCCCGGCATGGTAAGACAGATCTAGCTAAACGCTTTACACTTTTGGTGAGTCTGTTTTGGCACCCGGTCCGGAAAGGGCGCCTTGTCGTACTGTAGGAGTGTGTGTGTTGGAGTGTGTCTGTGAGACTATGTGGGCGAGTGTGTCAGAGAGGCTTGAAATTTAAGTTGGTGGACAGGACACATTAACTTGGAAGAAAGTTTTGGATGAGCCATTTCCTGGTGTCTCTCATTCTCGCTCTCTTTGATCCTCTTCTTTCGCCTGCGTTGTGTGATTCCATTTTTGGGCTGGGCCACAGCTGCAGGAAAGGAGCTGGGTTTTTAATTAGACTTCCAGTCCCCCTGGTAGACAGCCTGCCGAGGGACCCGCCAGCCTCACTGTCCCAGACCCTAGCCCCTACAGCCATTTTATGAGGCCCCCTCTATTGTGAAACATGTGATCGGCATCTCTGGGGTCCCAGTCTGGATCCCCAGAGATGCCGATCACATAGTCCGTAACGTCAGTGTTTCCTAACACGTGAATGTAATGGTTTTTGACCTCCACAAATTTCAGACAGAGTGCTATATTTATGTAGCTGATTTCTTGATAGGTGGACGTCTAGGAGGATATTTTCTGACGTTTTAGTGCTTTTTTAATGTTACATTTCCTATGCGTATTGTTGTTTTGGTTTCAAAGTACCTTTTTAAATGCTGTATGTATATAATTAGTTGTACAAGTCTGCCATTAGCTTTTGTCCGTTTTCAAAAGTTATTGTTGATATTACTTAATTAGTGCCCACTTTGAGCTGAATCACACCTCTGTGTATTTCCGGTGAGGTCTGTACATGACTCACGTTTTCTGTTGTTGTCTCTCTCAGCACTGCAGGGCCTTTTTTTTTTTAGACAGCAGGCCACGAAGACACGGATGTCCGTCGTCCGGGCCCGTTGTCATGCCAACGGGCACGCATCGTGTGCCAGGGCACATGGCCATTTAGCCATTGGGACGCGCCACTGGCCACCGCGAGACATGTCTAACGCTCCTCTCTTTAGTCCACTGTTCGCTTCAAACCTGGCTCCCTGCTTCTCAATACCTGCTTGCTTTTTAATCCTCTGGAAGAGTGTTGCTTGTTGGTCTCCAGTTTCACCGCTGACTACTGTTTATGCCAGTGCTGCAGTTGTGGGACGTGAAAACCCTGTAGAATAGGGATTGAGCCTGGGCATGATCATGGATTTTGTCCGTCGCCCTCTCTGCTGTCTGTCTGAGTGTGTTTGCCCTGTCTCTGACTGTGATTACAGCTGGGCAGACTGTTTGCTCCGATCACACAGAGGGCAGGAGGGAGGGCAGGAGGAGATAGGCTGTATTTCTGCCTAAGGGAGTAGCGAGAGAGTGTGATCTTGTCAGGATTAGAATGCCATAATCAATCATACGAGTGGTTTGGACCATTCTTGTATTTCACTTCGGTATCTTTTCTTGCTATCTTTTCGATCTTATTTCACTCTGTCCCACACACACCGCCTTCTCACTTTGAATCGTAGTCTGTTTTTATCCGTAGATCTTTATACCATCATCAAGGCAAAAGGCATATGACTTCACAGCACGTGTTATACTTCCTCCGACAGTCACAAAGGAGGACACTAGATAGATGCTTATACTGTTCATCCACCCGTACTGGATACAGTGAGCTCCAAAAGTATCGGGACAGTTGTTTTGTCTCTGTACTCCAGCACTTTGGATTTGATATGATACAATGAGGTTAAAGTGCTGACTGTCAGCTTTAATTTCACTTGTATTTTCATCAATATCGTCGGGTGACCCGTTGAGATATTACAGCAATTTTTGTCCATAGTCCCCCCGTTTCAGGGGACCAAAAGTATTGGAACAAATGAATTTATGTCTATTAAAGTAGTCAAGTTTAAGTATTTGGTCCCATGTTCCTAGCATGAAATGATTACATCAAGCTTGTGACTCTACACATTTGTTAGATGCATTTCCTGATTGTTTTGGTTGTGTTTCAGATTACTTTGTGCCCGATTGAAACGAATGGTAAATGAAGTATTGTCACTTTTATTGTAAATA